>NC_137108.1:22395753-22713271 GCF_949357685.1 Gobio gobio | reverse complement strand
GGATACTATTCCTACCAAAATATTTCCTCCGTATATGATTTCAATAGAATGTGAACATAAATACCTAATTCCCTTTTTGCAGATGGCCAGAGTACCAGATTTTTCTGTTCCTCTTAATGAGTCAAGTGATGACAGCACGGACGAACCATCCACTTCTGTGTCTGGATTGGCTTCACAAAGGCCGAGGAGAAACCGTCCAGTAAGCCTCATTTTCTCATACATTACATCCCTTAATGGTTATCGCTACCCAAACCCTCATTCACTTGCTTTTGTTAGTGAGCCTGGTATTAGTTATTGAGGGTAGTAACCTTTAAAGGTTCTGTAAGAATGTGAAGTACTTTACTAGGGATGTCACTGGAAATGTTCACACCGGTGAATAAACTTGCAAAAACACTGGCGTTACAATAACAGTGGCGGTGGAGAGGTATATTTTGTATATAAAATGCGGGCATCAGGGAGCCATATTAGTATGAGGGCTATTAAAATTACTTTTGAAGGCATGCTCGCTTTTTAACCTTCTATTTTTTCTATCTATTAAATCACCTTCATGTTTAATAAGCTGCCTGATTTTAAGCTCTTTTGTATAAAGTACTTTAATTTAAACATGACGTGATTTTACTGGAGGGTTGAATTGAAGCGCTCGTGCAAACACATCCACATTTCTATGATCAGATGCTCTTCTCAATTCTGTTGTTTGTGTTATTGAGAGGAAAGCGCGCATATATTTACAGATGAATCTAAATGCCCCTCTCTGCAGTGTGGCAGCGGCAGATGTTCGGTATACCGCTGTTTGTGTATTTCAAACTTCTTTTTTATCCCAAAGTGAAATACGAGAACTTTGCCTTGAGTATATCGGGGCCTTTACTCTCTTCTCGTGATAAGTGAAAACTTTGTTCATATTGGACCTCGATCTAACAGCTTTGTCTTAAGATAAAGTTAATAGATAAGAGATTTGAGGTCATGTGAATATATAGGTGCAGATAATGTCAAACTATATCTATTTTAAATATGTTGTTCTAGCCTGCGTATGACTAGAGAGGAGTCAAAGCCGCATGCGACTCGTGAGCTGCAGGTTGCCTATGTCTGACCTGAGATCTCCAAAACATTAGCCTTAAATACAGTTTATAGTTTAACTATGTTACTAGTAAATTAGTCTCCTCCATCAACCTGATGCCAGTCAAATGTTTCGCCAAATAATTGATAGGGGTGTGCTTTTTTTAAAATACTTTTCTCTATATTTGGCACAGTTTTTGTTTTTAGTCTCTTTTGTCTCTTTTGTCTAATCTTAATTAACAGTACATTTCCATTTTCATTTACTTGGATTAAGGGTACTCTACATTTCACCTAGCACCCCTATAGAATGCATGTCATCCCAATATGCAATGGTCAGTTACTAGTAGTCAGTTCTCATTAATTACTCAATCCTATTCCAGATATGCATGACCTTTATTGCTCACATGAGTACAGTTTAAGAAAATAAACTTTTAGATATTAAGAGACATGGAATGGAAGCCGACGGCAACCAACATTTTCAAGCCTTGCATGTCGTTCAGGCTGGCTAATGGTAATCCATGTCGATCCAATTGAAAGTAAACACTCTGTTTGTAATGAACAAATCCATGTTAAAGACGTTTCTAACAGTGGTGCATAACTGCTGGTCAAAACGAGTGATCGATGTGTGTTTATTTCATTCATGTTATGAAAGGTCACTGACCTAAACACATGAAATATAATTTCTGCATCAGTGATAACCCTTTTCTTTACATTGTGAAATCAGACTCAAGTTTAGATCACTCATGTTTCACTGAAAAAACTAATTATCATAAATGTCTTACTAATATAGATTACTATTCTGCCTGAATGTGCTTCCTGCCATCTACTTCCATTATGTCTCTTCACATCTGAAATCTGCTTCTAAATATTCATTTGTGCTCTGAACAGTTGTCATGCACATCTGGAATGAATGTGAGCAAATGTAGTTTTTTATTTTTGGGAAACTAATCCTTTTTAATTTCTTTTTTGAAAGATTCAAAGGAGTCTTGTAGAATCCGATGACACATGTTATGATAGTGAAGATGAGTATATTCCAAATCCCAGGGAGGAAAGCAATGACAGTGACTGCAGCATGGAGCTATCCCTGGAAAATAAAAAAAAGAATGTCAAAATGGCATCTATTAGTCAGAGCAGAAACAAGTCTTCAAGTCAGAAACGATTTAAGTCCAGTCAGAGCAGAAGCTTTGAAACAAGTCTTGACTCTGCACAAAGATTTCCTGATAGCCAAGAAGAAAGAAGCAGAGAGAGAACCATGCAAACAAATGGAAACAAGGAGACAAGTGTTTCAATGCCACCTGAAGAAGAGCCATCGGTCTTTGTTAATCCAGTTTTAAAGAAGGAGGATGGTTCCAGAAGATATAACAAAAAACATCACTGCTTGTATTGTGGACAGGTAGTTCAGAAAATGTCAAGACACTTGTCGCGTAGACACAGCGATGTGTTTGAGGTCGCAAAGTTATTAAGCTTGCCAAAGAACTCAAAAGAAAGGCGACGACAGTTGGATTTTATCCGAAACAAGGGAAACTTTGAACACAACACTAAAGTTTTGGAGAGCCGCAAAGGCAAACTCATTCCATGGAAGCAGCCTAAGAAAATTACCGATGGACAAGAGTTTATGCACTGTGTTTATTGCTATGGAATGTTCCGAAAAAGAGTGATGTGGTGACATTTTCAGGTCTGCAATTTCAAGCCTCAGGGTAAGACATCTAAACGAGGTAAAACAAGAGTTCAAGCTTTGTGTGCATTTGCTGAACCTGCTCCAGTTGGATTTAGCGATGCGTACTGGAAGTTCTTAAGTGATATGAATCAAGATGAGGTTGCAATTAAGGAAGACCACTGCATTCTTGAGTATGGTTACTGACTGTTCAGAAAGAATGAGCATGGAATCAGCCAGCACTAATATATTCGACAAAAGCTGAGAGAGCTTGGCAGACTGGTACTGGAGGCAAAAAAGTTGACACCTGTGAAGACTATCAAAGAACTCATAAAACCTGAAAAGTACAGTAATGTTGTCTCGGCTGCAAGAGGCCTAGCTGGGTTCAATGATGAAAATGGAAAATATCTACACCCATCTCTTGCTCGCAAAGTTGGACATAGCTTGCATGCTTTAGCCATGTTTATCAAATCTGAAGGATTGAAGATGAAAGATCAACAGACTGCCAAAGATGCTGAGGAATTTGCATTGCTATACCAAGAAAGTTGGAAATTTGACATTGCAAGCCAAGCGCTAACTCAGCTTAACCAGACCAAGTGGAATTCTCCTCAGATTCTACCATTCACGAAGGATGTCCAAAGACTTCATTGTTATTTATCTGAGAAACTGCAGGAACAATTAAATGCCCTGCAAGAAGAGCCTTCTCCCTTGAACTGGAAGGAACTCGCTAAAGTGACCCTGGCGCAAGTTATCCTCTTTAACCGACGAAGAGCAGAAGGATCCCGAATGTCCTTGTCTATGTTCCTCTCAAAGGATACCTCAGAAACGCACGAAGATGTTAACCTAGCCCTTACAGCACTCGAGCAAAAGCTTTGCAAGCATTTTGTTCAGATTGAGATAGTAGGGAAGAGAGGAAGGAAAGTCCCTGTTCTCCTTACCCAGGTCATGAAGGAATCGCTCGATTCTCTCACTGAACAGCGAGAAGAATGTGGAGTACTGAGGGAAAATGGGTACTTGTTTGCATTGCCGCACTCTGTCCATTACTTGAGGGGGTCTGATTGCATTAGGCAGTTTGTGAATGAATGTGACGACATCAAACATCCCGAAGCGCTAACATCAACAAAACTAAGGAAACACATTGCAACGTTGTCGACTGTTCTGAATCTTAAGACTACAGAACTTGACCAACTGGCCGATTTCTTAGGGCATAACATCGAGGTCCACAGAAAGCACTACCGCCTTCCAGAGGGCACCCTCCAGCTAGCTAAAATAAGCAAAGTCCTTCTAGCGCTGGAACAGGGACGGCTAGGAGAATACAAAGGGAAGAATCTGGATGAAATTCAGCTTGATGTGACTGGTATTAAGTCTTTTTTATTATTAAGGAAAGTTAAAAGGCACAGCATTGTCCATCTATAAATTGTTCTTGTTTAGAATAGTAGATAGTATTTGATAAGGAATAGAACAGAAGTATTTGATCTCAACATACTGATGAAGAGGGCAGGTTTTATTGTTATAATGTGACGAACTAGACAATTTCAGCAATTTATGTAGTACTTTTGTATAATCTTGTCAGTTTGATTGCGGTTTCAATTTTATAACTCATATTCTATCACTTGCTGTTTCAGAGACTGTTGACATGGATGGGTGTTCACAGGAGGAAGGTATGTTTGGATGATTTAAAAAATGGTTAAGAAAGATCTCTCCTTTAAATCGGATGTTATTGCAATCTTTATGGGATTCCACAAATTTGGTTGTTGCTTTTAATATAACCTTTTAGTTTAAAAATATAGTTGTCATGTTTATACATGATGCCTGTTGTGTGTGGGTAATGTTTGACTGTTTCCAGTTGATTGTGTGACACAGTAAGCTACACCACAGGTATAGTTATCCAAAGGGAGTCATCTCCACAGCCATTGTGTCCTTTAGCAAGATGCTTCATCCCATTGCTCCAGGGCTATTGCCACTGTAATGTGTACTGTAATTTGCCTTTGGGAGAAAGTATTTGCCAAGGGTACACATTTAAATGGAGCTACCAGTGTAAGTGTTAGTCTGATTTAAACCGGCTCACTCTACCACTGTATTGTAGAATTATGGAAATTATGTGAAACTTGTTTATTTGTATTGCGCTTTTCACAATACATATAATCTGCAAGACTCGTGCCATATACTGGATATTTATTAAACTTGTGCTGTTGATCATAACATCTGTCATGGTGACATAAGCAATGCATGATCGATCCTAATCCAGTCAGTGTTGCTTACAGTTCATTTATATTTTGATTTGTCTCTTTCTTTAATAAACTTTTGTTTTCTTTGCACTCAGATGAATTTATTCCAGAAGCACCAGAGACTGAAGTTGAGGACAGTGTGACATCCATGCAAGAGCCTTCGTCCACAGTGCATACCCAATACCAGAGGAAGTTGGCAAAAAAGAGAGGTGAGCTTAGAACAGAGTTCATTTTGATTTCGACTGCACATTTTGATTTAATTGTAGTCGTAGTCTTTTGATTAAAATGCCCTTTAGTTCGTCATATTTTAGTCACCCGAATTGTTTTTAGTTGTAGTCTAGTTTTAGTCGACTAAAATCTAATGAGTTTAGTTCAGTTGTAGTGCATTGAGCATTTAAGCATTACATAACTGACTGTTACTGAATACACGTCAAAACTGACCATCTTTTTGACAGATGAGGCGCAAAAATACACGAGAGCTCAAATCACTTTTTTTATTTATTTTTTTTAAACCTATATAGTTTTTATAATGTTGCATTTTTGTTTTAGTTAGTATATCAGGTTAAGCTAAAGCTTCAAATAAGTTTTGTAGGTCTATGGCAGGTGACTGTTGGTTTGTGATGTGCTGCTCAGTCCTTATGACTCTCTGCAAAGCCTTTCTATCAGCTGCAGAGCTCCCTCCATACCGTACCAGCATGCCATACGTGAGGACACACTGGTATGGTATGGAGGGAGCTCTGCAGCTGATAGAAAGGCTTTGCAGAGAGTCATAAGGACTGAGCAGCACATCACAAACCAACAGTCACCTGCCATAGACGACATATTTACCTCCCATTGCCACACAATATTCTGAAGGACTCATATCACCCTGCCCATCATTTGTTTGAATTTGCCATCTAGAAAACGCTATAGATCTATCAAAACACGCACCACAAGATTCAGGAACAGTTTTTATCCTAAAGCTGTCACTTTGCTGAACATTGAACTTAAAACCCCCCGAATACAATATATTATTGACATGCAAAATCCATGCATGTGCAATAATGTTATGAGCACTTTATTTAATTTATTAAATGTGAAATAGCATATGAGCACTTTATTTCTTTTTGTGCAATATGGCCTTCGTTTGAAAACACACATTTTTCTTAACTTTAACTCTATACATTGGAAAGTACATAATTTCGTTGTATGCTTGTTTGTTCAATGACAATAAAAAATAATCTAATCTAAACTAAAAAAAAAACAAGTTTGTATAACACTTTGCTTAGATTTCATCCTAAAAGTCTGAAGATTATGCGTCCGCACAATAATTAATATCCTTATCTGCATATCATTGCCATATGCATATTCCCATTTATGGTGTTTATGATTTCCAATTAAACATCATTGCTAAAAATCAACTATCCTTGTCTTGTTTTAAAATATAAATGTCTGTAGAACAAAGTACATTTGGCAAATTGTACAAAATACTTTAAATAGATGGTCTACTAATGCTGTAATGAGAGTTAGGTGCAACGTTACTTAGTTAACAGAATGTCTAAAGGGGCCTGTCAAAATAAAGTGCTACCACACCTTTTACTGGATTGCACTTCTTCATCATTATTATTTTTATTATTATTAATTCAGTGACTAAAAGTACTCTTGACATTTTCTGAATAAAACTTGACTAAGTCAATATGTTGATGAATGACCTGTGCGATCAATCCAATAGTCTTTCAATTAAGATTTAAAGTTCCTAAGATTAAGACATAAACCTAAAGTTATAACAAGTTGTTTTCATGTATACTTAGGTAAAGAAAGTGCTGTTAAAAGAAGCTGGACGACAGATGAATGTGCTGCAGTAGAAAGGCACCTGAGGAGATTCATTGTGAGGAGCCGAGTTCCTGGGAAAATGGACTGTCAGCGCTGCGTGGATGCAGAAGCTCAAGCTTTAGGAAATCGAGACTGGAAGGCGGTAAAATACTTTGTCAAAAAGTTGAGCGAAATACAGGTATCTCAACCTATTGGATGCCCCCCTAGCATTCATACAGGGACATGCGTTCTAAGTGTTTTAACAAAAGTTAAGAGAAACGATTGTATTATCCTCTCAAAGGGTTAGTTCCACCCACAAATGAAATATTGTCGTCATTTACTCTCCTTTATGACGTTCCAAACCCGTGAGAAGTGTTCATCTTTGGAACACAAATGAAGATGTTTTGAGTGAAACCTGAGAGATTTCTGTCCCGCCATTGTAACCTCAACAAAACTAAGGAAAAGGCATTGCTATCAGTTCATCAGAAAGTTTCAAGCTTCAGAACATTTATAATGTAAATGTAATCCATGTGGTTTAATCCCAATTTTATGAAGTGATGTAAATGCTTTGTATGTGCCAATAAAGTCTTTGTCAATATATCTTTACCTCATAGATTTGTGTTCATGAGTACGCCCCGACGCTTGCATGTTGTGTTGATCTGTGGAGGTGAAGACAGATCTTTTTGGCGCACAAAACATTCACATCACTCCATAAAATGGGGATTAAACCTCTGGAGTGACATGGATAACTTTCTTTATGAATGTTGATGAACAGTTTTTAAATGGAAAGATAGAAATCTCTCAGTTTCATTCAAAGATCTTCAGTTGTGTTGCAAAGATGAACACGTTTCTTATGGTTTAGAGTCTTGAGGGAGTGAATGATGGCCGAATGTTCATTTTTGGGTGAATGAACCCTTTAAAGTTCTTGTTGTCTTGCACTATAGAAGATAAAAGGGTAGATCCAGTCAAATGTCTTTGAGACTGTTGATTCTTGCATTATAATGCATTCAGTTGCTGATAGCATGTTTATTGCTGTTGCACTTCAAATAAGTACAAAAATAAAGCTTTTGGTCAAATGTAAAATGTTGTCGGACTTTTATTTGTGTGGAACTGCCCATCCATTGTGTACCAAATATATATTCATTGAGGACCAATCATGTTGTGAAGTTGTTTTTTTAATCCAGTGTTTTGTGTAAAATATTACTCCCTGTATTAGTATATAGTTCCACGGGAACTTAAAGTCTTTGTTCATCAGATGATTAGTGAGTCCTCATTTTAATTTTCATTGTAAATTATCTTTAGGCAACATGACTGGCTAGGAACACAACTTCATTAGAAATGTAGGAAAAATAACCATGGGACAAACAAGATTCTCTTCAGTCAAACTGCACAGATAAAGCTCAGAGCATTGAATTAACTCCTGCATTAAAATTATATTAAAATAACTAATGTGATTATCACACACAATTGAATGACCAATACAATGCAGGCTGTTCTAGTTCAGCAAACTAGTTCAGGCTGTGACCATAATTTGAGGGCTCACTGATTTGGAAAAGTCTCTGGATTGGCAACTGTTTTATTTTGAATGCCATTGTAATGGTTAAGATAATACAGGCATATGTGCAGATTCACTTAGAGGATATAAATTATAATCTAAAAACGATTCTATGGTAAACAAGGGCAAATAATGGTAGTTGATGTGTCTAGATAGTGACTTTGGTCCCTGCTAAGATATAAAGACTAGAAATATGTGTGTTTCTGTGAAGGTGGACCCCACAAGTCCTAAATGTTAGATCCAGACCCCACAAGTGACCCAAAAACGCATGTGGAAGAAATTGTTTGAATTTTGCTATATTGAAGTGATATTTCTTATCAGGATTTTTTTGTTATCTTGCTTGATTTTTTATAAGGCTGTAGAACCACTGGAAGTGGTGGACCCCACAATTTGGCCAAAAACGGGGGTCCCCCTAATGTGACAAAAACGTGTGTGTGTGTGTGTGTGTGTGTGTGTGTGTGTGTGTGTGGTGTGGTGTGGTGTGAAAATTTTACCTTTAGGGGTACAACAGCTTGTCGCTGGGGCAGTACCCTTAAAAGGAAATATTTGTACCTGTTTTACTCCTGAAAGGTATGTACCTTAAGGTCCTACTATGAACCTTTTTGTGGTAAAAAAAAAAGGTACAAATGTGTCCTTTTAAGGGTACTGCCCCAGCGACAAGCTGTTGTACCCCTAAAGGTACAATTTTGACACCCTATTTCTCTGTGTGCCTGCTGAATAAAAGTAATAATATTTGTTTAAAGAAAAAGTATTAAAATAATCAAATAAATCTCGCTGACCTCAAACTTTTGAATGGTAGTGTACAAAAGTGTCAGCAGAATTTGCTCAACAACAACATTATCTCGCTTAATGGGGCAAATGACAGTTCCATCAGCTGGTCCAGAACTCTCTCACACTGGGACCATCAGGCCACCCTTATTTTTGAGCTCTGGTATTGTTTCTCATGACTTGACAATACGGCAGCACTTAGCAATATTTAGACCGAGAAACATAACATCTGTCACATGTGGGATTGACAAAATGGCAATTACCTGATATCATGGGAAAACTACACTATACTTCCATTTTTTTCCCAAATTTACACACACTCTTTTGCGGTTTAACAGCAGTTTCCATATGAAATGTCCACCCTGGCCTACAACTTCTATTCCTGTTTAGTGTGTCTGAAACACAAAAGTTTTGAAACAGAAGCTTGAGAATAATGTTTAAAATATTTTACTTCCTGTAGCTCTGTTAGAAAGTTGCACATGCAATATCAACAAGCAGGAATAATTACATACTGTATTTAATAACAAATTACAGGTGTATGATTTAATTTACCAATCTTGTGTTACCTTAGTTAAGTTTATTCATGTTACTGTATTTTGTATTCATGTGGTGAGGTTTTGTAAGGAAACAGTCCAATGTATATTGGAGAATTATTATGTAAGAAAAAGAGATTTTAAACCCAGGGAAGACTGTTTATTTTCATTTGCAGTTTTTATTTTTTTAAATTGTATTAATAAATGACTAAATGAGTCAAAAGCATATAGAAAGAAATGCACGCGCACAGTATTTTATGAATAGGAGCAGACATCCTCATTTTAATTCAATATTAACAATGGTTTGATAAAAGCTAAATGAGCAAAGCTACAAAACATCCAGACATATGTATCTACTGCAGGCCATGTCTAGATTTGAAACAGCTCCTCAAAAGGAATAAAGCTTGTGTTTGTCATTGCTTAACTGCAGTCTGTTTTTTTTTTATCTGGTTTAACATCATTTATGTTTGCCTCAAAATGAACAGGTAGACATATGTTTTCAATTTTATCACAGCCAAGAATAACATGTTTATCCTCAAATTTGACTTTCTTGACCTGCTTCTTATTGTTGACCTTAACAGTAAAGAACTTTAAAGGCTTCTTGCTGATGCAGAGGTTCCCCTTATACATCTTTCCTCCTGATGAACACACAGCCATCACCATGCTTTGTTCACTGAAGGGAAAGAATGACTGAATCGGCCTGTCCCAGGTTTTGATTTTGTTGATGAACTTCTGCCATTCTCCTCGTTTGAAAGGATATTTTGGGATGTCGTCGCGCAGGTGATGATGAAGGAAAGTATCATACCCGCTCTGGTTCTTTGCTTTAGTGCAGGGCTGAGATGGGTACAGCAAGTCCAGCTCACTCTGACAGGAGTGGAGCGCGACAGTCAAGATGACCATGAATGACAGCATTTTTAGAATCTGAGGATATTTAAGATAAAAATGTCAAAATTAACTGTTTGCAGTTTATGATTTGCAGATTCACTGCGAAACATAAATTCCTAGAAAAGTTCTATTTTACTTGTTTAATTAAATACAAAAATAATCTGTCTATTATCGCTTAATTTCTGCAAGATAATGAAAAATAAAAGTCACTTTATTTTAAATATCTTGAATGTACTTGTATTAAAAAATATTAGTTACAATGCACTTATTGTGTTCATGTTAGACACTTTTCACAGACTGTGATGACGCGTTTTAATGGTCATCAATTTTGTTAATCCTGCAAAGATTTTTGTATAATTTTTTTTTTAATATATGTACATTTATAACACTAATACTTTGTATTATTACTTTTGCATCAAATTACAAAAACGAATTACCACTGTTGTGAGGGGTTTTCTAACACAGCGTCTATTAACATCATATTAATAAAATTAACATCTTTCTCTCTTATGACTGCCATTATCAATCTCACTCTAATCTCACTTCTCTTTTTGAAAGTTGTGAAATCACTATAGAGTTTTTCTTTTGCTATTTGAGCAAATGGAGACACAAAAATATATATTTAATGTATTCTTTCATTCACTGCTATAAAAGTTAACCCAACTAAGATGACTTCCGTTTCTGAGAAACCCGGAAATGTGAAATGGGTCTATTGGAAAACACTTTTGCTGCTATCAATGTGGGATACGGAGCCCGCCTAAAGGGAAATGGTGGTGGAGAAAAAAAATAAGGATGGAGGAAAAAATATTTTTCAAATCTTTTACGTTCAGTGGTCAGTGCTTAGTTCAGGGAGTTCAATAAAGTTGGCAATAGATTCACAGATTCAAACTACCCTTCACATTTGATGTGTGCGTATATTATAGTAACAAACAGCACACACACACACACACATACCCATGAAAACAGCAATGTACTCATTGCACTTATGTGCTGAAGCTTTATTGAGGCTGTATGGAATAAATGGGGAGAAAATAAAGCATCAAAGAACTTTCAGACTGCTTCTTCATGTCTCTAATCGGACATCTGTGGTGAACTAGTCCCCAACTGGCAACCCCAAACTGATTGAAGCTCAACAGTTTTCTTTAGACCGTCTGCAAAGTAGGCTACAAACCCCAATCACTTCAAAATCATTAAGTCACTTAACTTAAATGTTACACACACACTGTAGCCTATAGTGTCTCCAAATTCAGTTTAGCCTACAAATAAATAGGCTACTACAAGACTAAATAAAATAAGATAAAATGTGCTTTTGCGTCATTATGATTTTTAATGATGAAAAATATTCAGCTAACTGTAATGCACTGTACCACTGTTAGTGGTGTAGCGGGTTGGGGGGCCCCGCGATAAACCCTTGTGCTGGGTTGCGTCGATGATCATGTAGGCTATCAAGATAGCCAGAGATATCATCAAAATCATCACATATTAGCGATATTAAATTTGCCATGTCCAATTAATGTAGGCCTGCTATATTCTTCTTATTATTAGGATTATTATTATTATTAGGTTAGGCTACTTTTATTATTAAATAATTATTCAATTATAAATTATTGATATACAACAAATTTGGCCTGCAATAATTTCACAGAGCATCACCGCATAACTGATGCGTTGTGAGGATAATAAAAGATTAGGCTAACTCATTAAAAATGCTTTAAAAACATTTTGGTCTATTATACAATGAATTATAGGCCTAATTAATATTATTAACAGTCTAGAGTAGCCTATAGGTAATATTTCTGAACACTGAAGTCATTGATGAAAATTAAGAGCAGCTTTATTTCAAGCACAACCTAAAAGACGTTTTTACTATCACTATCTGTAGTGAAGGTTAAAGACTTATTCACCGGTAGGCTAACTCTTGCGCATAGTTCGCACACTGCTTGTTTTTACCCGAGAAGGGTCAACAGTAAAATTACAGCTGTAATTACATGGTTATGTAAAAGTACAATGTAAATACACAAACACAAGTAGTACATTAAATTATTAGTTAAAATGTAATTAGGCTAGGCTACATAGTTAAAGACACTTAATATGAAATTTATTTAAAAAAGGATGGAAGATAGAAATAAAGAACTTTAGGAAAAATCTTACCATGGTGAAAAATCTTTGTGTCCAGTCAAATGGCATTAGATCTTTGCTGGAGCTTTTTCTATTTTGATCTGTGAGTTGATGTGACTTATATACACAGACAGCTAGTCTACAAGGAAGTTGGTTACTATTTGTCACCATATATAGTATTGTGCAAAAAGTTTTACACTTGTGAATTTTTTTTAAAAGTCATTGGTTTTCAAAGCAACACTGGACTGTTTCAACCAGAATTGTCCAAGAGAAAAAGGAAATGCATGAAAAATATGAAGATGGGTGCAATCTTAACATTAGGAAATATGAAAGCAGGACATGTATGCAAAAATCATATTTCTGGATCCTCAAGTTTGGTTAAAACATTTGTAGACATATATTGCTGGCACAGCACTACAAAAACATATATATTATAATTTTCTGCCCTCATTTTAATAAATGGAGTGGTCTCCTCCTTGCTCCCTAAAACAACATGAAATAGTTTTGCCTCAAACCAACTAACAAATGAAGCTGCGCCGTGGTAACATTTCTAGTTTAAGTTCATGTTTTTTAAGAAAGACACCTGGCTTTTAACACTTGTTTTGCCAGCTATTTGAGTAAATTAAAACACAATACTTACATTTATATGTGAAGTCCTCTGCAGCCACAGAATCACCCGCCATTTTTCATCCCTGGCGCACAATGAATTCTATGGTTGGGTAGTCTGCAAAGATATGTTGTATCCTTAATTTGCCCGAGAAACAAGTTTTGAAGTCACAGTTTGGCACAGCAGGGGAGAAAACTAAATATAATAGCTTTTTTTTTTAATTAAACAGTAGTTTACTGAACAAATTGTGTCTGTCTTTAAATGAATTCAATTATAACTAAGTTTCTTAAATATATAAAAATAATTCTCTGCTAAGGCTGTAAAGTGTAAACTATTGGGAGCCCTTACTTGAGCATTACTATATAACAAAGGAGCCCAAATTACCTTAAATTAAGTATTTATTTTTAGATATAATAATCAACATTTAAATAACATTGTATGCAAACATGTAAACTTCACATTTGGCAGTTTTTGCAATAACTTCCAAATCTAATTATAAAATTATGTTTTTACTCCAATTCGTTGCTGCAATAAAATAATTTTTAAACAGTGGCAGTCATTTTCATGACAGATTAATTTAAACATACATTAAATAATCAAGACATCACTAACAGGTTAAGCAGAATATAATGAATATATAGGCTAATAGTGCATATATTTATTGAAAGAGCAGCTAACCTGTGGACAGAATGACTTCTGAGGTAATGCTGCGTGCAGGGGCGCAGCTAAGGGGGGGAAGTTAGGACGATTCTAAGGGCCCACACACTTTTGGGGCCCCCAGAGATCGGTTTTATTAGTAGTAACAGTACTAGTAGTAATGTATTATAAATGTATAATCTACCAAAGAGTTACAAATATAAAAAAATGATGGCGCATTTCCGTGACCACTTCATTAAGTTTTGTTTTCTATAAATTGTATCTTAATTTTAATCAATGTTTCATCAGCCAATTGGGGCATTCTGGGTTGAGCGGGCGGAGCTTCATTGGTCAGTATTATTAAATTGCAGACAAAGATTTTGGATAGCTAGGTTGGTGTGGTAGAGGGCCCAACATCAAATTCTTTCATTGGGCCCAAAATTGCTAGCGGCGCCCCTGGTTGCGTGACATTGTTTTCAAGCTGTTTATTGACGTATTTCCGCCGTTAAAACACTGATTGAGCGATTACACAACATATATGTTTCAGTGAGTTGTAATGTATACTGTCAGCTGTTGATTCATGTTTATTCTTTGACTAGGAAGAGATGATCGCGTTCACTTGTGTAGGATCGATTTTAAAGTACTGTTACTTGTTTATAAATCACTCAATGGCCTAGGACCTCAATACATTGCAGATATGCTCATAGAATATAAACCCAACAGATCACTCAGATCATCAGGATCAAGTCAGTTAGAAATACCAAGGGTTCACTCAAAGCAAGGAGAGTCTGCTTTTAGCTATTATGCCAGCTGTAGCTGGAACCAGCTTCCTGAACAGATCAGATTTGCTCCAACAGTAGTCACATTCAAATCCAGACTCAAAACACATCTGTTTAGCTGTGCATTTACTGAATGAGCACTGTGCCACTGTACGTCTGACTGATTGCACTTTATCTTATCTATGTATCATCTTTTTATTATTTTAATTGAATTGTAATTCTTTTTATAACTGTTTTAATTAATTTTTACCCTAATTTAACCTTGTTTTTATTTTTGGTTACGGTTTTATTCATTTTTGGTTAGTGCTGTCTGGTTGGTCTGTCAGACATGAGTGTGGAACACCGGGTCCTTGGAAGGGCAGGAGGTCACTAGGAATCCGGGCTTCTACTAGTGTGTCTCACAAACCGAAAATATCTGACTCTTCTGTTCAGACAGGGGAGCCCCAAATTTAGTAGTTATTTTCTTTCATATACATGGTACTTTTAATTCTTATGTTTTGATTATTCTATCAATATTTTAATACCTTTTCTATGTAAAGCACTTTGAATTACCATTGTGTATGAAATGTGCTATATAAATAAACTTGCCTTGCCTTGATCTGTCACGTCACATTAAAGGGGTCATGAATTGAGAATCAACTTTTCTTTGAGCTTTTGATATATAAAAGGTCATGGTAATACAAGAATATCCTGTAAGTTTCAGAGCTGAAAACGTCCTTGTTAGTCAAAGAAAAGCTTTTATTGACACCAGGTCCAGCAAACGATAGATTTCAGAATGTGCCTCACCTTGACGTCAACAAGTGGTGAAACTCCGCCTCTGCAGAAGAAGATCAACGCCTACTTCATCACTGCCTGTTTAGCCCTGCCCACCGATTCAGGCATGTAACAGGCCAGAGCAAAGATTAAAGCAGATCGAGCTACAAAGCAATAAACATGCCGTTGAGGATTACAAAATATTGTGCAGTTACTGGGTTCAACAGTAATGTAACATGTAAGTAACGGTATTCATTCTAATGCCTGATCTGAAATGTGATGATTCATGTAGTCAGATGTTCTTTGTCTGTGTGTCAGTAGGCTAAATCAGACCAGTGATTAATCATCAGCTTGGGTTGTTTCTCTTAGTATGATTAAAAGAATCTGTTATTTAACGGTGATTAAATTCTATAAAGAAAGTGATCAAAGAAAGCTCCCTTGCAATCGTTTGGGCAGAGTGCGCTGAACCTGTCAATCAAACAGAGAGTTTATCAGTGACTCCCGTTTTATTCAACGAATCTCTTAACTATATCACATTTGCACTGTCAGTGAAGATGAAAGCATTCGTTAGTGTACAGAAACTGAGTTGCAATGATGAGATCACTGTTTTCATGGGCTCAACGTGTGTGATCGCCTACAATGATCATCACTGCAACCTTTCATGCCACAATCTTAATATAATGGCATAGATCTTAATATAATGCCATAGATCTAAATATAATGCCATAGATCTAAATGTGATGCAACACTTTTCACGATTAGTTAACCATGAGAGCTGTTATAGTAAAAACGTGCAAAAAGAGAGAGTAAAACTATTTCAAATGGAAAGACGTTAGCCAATCACAGCAGTGGGAGTTTAAACTGAAGTCTCACAGCAGACATGCCCCTGAAAACGAGTGTTCAGAGCAGAAAGCTACAATCAGGGTAGGAAAAATGCCTTTTATCTATAATTTTATACACATTTTGATGTAAAAAGCATTCTAACATTATAAGTGCACCCCAGGAAACATCATAAAACAATAAAACAACGGAGTTCATGACCCCTTTAAAGAGCGTCAAAACAGCATTTATCATTTGAATTTCGTGGTAAAATGGACAGAACTTAATATGTTTGTGTGGGAACTCGGATTTAAGTATGTTCCGCACGTAAAACAAGTAGTTCTGTACCGAAATGGTTTGGTACGAATATGTGTATCGTTACACCCCTAATGCATTGTATAGTCAGGTGAGAGACTTTTTCACATTCTCACACGAGCACTTATACAACAATTTATAGACTAACTTGATGGTACATGCTAGTCGATGAGTTGAATCAACGTAACTCCACAACAACTAACGTCACAAATGTATCCACTAACCATTCAGAAACATCCAGGTGCAGTCTCAAACCTCTTCCGGAGTCTCTCATCTGTGTCCGACTCCAGTTTAAACAGGTAAGGTTTTAACATTTAAACATGCACTCCACAACTGGTTATTTCTGACTTTTGGCTGAGTGCGATTTGCCTGTTTTGTTGTTGACAGAGTATCCGAAGCTTGTGTAAAGGATCCGCCCTTTCATCCCTGGGGCAGCAGAACATTTGCATTTAAAGGGACACACACGCTCACACCCAAATGGGGCAAATTTGACAAGCTATAATAAATTATCTGGGGGGTATTTTGAGCTGAAACTTCACAGACACATTCTGGGGACACCAGAGATTTATATTACATCTTGTGAAAAGGGGCATAATATGTCCCCTTTAAATTTCATATTTGAAATCATCAATGAATTCTGACAACAACTGCCCAATAATTTTGTTTCTAGACACTCTAACTATGACAAAAAAATGATTTTTTTTTAGCCTGGACAAAGCTAATGCACATGCATAATCATAAACGTATGTCTCAGGCCCTGTTCCAAGTGGCACCCTAAACCCTCGCGGCCTTCAAAATGATAGCCAAGTTAAGTTATATGAACTTACTTCTTGTCTTGAACTTACTACTTCTTCTCCAATTGTCATGATAAGTTTTAGAAAACGACACAAAGTAATACATTACGTTGACTCCTTGTGAGTTTTGTCTGGCTTGCAAATGTTCATTTAACTCGTATCTGTAAGTTAAACGTTGGGGGAGGGGTAATACAGAGCAAAAACCCGAAACACAGAGTTGTCGCCATTTTGAGTTAGCGCAGCGGCTAGCAGGGGTCCTTTTGTGAATTTGTGTTGAGAAACAAAATATACGTGGAAGGTGAGTTTTACTTTTAAATGTGTAATTATGAATGAATAACGTTGCGATTTAATTAGTGTAAGCAGCATATTGACCGTGGTCCGCAAATGTAACCACACCACGGGGTTTCCCTCACCAATTCACTGTTTAACGTTACCAGATGCTAAAATAATTTAATATTTCACTTTGGTTCACAGCTTATACCGTACTTTAGTTTTTTGGTCGGTGTAGTTGCACTATAAACATATATAATTTACTGGAGCGGAAAAGAGTTGTTTCAAGTTAAACATCGAATGGTCAGCCGAGAAACAAGGTACTCGTCCTAAAAGCAAGTTAGACGAGCGCTTTCTCACACCAAATACATCACCTTCACCACGGGGCCTGCCTTTTTTTCCCTCAGATTTACATAGTGAGCCGTGTAGATCGTGGAAGAAACCATATTCATCACGTGTCTTCAGCCCTCAAGTTAAAACATGCAGTGATATAAGGGGGCTGAAGAAATATGGTTATGGGGCGATGCCGAAGGTGGATCAGACGTGGACAGATGGTGGTCCCCCGCGTCAGCATCGTCCCTGAAGGCCCACATGCTCCCCACTAAGCCATTAACCCTCTGGGGATTTAAAAAAAAAAGTTAAAAATCGTAGCTTCATCGGAATGGTCCGAAACTTGGTGACTTTATTGGTACTTGGTATATGAACACCCTGTGGATAGGATTTGAAAAGTCTAAGTGGTCGTAAAAAAAATAGTCACACTCAGGACCTTCGGGTCAAAAATGACCCCCATATAGGAAATGAATGGGAAATTGGCAAAAATATGTGAATGGGAATGAATGGGAAATTAGTTTTTTTGTGCATACAATCTACAAATCAGCCAGGATGCAGAAAAAAAGGACTCAACAGTGAAGGGGTGAATCTCTAAAACATCAACAGTGCAAAACAGACCAAAAAACTCACACACACACACACACACACACACACAGACACACACACACACACACACAAAAACACAATTAGCTTTTGGAATGGCACGCGTTAATTTGTGTGCGTGTGTTTTTGTGTGTATATGTGTGTGTGTGTGTGAGAGTTTTTTTGTCTGTTTTGCACTCTTGATGTTTTAGAGATTCACCCCTTCACTGTTGAGTCCTTTTTTTCTGCATCCTGGCTGATTTGTAGATTGTATGCACAAAAAGACTAATTTCCCATTCATTTCCTATGGGGGTCATATTTGACCCGAAGGTCCTGAGTGTGACTACGACCACCATACTTTTTAAATCCTGTCAAATACCAAGTACCAATAAAGTCACCAAGTTTCGGACCATTCCGATGAAGCTACAATTTCTTTTTAAAAATTATAAAACGCAAGATCCACTATAGTGGTAAAAATGTGCTATTGCGTGATAAAAACGCTCAATGTATCCACCGGATGGTACCGATCTCATTTAATTTAAATTGCTTTCATGATGCCTAGGCTTGACTCTAAAATGAAATACAGTTTTAATTAAAATAAAATTATATATATATATATATATACACACATTTTTTATTATATTCAATGAGAAAAAATTTGTCATAATTATTGCATAAATATTAATTATAAATCATAAAATTATCTCAAAACACCAAAAAAGAAAAGAAAAAATATTATTGAACAAAAATATATTTCATTGATTTTACTCAAATCTTTTTTATCTTAATCCCGCCCTCCGGGTCATTTTTCACCCGAAGGTCCTGAGTGTGACCCATATATGAAGAACTCCAGAGGGTTAAAGACAACATCAGGGCACCCAACGCAAAACGTCGTCAAACTATGCTCAATCGTTTGTGCTCCGTTTGTGCTGGTTTGTGCTGTAAAAAGTTTCGTTTGTGCTGTTTCGGTTTTTTAGATATTAAAAGAATATTTTTAGGTCATTCTGAGGTCACTCAGCCCCCCCACATGCTGCAAATTCACCCAAAATAGTCTCGTTCGTTTGTGCTTCGTTTGTGCTGGTTTGTGCCGGTAAAATTTTCGTTTGTGCTGCGTTGGGTTTTAAAATATCAGAGATTGAATTATAGACGATGACGTCACCAGCCCCCCCCCACATGCTCCGAATCCACCCAAAATAGACGCAATCGTTTGTGCTCCGTTTGTGCTGGTTTGTGCTGTAAAAAGTTTCGTTTGAGCTGCTTCGGGTTTTTTTAGATATTAAAATAATATTAGGTGGTCATTATGAGGTCAGTCAGCCCCCACATGCTCCAAATTCACTCAAAATAGACTTGTTCGTTTGTGCTCCGTTTGTGCTGGTTTGTGCCGGTAAAATTTTCGTTTGTGCTGCTTTGGGTTTTAAAATATCAGAAATTGAATTATAGACGATGACGTCATCAGCCCCCCCACATGCTCCGAATTCACCCAAAATAGTCTCGTTCGTTTGTGCTCCGTTTGTGCTGGTTTGTGCCGGTAAAATTTTTGTTTGTGCTGCGTTGGGTTTTAAAATATCAGAAATTGAATCAAATGTTGATATTTATTAGGCCTATACAAGGCTGACTGAATAAAATAGATCAATCAATGGTCACAAGATGAAAAATAGTTATAGACAGCTCTGTATTTTTGTGTGAAGTTAGTCAGTAGCCTAGCCTACGATGTAGGAGCATTTTATTTCGGGTTTGTCATTTATTCAATCTCTAATGTTAGATGCTAATAAAGATGATTTAATAGAACATCAACTTCTTATCAGTGTTTTTGTAGTCCCTGTTGTCTTTATTAAAAACTTCATGTTGTTCAGACATTATGTGACTTTTTTTTTCTTTCTCTTTCACACTTTTAAAGTAGAATTGACAAAGACGTTCTGTCAGCACATAATTTGTTCAATAAACAATTTAAATTATCTTCACTTCAGTCTGTCCTGATTGTATTTTATTTTTACGAGTTTCATCTGCTACACTTCACTGCCACCACTAGGTGCAAGTGACACTTCTGTTCAAGAATGCTCTTGTATAAAGTGGTGTAGAGTTAGTGGAGAAAAGGTCGATATAAATCAAACTACAAAAGTCGTTACTGATCCAAATTTCTGGCCAATGTAAGTATACATTGTTTTAACTGTCAGTTACAATATTAGTAGCTTCAAGAATAATTGTACAACATTCAAGAGAGCTAGGCATGCTCTTGGCATGACTTGATATTGAACAGAAACCTCATTAATAACACTTATATTACTAATTTAGCTATGAAATGCTGATTGCAGTTGCACAAAGTTGCCTTTTAGTATTAAAAAACGACCATGGGTCACATGTGCATCTGTATTTAACATTTCATAGCTAAATTAGTGATATTAGTGTTAGCAAAGAGTTTTCAGTTCAATAAACACTGACAATCTAGGGGTCAACATTACCATATTGTTTCGAATATAAGATATATTAACCTGCGAAAGCGTATACGGCAGCAGGTCAGGCTGGTGCTTGCTTACACACCATGATGAGCATTTTGCAAGCATACTAGGCTGAACTGCTGAGGGATAGGGATGGCGGTGAAGGGATGGGCCCTTACGCAGTTCGCGAGCCACAGATTTATCTCTGAGAGAGGAGACCGCTAGAGCTATTGTCCTCAGGGGACCGTTCTGCCAACCCCGCCACCCATAGTGCTTCGGGGCGCAGCGGTTTCCAGCGAGCTTGTGACTCTGCGTCCTTCAGGCCTTATCGGTATCTCCTACGTGCTTGGAGTTTGCACCGGGGATGGTTAAAGCTTTCCTTTTACTCTAAAGTAGGGTATGTTCCAAAGGTGTTAACCAATTTTCCACGGCCTATAGTGCTGCAGACTCTCTGTCCTCCTCCATTTGACTCGGGCCAGGAAAAATTGAACCTTATGTGTCCAGTGCGAGCACTGGATGCTTACGTCCACAGAGCTGCCCTGTGGAGAAAAGTGGATCAACTTTTTGTGTTTTGGGTCGCATAACAGGGGTCACCCTGCGTCCAAACAGACAATGAGCAAGTGGATAGTCGAGGCTATTTCACTGGCTCATGAGTCTTCTGGCCAGCAATGCCCGTTAGGTGTCAGAGCTCACTCTAGTAGGAGTATGGCGGCCTCCATGGCCTTGGTTTGGGGGGTTTCCCTCAAAGAAGTCTGTGATGCGGCCGGTTGGTCCTCGCCTCTTATGTTTGTAAGGTACCATGACCTTGACCTGGCCGCAGCTCCAGGTTCATCAGTGCTTCTGTCCTGATTGTGCCACAGTTTCACATGACAGGCATTTTGGTTTTATGGTGTTTTGAGGGAGAGTCTCATGTTATGACTATAACCATAGTTCCCTGAGAAGGGAACGAGACACTGCTTCCCTTTGGCATACACCCTGCATCCCTTGGTCGATTTGCTTCGACAGTTTAGCTGCAGCCGGTCGGACTGGATGTGTATTTATCCTTTCCTGGATTTTTTTCAAGAAACCTGGCCGATTCCGATACCGATTTCCGATTTATTTATTTTTATTTTTTACACAATAAAAGAATGAAAGTATACATGAACAAGATGTTTATTTGGTATTTAACAGGCTAAATTGGCTTTTGGCAAATGAAAACAAGTCCGCAATCTGAAATTTACAGGAAATTGAATTGGAAATTAAAAGGCTGAAAGGTGACATTAAAGGCAACAACTGCTTATAAAGATGTTACTTAAATCAGCATTTGTTTTTAAATTCAGTGTAAAGAAAAAAAGTCTTTACCAGTGAAATTAAATAAAAACAAAGTATATAATTGTTCCAAAATGTTAAATCAAATAATGTTTAGTGCAACGAAAAAAACTAAGATGCTACAGCAGGTGCTTTTTAAATCAAATTAACAGGTTAGGTAACACTTTAGAATAATGGTCATTAGTTAACATTAGTTAATGTAAGTAGTAATTAAGCTATACCATGTGTCATAATTTGATTGATTGATGACCCCCCATGACGCACCTGTCATAATTTGATTTATGATGACCTTCGCATGACCTTTTCCTTTGAAGTTTTGACCTCTGACCGAGGGTCCTGGCCCTAGGCATCAACCTTTGCCCTCGAGTTGTAGTTATGAATGGGGGTATTGTTATGAGCTGTGTAAGCCCATTGTCCTCTGACCATCTGCAAGTGATTAGCCCTCCGGCCTGGAAATAGCGATGCTGACCTTTGTATGTCCAAATTGGATATGGTTAATTATGTGTTAGGGTCAGGGTCATTTGAAGGCTGATGGGGATGGCGGATGTGCCGACAATATGACGACTTCCGCATTCCAACAGAGTTGTATATAAACCGAGGGTCCACACCAGCACCACAAGTAAGTGATCGGAGCATGACGAAACTAAGGAAGTAAAAGAAATAAATATGTTTTAACATATCATATCATAAGGATTAAACTTTTTCCAGTGCAAATACATGACAATGTCAAAAAAAAAAAAAAAATTCAAAGTCTAATCTTAAAAGTTTAAATTATATGTAAATAAAATCTTTAAAGTTTTCATAAAATCTTATATTTATCTACCTATAAGATTGTTGTATAAAGCAATTCAGCTTAAACCATTACTATATATTCCATTACTTCAGCTGTTCTAGATTTCATTTATACACCAAGATTCAAACAAATAAATCTGTATGTTTTAAAATAAAGTTTGTTTGTTTTAAAAAAGATTTCAAAGTGTTTGAAGCAGCACAAAAGCATCTCTCAGGTCACCTCGAGCATGGATGACACCCCCCCCCCCCCCCCCCTCCCCACACACACACACACACACATGCCATTTCAAAACAGCTGAAATATAAAATATATTTTTAAACTAAATTATTATATATCATGTTGTATAATATTCCTCTTACTAAAATTACTGAAACTATAAAAAAATATATTTTTCTTTCTTTTTTTTCAGAGAGCAGGAAAACCGACCCTTGTGCTATGTATATATACTGTACACACGTCTGTTAAATTTTTCCAGAGCAAATGATTAATAGTCAAAACATTTTTTCAAAGCCTAATCTTAAAAGTTTTTAATTTAGATTCAAATAAAAGCTTTAAAGTTTAAATAAAATCACATCTTATATTTATCTACCTATAAGACTGTTGCATAAAGCAATTTTGTTTAAACCTAAAGTGTATAGGTTATTTAATGGGGCCTGTTCCATTACTTTAGTCGTTCTAGATTTCATTTATAAATAAAATCAAAAAAATAAATCTACATGTTTTAAAATAAACTATAATATTTAACTTGTTTTAAAACATAAAGGCATCTTCTGGGTGTTTGACGCAGCACAGATGCAACTCTCATGTCACCTCAAACAAGGACTCAACAATGCTCTTAGTTTAAGAAAATCACCCCCCCCCCACACACACACACACACACACACACACACACACACAGTAAAATGAACTTTTCTCTATTTTAAATTAAATAAATTAAAAATAAAATACACAATGAATATTAACAAATATGTTACTAAAAAGTATTTGAGCACTTTGTTATAGTTTTAGCTAAATATAATTATAAATATAAATAAATAAATATGAAAACACCTTACATTTTCAGAGTTGAAGTAGTAGTTCTTTATGAAATGATAGATAGCAAATATTTTAACCTGTCTCAAACAAAACAACCCCAGATCATCCCAGGAAGTCCACTATGAAATGAATGATTCAGACCCACACAGAGACGGGAGGAAATACCAGATGAACCTTTGTGCATCATGTCACAGCACATGTGAAGTTAGCCTGCTAACACATTTCCACAGCCAATGTTGTTTGTATTTATTTTATTTAAAGGCCTAATCTGTAAAGTTTCAATTAGATCTACATATTTTTCTTTTTTTTTCTTTTTTTTTTATAAAAATCGTATCTTCTTTATCTTCCCAGATGACTGATAGCATCTGATGACCCATGGTAGGAATGATTTTGCTTAATTTCAATCTAAGTATAATTTTTACTAAACAGCATCTGTTCAAAACTTTAGACTGTGCTTAGTCTTCTTAGATCTTATTTTACAAATATTCAAGCTTGATTAATAACCATTAATGTATGAATCCATGATATGAACCATGTTGACAGTGGCTGTTTTTAAAAATAAACAGAAATTGTTAAATTTCATTTGTTTTAAAAAAGATTGCAAATATGAAGGTGTTTGACGCCCCAAAATTGTTCCTATTTAGTCAAGAAAATCACCATACTGGTCCTCAACAAGCATTAATCATAGCTTCAGGCTATGGGGGTGATATGGCGATTTACATACCAAATGTTCCTCTGCGGGCAATGACATAGCATAAGTAAAGTTGAGTTAATTTTTAATTTTACTCGTCTTATGTCTAAGCATGATCTTACTTTAAACTTTAAATAATAACTGGTCATATCTTATACTACTATAATATTTGACATTTTGTGGTAGCCACGATCTAGGATTGCACGTATAAGTTGAATATGATTCTACTTTTCTTGTGTCTTCCAAACTGGCCTTTATCAGTGTGAAACATACCCTTTACTGATAATATACTATCGGTTATCAACTCAAAAATACGTAGGATTTTGAAAATGTAACCATATGTTATTTGATGAGACAGTTTGTCTCTAGGCCAGCATGAACAGACTTTGGAGAGAGCTGCAAGCAGGGAGAATGCCCTTTGACCCCAATGAATGTGTAGGGTGTTAAAGACCCTACAAGGTAGTCATTCATGTCAATTGTTATTCACAAAACAGCATATTTCAACTGAGTGAATCTTTAACATTTAAAATTGGGGTTTTAAAATCTTACAATTAATTTGTAAGATGGTACATGTCTCATGGATCTATATGATTTTACTTTTACTTCTACAAAGTTTCAATATAATAAATGCCTAGTAAATATAAAGTAAACATATGATAACACACAAGAATAATGTTGGCAATATGTTTGCTGCAATGCTACTCCAAACAGCTCCTCACACCACTGTAAGATACACTATGTATACATATGTAATATTTGTATCCGCAAAATCAAACACAATGGCATTCATTGGTACTTTTTGTTTTATAAAATGTAGCCTACTTATCTTATTTCTGCAACATATCATGCTAGTTTTATCAGCCAGATACATATGTTAATGCATTATGAAACAAGATAATAATGCTCCCAAATATATTTGACACATTTTATTTTAAAATGCAACTAAACCATTTTTTTTTTTTTTTTTTTTTTTTTTTGACAAACTAGACACACATTGTTTTCCCTGGGGTGTTGGAATGGAGCTTTTTTCCAGGTATGTTAAAATCATGCAGTACAAGAATTCAGATGAAACTACTTACCAAACAAAGTATGTTTTAACATGTGTTAAGCATATTTGTACACTAGTATCACGCTTTCATGCCATTTTTAATAGACTTTTTACTAATGCGTTATGCATCAGAATCCAGCTATCAGTTAAGTTTGTTGTAGCCTTTTTATTATTAGTGACTTTTTATTTAGTTTTCCTTTATTACTTTTTGCTCAAATATATATACTTATATTGAAGCTTATTGTAATAGCTTCTTCCCTTCAGATAAAATCCAAACATGTTCTTTGTAGGAATTATGTGTGCACAAAACTCGGGTGTAAGCTCAAGAGGCCTAGAGTAACAAAGAAAGCAATGACATTGTTTAAGAAAAAGTGTCAACTTTATTGTGATAGGCATTTTTCCCCCATTGCCTATTCTTAGTCGTATTTTCAAGATTACTGTGCACATTTTATTTGTCAGTCTGTATATTTTTTTAAGGTAAAGATTCCTATCTGGTTGTTGTCAGAGCAAGTTTGTGCAAATCATCACATGTATGATGAATAAGGACCTTTCATTTTAAGCATCTTTTTAAATGTATGACTAAACTTTTTCAATTCAAATGATTTACCTCCGTCGTTTGACACCTTTTGTTGGTTTTGTTGGTCTTTTGTTTGTTTTTAGCAAATATTCTTCTTTGAGAGCCATCAACGTATAGGAATAAATTAAAATTTAGAAATTACGTGATAGTCTTTCTATTTGTGAGTGTTTGACTAAACTGATATTTCTTTTAGCGTCAGGTTCCATCCATCCATCTACAGTGTGGAATCACATGAACCATCAACTTGACAAGTAAGTCTTGCTGTTTTACAGCCGAAGCATATACGACTGTAGCATTCGTATGAGTTTGAGCTTGTTAAAAGAAGTTCCACTCTCTTGTAAAGGTTATAGATACATTTCGAACATTAGTCTTATACGAGTATTATCTATGCACAAATCCCTATGTAATTCAAGAGGTCAATTTACGAAAGTACCATTTTATAATCAATTCAGGAAAAAACATTCACAAGCAATTGTGAAAGTTTGTCAATTTTGGATTTGTAAATTATGTTTTTTACTACTCCACTAGATAGTCATCAGATTTAGATGATTTTAAATGTGTGAAACTCTTCTTTTGACAAACCAACATTTCAAATTATTTAACTAATCGTTTCTTTCAACACCCCACTTGACATTAAAGATTGTGACATGTTTTCAACTATTATCGACATCTGACCCTGACGTACTACACATCGGTTGTAATAAACATTTTACAATGTGTAAATGGATGTGCTTAAAATTTTGTCAGATTTGTTAGTGGGATTGTACCATATCAACATAACCTGTCCCTTGTTTTAGGTTATAGGTAAATTCAAGCATAATCTTTATACAACAATTACGCAGGCACAATTTACTACAAATGTGTACTATGGATAAGAAAAGAGACATTTAGCTATAATAAAAACATAATACAGAAATCCTCTCTTCTGATCTATTGTAAAAGTTTGTAATGTTGATTTTTCCCCGCCAGAAGCATTTTGTTTCTTTGTACAGTTTTTAGATGAAGACTACTCTTTGAGTACAGTCAAACAGAAATATGATGTTCTTTTAGGTCATCCTTCTGGTCTGTCTACGAAGCGGTCACAAGACACATAATGCGTCAACATGAAAAGCGAGTCTTGATGTTTTTCTTACATTTACACTTATTGCGCTTAAAACACATCCAACTATTACACTTAGTTACAATATGTTACATTTGAGAATGACCTGGTAACACTTTTTATTTTATTTTTTACACGTCTCTAAACACGACTCCCATAAAAAAGTAAGCGATTTTAGTAGTTATTTTAAGTGAGAGGTTAGTTGATTCAGGCAGTTTTATTTTGTCCGTGCCAGTACTGTGTCTTTTAGACATTTGCCTTTCCAGTTTTGATCCATGAAACAATGTGTCGTCATGTTTGTCTCAATAAATTGTTCTACTTTTAGGAAGACATGATGTAATTCGTTTTTTTTTTTTTTTTTCATTAGCAAAATACCAAAATTGTTTAACATCACTTAATGTATTTATTTTTAAATATTTGTTCAACTTAAATATTAGTTTTAGTCATTTACAAAGGTGTCAGGGAGGATATCTTTTTTTTTTTTTTTTTTATTAATTATTAAATTACTAAACCTGTAAGCGGTAAAAAAATAACAGTAAATGAGAGACGTGATTAGGTCGTTGTCTGTTAATAAAATATTTCAGCGTCATTAGGACAAACTCAGTAACGGTATTCATAAATACGGTGAAATAGATGTAGCTAACTATGCAAAACTTTATGGGAATAGATAAATAAAATAAAGCCTAACATCATATACACATAAAAACTCCTTGTTCTAACTCTTTCACACACCAAACCTCAAATACCTAAAATCACACAATATACTCATCGTGCACACATAAACCGCAAATTTTTTCATCGCGGTAGACTGACCAGGACAATTTTGTCCTTCTTTGATTTTGTTCAAGTTTTTTTTTCTGAAACACAGTGTCACCATGGTTTATTTTTTTTAAACATCACCATTCTTTTTTGTGTGTAATTTTAACGATGTGCATGTTTGTTTGCTTTCCTTTATCGTTTTCCCTTTCCACTTTGTCTGAACTTTGTGTCCTACATTTACCTCTCTGTAATGCTAGTGAGCGCTTGGTGTTCTCCACATCTCTTTGTTCGTATACAGCATTTGGTTGATTTAATAAAATGTTGCATTATACCTGCGTATTCACTTGAATCATTTACATTGTATATTAATCCAGTTCGTACTACCTTAAATATATGTTTGGGGGTATAGAATGCGGCGCAAGTTTCTTTAAAACATTTTATTTTTATTGAGCTCGGACACATCCATAAAATAAAATCAAAGTTAAGTGATTCAGCATTTTATTTCAACAGTGTATTGATGAATATACAAGCATTAATATTAGTATTAATTATTAACATAAGTATTGAAGAAAATTATAGAATTGAATTACTTAAGTAAAGCTATGGTCTACGATTTCAAAGATTGTTCATCATTAATAATCTCGTTTAGATGCTGGTTATGGTTCTACAGTACAATCCTAACAATATGAAGAGAAAAAAGAATGAAAAAAATCCATTCACTCTATTGGGTGTACACCCGCAGAGAAATTGACCAATGTAAGCTGTCCGGCCGGACAGCTTACATTGGTTAACTGCTCTCATCCAATCCCTGCTCCACTCGCGTTTCCCCCCGACCGCACCCCACCCCGCCCCCTCCTGCGACATGAAATTTTGCTGGCATGTAGGCAGCGTCAACTCAGCAATGGAGAAAAACCAACAAACAGACAGCGGCAAGCGGCCCCTGCTCGCCCCAACAGTCAAGGTTGGAATAAAGAGAAAGTCAATTGAGGAAAGAGCAGATATTTAAAATAAATGTGAAGAACGCCGGACTCAAAGCCGAATCAATATAGGGTCCACCGTTGCCCGTTGGAGGAAGCTTCAGAGAAACCTTTGGACTTAAAACCGACGCTGATTATTTGTTGAGCAGGTAACATTTATTTATACTTTTATGGTGTGGTGTATTACATAAATAGCTTTTTATCAGCATGACAACATGATCATGCTGCCGGTCGGCATTGGAATGTTAGCCGTTTAGCATCGCCTATCACGGGTCAAAGTAATTATATTTCTTGAAGTGCTTGACTATTTCAATAGGCCTAACGTTAGCGGTTTTCTGTTCGAGCCGATAGAACATTGCATGTGTTGCTAATCTTGCGTGGGCGTGAACTCAAACGTGTGCCTTTGAGCTATCAACATCTCTGTTCCAATGTTTACTCCTGCTTGACTGAGTGATGTTGTTCAGGTCGTTTCCCGGTGGGAGGGATCAGGTAGCACAGAGGGGAGGGGTGTGCGTGTGGAGGGGCGGGATGAGTTTTTTTAAAATTCAGGCTTTCTCGACTGATTTTCAACATCGTAGACTACAGCTTTAAGTAAAACATTAATAATGACATTACAGATGATCTAACCAGAAAAGAAAATCTCTGCAGACTATCATGTTTTTCTCTAGTATGTAGTTGACTAGCGTTTTAACAATTTCGCCGATGGTGATATCGTTAGCATTTTTTGACACCAGTGATACACATAGATGTGATACATATGTACACATACAGAGTACTTTGGTAACTCCTAACTCGTCGCTACAATCAGCCATCACATCCAGAATTTTTCTGAGGATTACACAGATACACTGTAAAAAATCTAAATCACAAAAATTTTGACTAATGATACTGTTTTAGTTAACTGGACAATTAAATGCAAAAAAGTTTTTAAGATTTATAAATGCAAGTTAACACGCATACAAGCTGCAACAATTAACAATGCATTCTGGGTGCATCATGCAAAACTCATCCATGGCTCCCAGAATGCATTGCGGTATGAAGCATGTCACCATTGTTGAGATGCATAGGCTGATTGTTGATGTCTGTGTGAGAAAATCTCATAGGTGGTCAAAGTGCTTAGTTGACTAAGGTTTTAAACCGATTGTACACTATTTTGATTAAAACCATGTTTGATCTTTTCTAGAATCACAATTAAAAAAAGCTAATAGTATATTGCTCATATTAAATTCAGTCATAAAATCAGTGAATTAAGCCACTACACAATGATTATATTCTTATCATCAAGCAACTGACAGCATTTGATTATGTTTTCAACATTAAAAAGTTGTCAAAGTGCCCAACTAAAGAAAACACTAATCACCATGATGGTGACATAAAAAATAAAAACTTAAACAGGTGAACAAAAGATCTTAAATGGGGAGACATGTGACCTTACTCAGTTAATTGAGTTAAGTGAACTACTTTGTTTAAAAGTTGAGTAAACTCAAAAATGCTGTGCAGCAAGTTGCCTTACAATTTTAAGTTATGTCAACTTTTCTTTTTTTACAGTGTAGGTTCTTTGTTAATAAACAAGCTAGTTACATCAGGCAATGAATTTGTTAGGTCTCTTATGCCGCCATTTTATTTTTGAGATTTGTTACGCGTTTGGTGTCCCCTGAGCAGTCATTATCCGGTTCGCGTGCTGCATTGATAATCTTATGCATTAATCTGCCCATCTGGCCTCTGTAAAGGTCTTTAAACATATATATCTATGAAGTTCTATCAGCTGCATACAGGGTTTCCAGCGTCTTGGTTACAGTCCAAAAGCTTTTGTGCCGCCATTTCACAAATCCACTGTATTGAAGACGCCTTCTTCAGAACTCAACTTTGTGCACGGTATAAAACTTTGTCCCCTATTTGATGCTGAAAGATTTTAGTAGTTCCTGGAATATGGGTGAGTGAGTCCTTGTAGCACACTTGTCCCTTGCGCGTCAACGCTCTGTAGTTGGGGTTTTTGGGTCTGATTCCTCAAAGTGTGAAATCGAAGAAGAGCAGTAGCCTATGCGTCAGGCTCAGACGAACAGGAATGTTGACTTTGGAGGTCAGTATAACAACTAGACAGTATTCCTTCAACTTTTGACATTGCTGTAGCTCAACCGTTTGCACCAATGCAGTCGTCAAGCCTGATATTGAGAGTCGCTTTTAGATCCCTTTGGTTAGGAATCCCGGTTGGTTGCGAGTTTATCAGGATTGTTTGGGGACCGTTTTCAAAATTATACAAACAATATTCTACCATCAGAATAAATGGCAGTAAAAATTAGATTCTAGTTTTCAGATTCAGTTCTTATTAAACAAAATCAATTAAACACACTGCAGGGAACACAGATAATGTCGAGTAAGATGAAAAAAGAAGGGTTCATACAATATTAGGCAAATAGTGTTTTTGTTGTAACACATTAATCTTTTCAATACATATTGAGGCATATCACCATGACTTAAAATGAATTCAAATCAACTCAGCTTAAACATCTTGTCTATTGTTAAACAGACGGTGTGTAACATAGGCATGTCACTCCACAAGAGAACAAGACTCTTTGTACAGCATTCGAAAGGGTCGTCCTCTGGAATTGGCCAGTCGCGATCCCACTCATTATCAGAGTCATCGCCGTTGCTTTGAAGCCAATAGTTCATTTCGGACTCCTCATAGCATTTACGCAACTTGAGGCGGTTTTGGTCATGTAGCGCCTTGTTCCTGCAGGTTGATATTGGTACGCGATCATTAGGCTTTGGTTCCTAGTAACATTCTGATCTTTGTCACCCTGTACCGCATATTTAGCATTGTTCCATCCCACTCATTGATGCAAAAAGTTCTACTAGCATCCCCATTAAGATCGAAACAAACACGATTGTAAAAAATGACCTGTCTTTAGCGGGGAAAAGCACACAAGGAGTTCTTCTTCAAAAAAATTCCATAGCGTAAAGTTTGACCGTTTTTGATACCTTGTCAAAAACAAATCCGCCAATATAAACATCACCTAGCAGAAATTCCTGTTTCACAAAATCTTCATCTTCATGAAGAACCTTGGTCAAACGGATCGTGCATAAAGAAGGTTCTCTTACGAGAGGTTCTCTCGTATTGCGTAAGTTCCTTACGCTACGGGAAAGTATTCTTTCTTCGAGATTTCTGAAAAACCCAAAATTATCCTTAATTTTGTAACATTGTCAACGCAGTGCGGCAGCCTGGCAGACCATAGCAGGCTATTCCAGCGTGCTATTGGCTGCTCTGCTGGCAACTGCAGCAGCCTATCGGTGAGCCCGCGTGACGTGGCGACCAATGAGGGCGCTTCGCGCCCACCTGGCTTCATTTGCCTACAGGTGGGGCGTGGCCACGTGTATATAAGCAGGGCTCACGGGCTGCATATTCGATTTTCTTTTCTTCAGCGAAGCCCTTCGCATCGCTGGATCTGGAACCCGCCGCCGTTGAACGTGCAGACGAGCAAGCAGAGGACAGCGCCTGAAGAAGCCGGCAGCATCGCGCCACCTTCAGCCATCCGTGCCTGCTCTACTATCCGGCAGCATATATCCTTTTATTGCTCAGTGTTGTCGCCGCTGCGTCACACTTTCACAAAAAGAGCCGAGCGTTTTTCTAAAAATGTCTCGTTCCACCTGCGGCTCGTGTCACGCGCAGCTCAGTTCCGGGGACCGCCATGTGATCTGCGCTCTCTGCCTGGGCCGTGATCACGCCGCCGCCGCACTTCTCGCCGGCGGATGCCCGGAGTGCGAGGAACTAACGATGTCGACCCTGCGGGCTCGACTCGATCAGTTCGAAAATGACATCCCTCCAGTCTCTGCTAAGCCGCGCAGGAAAAAGCGCAGCTCGCAGCGGACTCCGGAGTTTGCCGAGAGAAGCTCGCCGGAACCCTTCCCGCCCGCTTCACTCTCGCTTTCCCCGCCCCCACCCCAGGCCGCCATTTCTGTTGCCGCCTCTGGGGATGAGGCGGATGCGGCCGCGGAACGCGCCGACAGCTGCTCCATCATGGCTTCCGATGGGCCCCTCAAGCCGCGCCACCGCGCCGCTTGCAAGGGATGGTAGAAATGAACGGTCTCGGAGCGAGCCTCCTCCCCCCTCTGTTCACGCCGCGCTAATGCGCCGCTCACATACAAGGGATGGCAGAAATGGACGGTCCTGCAGCTCTCTTTACGTTACAAGAGAGCTGTTCCACCCTCGCGCACATTTCTCAGTCCCCTCATGAGTTCAGGCGACTGGAATTGTTCATATTGCTGTACACGAGCCTGTTAAGACACGCACGCCAGCGAACAAACGCCGTCATGAGACATGACGCTGACATATGCTCTCCAACGAACCCGCACTCCCCCTTGTTGGACCGCGCATTGGATTGCGCCGTTCACAAGGAATGAGAGTGCGCACGGTCACGAGCATGTTCAGCGCGCGCACGCGCGCGCGCCGCACTCACCGGGAAATTAACAGAGGGTGTTTTCGTCCCGCTGTGGCCGGACGAACCGCCTTTCTCTAGCATTTCTAAGCCCCCTCTCCAGTTCAGGCGGCTGGAAATATTACTATTGCAGTAACGAGCCTGTCTTTTATGCACGCACGACTGCCAACAAGCACGAGGACGTACTGCCGTATGCTCGCGCTAACTGAACGCTATTGTGTCCCTCCTGGTAGCACAGTGGCAAAATCAGCGGCTGAAACGCCGGAGACCCGAGTTCGAGCCCAGCTCTCGCGGCAGATAAAAATGTTTTACTGTCCGCTTCCCCGGGCTCGCGGCCAGCTTTTCTTACATACAGAAAGCTAACTTGCACCACGTGGCACTCGAGTATTTTTGGGCGTCTATACATAAGGAGAGAATAGACGGTTAAGTCCCGCTGCGGCCGGACCACCGTTAAAACTCTGTTTTCCCGTCAGTCCCCACTCCTGTGGCTACTGCAGATGTTTTCCACGCAGCCTACGAGCTGGCGGACTCGCCCTCTCGCCTGCTTCCAACTGAAGCCCCTCCAAAGTCCTCCTAGCAGAAGGGGGAAGTGACGGTTAAGTCCCGCCGTGGCCGGACCACCGTCAAAACTCTTCTTCCTGTCAGCCCCCACTCCTGTGGCTGCTGCAGATGGCTCTCACGCAGCCAACGAGCCGGCAAAACTGCCCTCTCGTCTGTCTACAACCGCCGTTTTACGACGAACCAGAGAAATCACGAAGTTGCTTATTTCTGGTTGCACGGCTCACGCCGTATGTGTTTTCAAATGCAGTAAACGTGCCCACTTTTGTGTTCACCCCTGCACCCAAGCACCACAAATCCCGTGTCTCTCACTCACATAAAGCGGCCACCGGCCGCTCGAGTGCTAGAGTTAGGTCACGTGTCCGCTTATTTGCGCCCACGCCTAATCACCACACGCGCTGTCACACAGCCACTCTTAACCGGTCATGTTCCACGCGTAAGAGTTGTGCCCGCTCAAACGCGCTCACACATTTTCGCGAACATTCTGCCCCCGGCGCCATGCGCCGCGCCACACACCATTTGTTCTCCGCCCAAGGTGGCCGGAACGACGAGTGTAGGGCCACACACAAGCCACTCCCCGCTCAAAGCGGCAGAGATACAGTGTGTAGGGCGGCCAGCCATCGCGAGCGATCGGCTGGCCCACAGCACAGAGAGCGCGCGCACTGCGCCCGCCCCTCCTATACAGGCCGTCAAACCCGCGAAGCGCGGCGTTTTGAGCCCGGAGGCCGTTCTATCCCGTGTGGCACACGCGAGAGCGTGGGAAGCCATTCCAGGTGTATCAGAATGGGTGCTGAAAACAGTGAAGCACGGCTACACTCTGCAGTTCGCTCGCCACCCTCCGCGCTTCTGTGCGCGTACAGAGACGAGAGTGAGCGAGGAAGTAGCACATCTACTTCGAGCAGAAATAGCCACGCTGCTGTGCAAAGGGGCTATAGAACCGGTTCCCCATTCTATGAGCGAGTCAGGCTTTTACAGCCGGTATTTTCTCGTGCCAAAAAGGGATGGGTCGCTCAGACCGATTCTGGATCTGAGGCGTCTGAACAAAGCTCTTATGAGAAGATCGTTCAAGATGCTCACGACCAAGCAGATCCTCGCGCATACTCGCCCGAGAGACTGGCTAACCTCCCTAGATTTGAAAGATGCATATTTTCAAATCAAGATAACGCCACGTCACAGGCCATTCTTACGATTCGCCTTCGACGGCCAGGCTTATCAATACACCGTCCTTCCGTTCGGCCTGTCACTAGCACCCCGTACATTTACGAAGTGCATGGACGCGGCCCTCGCTCCTCTGAGAAGTCGAGGGATGCGAGTGTTGAACTATCTGGACGATTGGCTCATCCTGGCGCAGTCAGAGGCCGAGCTCCTCGCCCACAGGGCAATGCTGCTCAGCCATCCGGACAGCCTGGGGCTCACGGTTAATTGGACCAAGAGCTCATTAGTGTCCACGCAATCAACCTCATTTCTGGGTTTGAATCTGGACACTGTGGCAATGTCAGCCCGCCTGTCACCCCAACGCGCGCGCCAAGTTCAGCGCATGGCTGCGTACTTCCGGCCGGGCAAAATCGCACCTCTCAAGCTCTTTCAGAGGATGCTGGGACGTATGGCCTCAACTGCAGCTGTGCTCCAGCTGGGCTTAATGCGCATGCGCCCGCTGCAATGCTGGTTAAACGCCCGAGTGCCTCACAGAGCCTGGGCGTCCGGAGGCTTCAGGATCAGAGTGACTCAGAGCTGTGTTTCAGCCTAGAGCCCTGGTTAGTAGCCGACTGGTACCAGAGGGGAGTGACGATGGGAGCCATCTCACACCGCAAGGTCATCTCGACGGACGCCTCCACCACGGGTTGGGGCGCCGTTTTCGAGGGCAGATCAGCCTCGGGCCTCTGGTCGAGCGAGGAAAAACTCCTACACATAAACTGTTTGGAGATGATAGCGGTAGAGAACGCGCTCAAGCAGTTTCTCCCGCTTATACGAGGACACCACGTGTTGGTCCGGTCGGACAATACCACAGTGGTGTCCTACGTGAACCGGCAGGGCGGTGTCAGGTCCAGGTGTCTGGGCAATCTGACAGAACGCCTGCTCGTGTGGGCAGACAGCTCGCTGCGCTCGCTGAGAGCTGCGCACGTACCGGGCCACCTCAATGTGGGCCCGGACAAGCTGTCCAGGGGCCTCATTCTCTCAGGAGAATGGTCCCTGCACCCCCAGACAGTCCAGCTGGTAGGGCGCCTATTCGGCAGAGCGGAGCTCGACCTCTTTGCAACAAAAGAGAACGCCCGCTGCCCGACGTTTCTGTCCAAAAGCGAGGATGCGCTGTCCCAACCTTGGCCCAGCCTCCCGCTGTATGCTTTCCCGCCGATTTCCCTATTGCCCCAGGTCATAGCGAAAATCAGGGAGACGCGCCGCCCGGTGCTCCTTATAGCGCCGCGCTGGGAGAACCAGATTTGGTACCCAGAGCTGGTGAAGCTGTCGCACTCACCCCCCTGGCCAGTTCCGCTGAGAGCAGACCTCCTCTCTCAAGCAGGAGGGTCAGTTTGGCATCCCCATCCAGAGCGATGGTCTCTGCATGTATGGGTGACCAACGGATACCCGTTGACCTGCCCGAAGGGGTTATGAACACGATTTCACACTCTAGAGCCCCCTCGACGAGGCGGTTATATAGTTCTAAGTGGTCGGTGTTCACTGAGTGGTGTGTTTCCAAGGGATTGGACCCACAGCAATGTGGGGCCCAGCGGGTGCTCTCCTTCCTCCAAGAGCTTTTGGAACTGGGCAGGTCCCCTTCCACGCTCAAAGTGTATGTGGCGGCTACAGCAGCGTTCGCTCAGACGACGCTAGGTAGCACGCTAGGAAGGAACGAGCTCATCATCCATTTCCTCAGAGGAGCCAGACGGATGAATCCCCCGCGGCCCCCTTTGGTTCCTATATGGGATCTGGCCTTGGTCCTAGAGGCCCTGAAGGCTCATCCCTTTGAACCGCTCGAGACTGTGGAACCAAGGTTCCTTTCGCTAAAAAACGCGTTCCTGATAGCTCTGGCTTCAGTGAAACGCGTGAGGGATCTACACGCGCTCTCAGTGAGCCCGACGTGTATGGAGTTCGGTCCTAATGACTCCAAGGTCATTCTTAGGCCGAGGCATGGTTATATCCCCAAAGCGATAGGCACTCCCTTCAGGGCGCAGATTGTCTCCCTCTCGGCTCTGCCAGCACCCGATGAGGGGGACGGTGGCAATGTCCTCTGCCCTGTCAGGGCATTGAGGGTTTACGTCACACGCTCCGCCGCCTTTAGGCGTTCTGAGCAGCTATTTGTTTCGTTTGGAGGGCGCGCTAAAGGTCTCGCCTCCTCGAAACAGACCCTGTCCAGGTGGATAGTGGACGCGATTGCAGTAGCTTACGCTTCCAAACACCTGCAGTGCCCGCTAGGTGTCAGAGCACACTCCACTAGAGGCATGGCCTCTTCGTGGGCTTGGGCCAGAGGGATTTCCATCCACGATATTTGCGTGGTGGCAGGCTGGGCCTCCCCGTCTACGTTCGTGAGATTTTACAATCTGGAAGTTCCTGCCTTACAGGCGAAAGTGTTATCAGTTCAATAAGGCTGTTGGTTCTGCCCGGTGATTCTGCGCAGACATAGCTCACATACTGGTAGTAAGTTCGGTACAAGGCTTATGTAAATTTGAAGGAGACCGGCGGTACCGTTCCCTCATTTACGAAAAGAGCTGTTGTGAGTTTGAAGGTGACCGGCGGTGCCGTTACCTCACTCATATGACAAGATATTGTGAATTTGAAGGCGACCGGCCTTGCCGTTCCCTCATTCATGAGACAAGGTGTGGTGAATTTGAAGGCGACCGGCAGGTGCCGTTCCCTCATTCATAAGACAGGGTGTTGTAACCACCCGTTGTAACCACCCGTCAGTTCGAACGAAGTGTCCGTATATGTGGTGGCCCATTTCCTTTACCGGCCACCCTGCCCGAGCAGTGTTATGGTCCCCGGTTCCCTGGGATACATATGCTGTATGCGAGGCGCGCACGGCGTTGACAATATGTTCCCGTAGCGTAAGGAACTTACGCAATACGAGAGAACCTCTCGTAAGAGAACGATACTCGGTTACTTAACGTAACCTTGGTTCTCTCTAGAAGAGGGAACGAGTATTGCGTTCCTTGCAGTGCGCCCCGCGGGCTTTTACGCTTCAGAACTACGAAAACCGAATATGCAGCCCGTGAGCCCTGCTTATATACACGTGGCCACGCCCCACCTGTAGGCAAATGAAGCCAGGTGGGCGCGAAGCGCCCTCATTGGTCGCCACGTCACGCGGGCTCACCGATAGGCTGCTGCAGTTGCCAGCAGAGCAGCCAATAGCACGCTGGAATAGCCTGCTATGGTCTGCCAGGCTGCCGCACTGCGTTGACAATGTTACAAAATTAAGGATAATTTTGGGTTTTTCAGAAATCTCGAAGAAAGAATACTTTCCCGTAGCATAAGGAACTTACGCAATACTCGTTCCCTCTTCTAGAGAGAACCGAGGTTACGTTAAGTAACCGAGTATCGTTTTCTTCCGTTTCAACAGAACTTGTTGTTCTTGTTGGTGTTACACCCATCACAGATGTTTCAGTAGCCATTGTAACGCTAGAGTTGCAGACCATTTCCTAACTTCTTTAAATACCAAATTCAGTAGGTAGGGCCTATAGCTTTGAGGTGACTAAAGAGAATGTATATTCATCAATACACTGTTGAAATAAAATGCTGAATCACTTAACTTTGATTTGATTTTATGGATGTGTCCGAGCTCAATAAAAATAAAATGTTTTAAAGAAACTTGCGCCGCATTCTATACCCCCAAACATATATTTAAGGTAGTACGAACTGGATTAATATACAATGTAAATGATTCAAGTGAATACGCAGGTATAATGCAACATTTTATTAAATCAACCAAATGCTGTATACGAACAAAGAGATGTGGAGAACACCAAGCGCTCACTAGCATTACAGAGAGGTAAATGTAGGACACAAAGTTCAGACAAAGTGGAAAGGGAAAACGATAAAGGAAAGCAAACAAACATGCACATCATTAAAATTACACACAAAAAAGAATGGTGATGTTTAAAAAAAAAAAACCATGGTGACACTGTGTTTCAGAAAAAAAAACTTGAACAAAATCAAAGAAGGACAAAATTGTCCTGGTCAGTCTACCGCGATGAAAAAATTTGCGGTTTATGTGTGCACGATGAGTATATTGTGTGATTTTAGGTATTTGAGGTTTGGTGTGTGAAAGAGTTAGAACAAGGAGTTTTTATGTGTATATGATGTTAGGCTTTATTTTATTTATCTATTCCCATAAAGTTTTGCATAGTTAGCTACATCTATTTCACCGTATTTATGAAAACCGTTACTGAGTTTGTCCTAATGACGCTGAAATGTTTTATTAACAGACAACGACCTAATCACGTCTCTCATTTACTGTTATTTTTTTACCGCTTACAGGTTTAGTAATTTAATAATTAATTTAAAAAATAAAAAAAAAGATATCCTCCCTGACACCTTTGTAAATGACTAAAACTAATATTTAAGTTGAACAAATATTTAAAAATAAATACATTAAGTGATGTTAAACAATTTTGGTATTTTGCTAATGAAAAAAAAAAAAAAAAACGAATTACATCATGTCTTCCTAAAAGTAGAACAATTTATTGAGACAAACATGACGACACATTGTTTCATGGATCAAAACTGGAAAGGCAAATGTCTAAAAGACACAGTACTGGCACGGACAAAATAAAACTGCCTGAATCAACTAACCTCTCACTTAAAATAACTACTAAAATCGCTTACTTTTTTATGGGAGTCGTGTTTAGAGACGTGTAAAAAATAAAATAAAAAGTGTTACCAGGTCATTCTCAAATGTAACATATTGTAACTAAGTGTAATAGTTGGATGTGTTTTAAGCGCAATAAGTGTAAATGTAAGAAAAACATCAAGACTCGCTTTTCATGTTGACGCATTATGTGTCTTGTGACCGCTTCGTAGACAGACCAGAAGGATGACCTAAAAGAACATCATATTTCTGTTTGACTGTACTCAAAGAGTAGTCTTCATCTAAAAACTGTACAAAGAAACAAAATGCTTCTGGCGGGGAAAAATCAACATTACAAACTTTTACAATAGATCAGAAGAGAGGATTTCTGTATTATGTTTTCATTATAGCTAAATGTCTCTTTTCTTATCCATAGTACACATTTGTAGTAAATTGTGCCTGCGTAATTGTTGTATAAAGATTATGCTTGAATTTACCTATAACCTAAAACAAGGGACAGGTTATGTTGATATGGTACAATCCCACTAACAAATCTGACAAAATTTTAAGCACATCCATTTACACATTGTAAAATGTTTATTACAACCGATGTGTAGTACGTCAGGGTCAGATGTCGATAATAGTTGAAAACATGTCACAATCTTTAATGTCAAGTGGGGTGTTGAAAGAAACGATTAGTTAAATAATTTGAAATGTTGGTTTGTCAAAAGAAGAGTTTCACACATTTAAAATCATCTAAATCTGATGACTATCTAGTGGAGTAGTAAAAAACATAATTTACAAATCCAAAATTGACAAACTTTCACAATTGCTTGTGAATGTTTTTTCCTGAATTGATTATAAAATGGTACTTTCGTAAATTGACCTCTTGAATTACATAGGGATTTGTGCATAGATAATACTCGTATAAGACTAATGTTCGAAATGTATCTATAACCTTTACAAGAGAGTGGAACTTCTTTTAACAAGCTCAAACTCATACGAATGCTACAGTCGTATATGCTTCGGCTGTAAAACAGCAAGACTTACTTGTCAAGTTGATGGTTCATGTGATTCCACACTGTAGATGGATGGATGGAACCTGACGCTAAAAGAAATATCAGTTTAGTCAAACACTCACAAATAGATAGACTATCACGTAATTTCTAAATTTTAATTTATTCCTATACGTTGATGGCTCTCAAAGAAGAATATTTGCTAAAAACAAACAAAAGACCAACAAAACCAACAAAAGGTGTCAAACGACGGAGGTAAATCATTTGAATTGAAAAAGTTTAGTCATACATTTAAAAAGATGCTTAAAATGAAAGGTCCTTATTCATCATACATGTGATGATTTGCACAAACTTGCTCTGACAACAACCAGATAGGAATCTTTACCTAAAAAAATATACAGACTGACAAATAAAATGTGCACAGTAATCTTGAAAATACGACTAAGAATAGGCAATGGGGGAAAAATGCCTATCACAATAAAGTTGACACTTTTTCTTAAACAATGTCATTGCTTTCTTTGTTACTCTAGGCCTCTTGAGCTTACACCCGAGTTTTGTGCACACATAATTCCTACAAAGAACATGTTTGGATTTTATCTGAAGGGAAGAAGCTATTACAATAAGCTTCAATATAAGTATATATATTTGAGCAAAAAGTAATAAAGGAAAACTAAATAAAAAGTCACTAATAATAAAAAGGCTACAACAAACTTAACTGATAGCTGGATTCTGATGCATAACGCATAAGTAAAAAGTCTATTAAAAATGGCATGAAAGCGTGATACTAGTGTACAAATATGCTTAACACATGTTAAAACATACTTTGTTTGGTAAGTAGTTTCATCTGAATTCTTGTACTGCATGATTTTAACATACCTGGAAAAAAGCTCCATTCCAACACCCCAGGGAAAACAATGTGTGTCTAGTTTGTCAAAAAAAAAAAAAAAAAAAAAAACTGGTTTAGTTGCATTTTAAAATAAAATGTGTCAAATATATTTGGGAGCATTATTATCTTGTTTCATAATGCATTAACATATGTATCTGGCTGATAAAACTAGCATGATATGTTGCAGAAATAAGATAAGTAGGCTACATTTTATAAAACAAAAAGTACCAATGAATGCCATTGTGTTTGATTTTGCGGATACAAATATTACATATGTATACATAGTGTATCTTACAGTGGTGTGAGGAGCTGTTTGGAGTAGCATTGCAGCAAACATATTGCCAACATTATTCTTGTGTGTTATCATATGTTTACTTTATATTTACTAGGCATTTATTATATTGAAACTTTGTAGAAGTAAAAGTAAAATCATATAGATCCATGAGACATGTACCATCTTACAAATTAATTGTAAGATTTTAAAACCCCAATTTTAAATGTTAAAGATTCACTCAGTTGAAATATGCTGTTTTGTGAATAACAATTGACATGAATGACTACCTTGTAGGGTCTTTAACACCCTACACATTCATTGGGGTCAAAGGGCATTCTCCCTGCTTGCAGCTCTCTCCAAAGTCTGTTCATGCTGGCCTAGAGACAAACTGTCTCATCAAATAACATATGGTTACATTTTCAAAATCCTACGTATTTTTGAGTTGATAACCGATAGTATATTATCAGTAAAGGGTATGTTTCACACTGATAAAGGCCAGTTTGGAAGACACAAGAAAAGTAGAATCATATTCAACTTATACGTGCAATCCTAGATCGTGGCTACCACAAAATGTCAAATATTATAGTAGTATAAGATATGACCAGTTATTATTTAAAGTTTAAAGTAAGATCATGCTTAGACATAAGACGAGTAAAATTAAAAATTAACTCAACTTTACTTATGCTATGTCATTGCCCGCAGAGGAACATTTGGTATGTAAATCGCCATATCACCCCCATAGCCTGAAGCTATGATTAATGCTTGTTGAGGACCAGTATGGTGATTTTCTTGACTAAATAGGAACAATTTTGGGGCGTCAAACACCTTCATATTTGCAATCTTTTTTAAAACAAATGAAATTTAACAATTTCTGTTTATTTTTAAAAACAGCCACTGTCAACATGGTTCATATCATGGATTCATACATTAATGGTTATTAATTAAGCTTGAATATTTGTAAAATAAGATCTAAGAAGACTAAGCACAGTCTAAAGTTTTGAACAGATGCTGTTTAGTAAAAATTATACTTAGATTGAAATTAAGCAAAATCATTCCTACCATGGGTCATCAGATGCTATCAGTCATCTGGGAAGATAAAGAAGATACGATTTTTATAAAAAAAAGAATAAAAAAGAAAAAAAAAGAAAAATATGTAGATCTAATTGAAACTTTTAAGATTAGGCCTTGAAATAAAATAAATACAAACAACATTGGCTGTGGAAATGTGTTAGCAGGCTAACTTCACATGTGCTGTGACATGATGCACAAAGGTTCATCTGGTATTTCCTCCCGTCTCTGTGTGGGTCTGAATCATTCATTTCATAGTGGACTTCCTGGGATGATCTGGGGTTGTTTTGTTTGATACAGGTTAAAATATTTGCTATCTATCATTTCATAAAGAACTACTACTTCAACTCTGAAAATGTAAGGTGTTTTCATATTTATTTATTTATATTTATAATTAAATTTAGCTAAAACTATAACAAAGTGCTCAAATACTTTTTTAGTAACATATTTGTTAATATTCATTGTGTATTTTATTTTTAATTTATTTAATTTAAAATAGAGAAAAGTTCATTTTACTGTGTGTGTGTGTGGGGGGGGGGGGGGGGGGGGTGATTTTCTTAAACTAAGAGCATTGTTGAGTCCTTGTTTGAGGTGACATGAGAGTTGCATCTGTGCTGCGTCAAACACCCAGAAGATGCCTTCATATTTTAAAACAAGTTAAATATTATAGTTTATTTTAAAACATGTAGATTTATTTGTTTGATTTTATTTATAAATTTTAGAAATTATAAATGTCATCCATGCTCGAGGTGACCTGAGAGATGCTTTTGTGCTGCTTCAAACACTTTGAAATCTTTTTTAAAACAAACAAACTTTATTTTAAAACATACAGATTTATTTGTTTGAATCTTGGTGAATAAATGAAATCTAGAACAGCTGAAGTAATGGAATATATAGTAATGGTTTAAGCTGAATTGCTTTATACAACAATCTTATAGGTAGATAAATATAAGATTTTATTAAAACTTTAAAGATTTTATTTACATATAATTTAAACTTTTAAGATTAGACTTTGAATTTTTTTTTTTTTTTGACATTGTCATGTATTTGCACTGGAAAAAGTTTAATCCTTATGATATGATATGTTAAAACATATTTATTTCTTTTACTTCCTTAGTTTCGTCATGCTCCGATCACTTACTTGTGGTGCTGGTGTGGACCCTCGGTTTATATACAACTTTGTTGGAATGCGGAAGTCGTCATATTGTCGGCACATCCGCTATCCCCATCAGCCTTCAAATTACCCTGACCCTAACACATAATTAACCATATCCAATTTGGACATACAAAGGTCAGCATCGCTATTTCCAGGCCGGAGGGCTAATCACTTGCAGATGGTCAGAGGACAATGGGCTTACACAGCTCATAACAATACCCCCATTCATAACTACAACTCGAGGGCAAAGGTTGATGCCTAGGGCCAGGACCCTCGGTCAGAGGTCAAAACTTCAAAGGAAAAGGTCATGCGAAGGTCATCATCAATCAAATTATGACAGGTGCGTCATGGGGGGTCATCAATCAATCAAATTATGACACATGGTATAGCTTAATTACTACTAATGTATTAACTAACATGAACTAACCATGCGCAGTACATTTGTTACTGTATTTGTTCATCTTTGTTAACGTTAGTTAATATAAATCCAGCTGTTCAAGGTTTGTTCATGTTAGTTCACAGTGAATTAACTAATGTTAACAAGATTTTAATAATGCATTAGTAAATGTTGAAACTAACATTAACAAAGATTAATAAACGCTTTATAAGTGCAGTTCATTATTAGTTCATGTTAACTAATGTAGTTAACTAATGTTAACTAATGACCATTATTCTAAAGTGTTACCAAATAAAAATGATCATCCTATAGGCTACAGAACTGATAGTATTTCATTTCAAAAGTGCATGCATGTTCTTCTTTAGGCTACAAAAATAAGTATTTCGGCTTTGTCACAAGTTAGTCTGTTTCGTTCTCATCCGATCCAACACGTGAGAAGCTGAGCTGAACAAACGCTCACTATCTGCTCGTGCAGGGCGTGGAGAGGTAAGCTCGCGCAACTTCAGCTCACGCAGGAAATCGGCTCTTCATTGCCTTCAGTGTATCTCGTCTCTTCCCTCAGTTCTCCAGTTTACGTTTGTAACACACAAGTGACATGTTCGCGAATAATTGCAATATAGGCGTATGTGCACGAGGGCGCACTTCCGGAAAAATCGGCAGAAAAATACAAAGAAAACCGGCCGGTTGCCGATCGCGCGCTAGAAGCAAAAACCGTCCGGTTCCGTCAACCGGTGCATCCCTAACGCAAATCAGTCTGGAACGGATTTGAGGAAATTCAAAACTTCAATCATCAAGAGAACAATCATCAACTGGATGAAATCAAGATTGAATTAAACAAGACAAATCAGAGAATTGGTCACGCAGAAGATCGCATTGGAGAAATTGACACATGATTGCAACACGTGGAAGAGACCATTCAAAAAATTATAAAATGCAGGCGCAGCTGGAGAGCAAACAGATTGATCAAGAAAGCAGGTCAGAAGAGATAATATAAGGATATACAACGTGCCAGAGGACACCAAGAAAAATTCCATGACTGACTATGTTGAACAATTTCTGCGAGACGCTTTGGATTTTCCTCCGGATACACAACTGTATGTGGAGAGAGCACACCGGGCACTTGTATCGAAGCCTGGGGTGAACTCGAGACCCAGGTCAATTGTAGTGAAGTTCCTCAGGTACAAAATGAAAGAAAACCAGAAGGCCTGGGCGAAAAAGGATATTTTTGTCGGCCAAACAAAAAATCTACTTCGATCACGATTATCCTCCTGCTGTTCTTCAGAAAAGGAAGGAATATTCGGAGGTTAAAAAAGTGCTGAAAGAGAAGAAGATTCGATTCCAAACCCCTTATCCGGCAAGACTACGTGTGTTCTATGAGGATGGCACCCACATCTACCACACAGCTGAAGAGGCATATCTGGATATGGTGAAAAGAGGGTTCTGTGTGGAAAAAAGATCGCAGATGTTTCACAACAAAAGACGAGAGGTAAAAAGGCTCTGAGATCGATAGACATCAGGGAACTTCTACAGGCATATAGAAGATAATTTGAGACTGCATGTGATCTCTACAATTAAAATAAAAAAAAGAAGAAAAGAAAATGCAGGGTGTTACTTACAGTGGGTACGGAAAGTATTCAGACCCCCTTACATTTTTCACTCTTTGTTTTATTGCAGCCATTTGCTAAAATCATTTAAGTTAATTTTTTTCTCTCAATAATGTACACACCGCACCCCATATTGACAGAAAAACACAGAATTGTTGACATTTTTGCAGATTTATAAAAAAAAAAAAATGAAATATCACATGGTCCTAAGTATTCAGACCCTTTGCTGTGACACTCATATATATATATTGAGTCCAGCAGTGTTTGATTATACTGATTGGACTTGATTTGGAAAGTCACACACCTGTCTATATAAGACCTTACAGCTCACAGTGCATGTCAGAGCAAATGAGAATCATGAGGTCAAAGGAACTGCCTGAAGAGCTCAGAGACAGAATTGTGGCAAGGCACAGATCTGGCCATGGTTACAAAAAAATTTCTGCAGCACTTAAGGTTCCTAAGAGCACAGTGGCCTCCATAATCCTTAAATGGAAGACGTTTGGGACGACCAGAACCCTTCCTAGAGCTGGCCGTCTGGCCAAACTGAGCTATCGGGGGAGAAGAGCCTTGGTGAGAGAGGTAAAGAAGAACCCAAAGATCACTGTGGCTGAGCTCCAGAGATGCAGTTAGGAGAAGGGAGAAAGTTGTAGAAAGTCATCCATCACTGCAGCCCTCCACCAGTCTGGCTTTTATGGCAGAGTGGCCCAACGGAAGCCTCTCCTCAGTGCAAGACACATGAAAGCCTGCATGGAGTTTGTGTGGGGGTTATTTTCAGCTGCAGGTACAGGACGACTAGTTGCAATCGAGGGCAAGATGAATGCGGCCAAGTACAGGGATATCCTGGACGAAAACATTCTCCAGAGTGCTTAAGACCTCGAACTGGGCCGAAGGTTCACCTTCCAACAAGACAATGACCCTAAGCACACAGCTAAAAATTCAGGGCCTGAAATTAACACCCGACCACGCGCAAAATGCGGGTGAATTTTGCAATTGGTGGGTAACACTGTCAATCTACCTGACTACGTTTGGATGTGCGAGTATTAAACTGTTGGTGAGATGAGACGAGATGATAATGCAAAGCTGACGTAGGCTACAGTACAATGACAGTTGCACAGATGTGTGTGCGTCGTGTGCGTGTGCATGTTGGGAGTTGGGAATCGGTGAGAAAATGTCTGGTACGCAGTAACTTTACCAGTAATAATAATATTAATTTAGTTATGTTTAACCGTTCCTGAACGTGACTAAATCAGCCATAAACACAGCCGCATGTGATGTGTTTACATACGAGCTGCGGTAGGTCTATCTGTGGACTCAGATTAGCAGCAGTCAGTATGACTGTCTGCTACAAGGGACATCAATGAATAAAAAGATTTTTAAAAATATAGTTATTATTACATATATTGATTCCGTTAATAACTTGACAGCACTTAAATGTGTATTCTTACAAGTTAAAGAACAATGTTTGTGGGACAAGTGGATTTTTGAAGGGGCAAGTGAAAGAGAATTTTACTAGACAGATTAAAACATCAATAACAAAAAACTAGGGAATCAACAAAATGCAAGAATGATTCTGCATTAATTTAGCGTAAGTGACGATCGATAGTGTATAATAATATATAGCCTATGTATAATAAACTGAGGTAACAATGTTGCGCTGTTGACGTTCGCGCAGCCTCTTGAGGAGAAATCAATGTTACTGAATGATTCTGCGCTTTGAATGAATCGTTTGTATCAAAGATTCAATGCTGCCACCTACTAGTGGTTTACTTTCATGTTTAAACATTCTTTCCAACTTTTCTTATTTGTATATTCAAAAATATTTAAAACAATCTCATAACATTTTTAATGCAGTTGTAATTTTTCAGTGTAAATTATTTAATTTCATTGGTAACAGCCCTACAGTGTCTTACTATTCTAATTTAATTTATAGATCAAATTTAAGAATATAAACTGAAAGCTGAAGCATAGCCTATATTTAATAAGATTATGAAAAAAATGCCCTTTATAAAAGGTAAAAATATCAAAGATATGCAGAATTAAATATGTCAAAGCTGATTGAACACTGTTGAGAATAGGCTATTTCTTCAGAATAAATTATATTTACAACACACACACACAAAAATCCGGACAAGCACATGAACAGGCTTAATGTAGAGGAGAAAAAAAAAAGTGGCTGGTAAAAAGTCACTGTGGCTGGTGGTCAAAAAATTTAATTTCAGGCCCTGCTTAGGACCATGTGATATTTCAGTTTTTCTTTTTAAAGGGTAACTAAACCCCTGCTCAGAGCTTAACTCCACCCACTGGCAATTTTCAAAAAATGCTGGAAAAGTGGGCAGAGCCCGGCGGACACAGAGGGGACAAACCGAGGGCGGGGCTGAGCGGAGGGCGTGCACCTGAGACCCGCAGTGACGGATTGATTGACAGCTGTCAGACTCGCGAGTCGCAAAGATGGAGAATGACTGGAGTGACGCCAGCTTTGCAACAGAGCGGTCATTTCTCCTACCTTCACCTGAAGTGGAGGAGGGTGGATTGTCTGTAACAGACACAAACCCGGAGCCTTATCAATGCGAGCCGCAGCTCAAACTGCGTTAACTCCCGATGCCGACGAAGCTAGTGAAGCAGCCGCGCAAGAGAACTGACCTAATCTCTCTGCGTCCGCGGCAACCACTTGCGTGACAGGGTTTGAAAGCGCGTCTCATGTATGAAAATTATCTGTACACATGACGGGCGGCAATAATATCGCAAGAAAAGCCTGACATGTACTGACAACTGCATTATTTAACAGTATTTTCTTCAATATGTTAAAGCAAGTGTCAAGTGAGTTTCATTCATAATGTTTCTACTTCATGTAACATGACAGTTCATACTGGAGTAAAGCCGTTCTCATCGTGTGATTGGGGGAAACATTTCTGAGGGCGTGGTGAGCTCGTGCCAGGGGCGCGGATAGTGAGCCGTTGGAGGTACCATCCTACGTCACGATGTACCACAACGTCCAATAGGAAAATTCAACTGCAGTAGCCACCGTTCAACCTTAAGAGGGCAGCACTTTGGCGGTTTTACACCATATTTTATAGAATTAAAACACTTTATACTCAAATGTCAAAACATTTACTCGAATCAATGAACAGCATTAATAAAGCCCCAGTATTACAGATCATTAACTAAAAAAAGTTGGTTTAGGGTTTAGTTACCCTTTAAATAAATCTGCAAAAATGTCAACAATTCTGTATTTTTCTGTCAATATGGGGTGCTGTGTGTACATTAATGAGAAAAAAAAAACTTAAATTATTTTAGCAAATGGCTGCAATATAACAAAGAGTGAAACATTTAAGGGGGTCTGAATACTTTCCGTACCCACTGTACATGTTTGGACAGCAAACCATTAGATCGAATCTGACTTAACTTCTCTCTTGGTATTACTGAATTACAACACATTACGTTGGACACGTGAGGTATGTTCTCTTATATCTCGTGTAAAGACTGTGAACTGGAGGGCCCCGATCTCCACTGTGGAAGAGAAGGCTTCCCCTCAATGCTAGACGCCACCACCAACTTGTTATAGGGTCGTGTGTTCGAGACCCCTATCTTGGAAGCACAATATGTTTGTCAGGTTCTTAAGACTTTCTTTTTTTTGTTTATATATTGTTTTTCCAGGGACTGTGCCTCTAAAATCGTTTAGATGTCGATGTTATATTGAACAGACATAACAAATAACAAAGTAAAAGTAATTTCCTTCAATGTGAATGGTTTACTTAACCCGATTAAAAGAAAAAAAATCTTAAGCAAAATGAAAAAAGAAAACGCTCATTTAGCATGAAAAATTTTAAAGAATGGGATTTACTCAGATCTATTTCTCATCAAATGATACAGGGCATAGGAGAGGAGTTATTATTTTCTCCCATATAAACGTACGTCCCGTCGCCAGGTGCTGCGCTTCCGCTAGGGGGCTGAGTCACTAGTTCGGCTCCTCAGCAGAAAACAATGATGCGCCATTCCATTGGGAATTGGGGTCTGTTTTCAGAGACCAATCGACTTTGAGTGTTTAAAAACGAGCCAATGAAGATTGGCATGTGATTCACGCATTCCACGCCTCGCCCCGCAGCGCGGGTATAAATCAGGAATTGGAATAGCGCATCATTGTTTTCTGCTGAGGAGCCGAACTAGTGACTCGGCCCCCTAGCGGAAGCGCAGCACCTGGCGGCGGGACGTACGTCTCCGTTCCCTCCTTCAGGGAACAAGGGTTACATACGTAACCGAGACGTTGCTTTCAGTCGGTCACATTCGACGTACGTCGGAACTGACAGACGAATTGGGATCCCTACCAAAACACCAGGAAGCTGGCACTTCCAGCGTCCTGCTTGAGCGCACTGGACCGTCTTAGATGGTACGGAAGTCAGGGCTCCAAGCAGGGAGGTCAGTCACTGCTGTTTCTGCAAGACCCACTCAAGTGTGACTATTGGATAACGCTGGGAAGCGTGCCCGTCTCAGAAGATGGTACGCTGCGGGGACACGTCCTTCAGTGGAAGGATTGGTGGCGGAATACACATAAGGACTAACCTGGCAGGGTAATGCAACATATGGCAGTCTCTGGGGTGGTTCAAACCTGGTTCCAGGGGGGAAAGAACACGCCCAGAGACATCAGAGCGGGCTCTGTCAAGGGAAAGACACTGGGCTAGCCAAGTAGGGTTTCTGGTACCTTGGACGAATACACATATGGGGTTGCCATGAGGGAACCGCTTCATATGGAATCCAGCCTACACGCACGTTTCACAAGCATATGGGTGCAGGCCTGGCGTCAGACGGCCGCAACATCTGGCACCGAGGGGTGACGGAGGAGCTTGTCAGGGTTAGCCGTTTCCGGGGAACACAACTGGAGACAATCAACGCACGTATCCGGCCTAGAGGGCGGGAGTTGCGTTGCAAGCCGACACTTAGAAAGGGCACTTAGCGCTACTGGCCACTGTGGGCGAGAATGCGGGAAGATACCGGCCCTACACGGAGGCTATAGAATCTAGCGAACGTGTTAGATGTCGCCCAGCCCGCAGCTCTACATATATCTGTCAGCGAGGCGCCTTTAGCCAACGCACAGGAGGAAGCCACAAGACGATAGCATCCACTATCCAGTGGGCTAACCTCTGCTTGGAGACAGCCTTTCCCTTCTGCTGGCCTCCGTAACAGACGAAGAGTTGCTCTGAGGTAGGGCTGGCCGATATATCGCATGACATTGTTAAGCGCATCTCGTCAGTAAAGCCGGTTCCTTGATTAGTAGTAAATCGCCATCACCTGATTTCAGATGGAGCGGCATTTACTACACAGAACCGTAGTTCACTGACAAGCTGAGCCATATCGTATAAATTATCACGGACATATCGCCTGCGATAATTAATGCGATTATGGCTCCGCTTGTCAGTGAACCACTAGCGTCTGCTCTAGGTATTTGCGACGGAACCCACAATTCAGTTCGGCAATGCATGACATCTTGAAAAAGACACAGGGTCAAACCGTGTTGCTCTTTTAGAAAAGGAAAACTGCTCTTTTAGTGCTGAAGCACTCAGGGAGATGACCGCGGCTCACGCAGTTCAGATACGCACTCAGAAACGGAAACGCCCAGCCAACCAACAGAACCAGCTCTTTTTCACCTCTGAAGCGGCCACCCGCAGTCACACCCGCACTGGAACAGCAGTCCTTCTCACGAGACTCGAATAACACTCTTCGTAGAAACAGCGAAATGATGCACTGTTCGGCTCCGAAGTAGAAAGCAATGATGCAGCATTCCACTTCCTTATTTATACCCGCACTGCGGGCCGGTGCGTGGAATGCATGAATCGCATGCCAATCTTCATTGGCTCGTTTTTAAACACTCGAAGTAGATAGGTCTCTGAAAACAGATCCCAATTCGTCGGTCAGTTCCGACGTACGTTGAACGTGACCGACTGAAAGGGAACACACTCTACAATTTATATAAAAGAGAAATGGATGACAGAAAGTGAAAGTGAAGAGTGGTCAACTGTATGGAAATTTCAGTGGAAATCATCTAGTTCACTAAATTGGAAGGAGTACTGTTGGAAAAATATTATTAGATATTTTATAACACCAACACAGACAGCTAAATATGGATGTTATGAAGCAAACCATTATCATATATTTTGGGAATGTCTACATATTCAAGAATATTGGAAAGAAGTTCAAGAGGCTCTTGAACATATTTCTAGAAGAGACATACCCCTAGAAAGCAAATTATTGTATTTTTGCTGTATATGTCCAGATATATTATCAACACATAATAAATACCTGATGGGTGTGCTTTTGGCAGCCAGTAAGAAGGCAATCACACGTAAATGGTTAAAACAAGAGAGACCAACATAAGATAATTGGATAGATGTGACTTTAGAGATTTATATGACGGAAAAGATCTCTTTTGTTGTTAATTTAAAGAAGGATGTGTTTCTGGAAAAATGGAGGAAATGGGTTGAATATGTATCAGAAAGAAGGTCTGATTTTGCTGCATAAATAAAAGATTAATATGGACATACGAGTATGTACGTGTGTGTGTGTAATGTATGTGTATGTATAATCAGGTTTAATATCTAAATACATGTATATGTTCAAATAATAACAAGTCAGTTACATTTATAGGGTTATAATAAGTCATTTGATGTTATTCTGGATGGAATTTAATTAAGACACATGTTCTCTCCCTGGATGTACATAGTTTTATTTTCTTTTAGTTTGTTTTAATGTTTTTTTATTTAGTTTAATTTCTATTTGCAAAAAAGGGAAAAAATACTATATTTTGATAATGGAAAAATGTGGAGTACAATTTTCATTTAAAACAATTAAGTCACTGTACATGTCTATACATTGTAAAGAGACTGTGATTGTATTGAGCAATATATGTAAAGTGAAATATGCTACAAGAGTGTACTTATTAATGAACAAAATAAACACAAAATAGGAAAAAAAATATTGTGCGCCATTTATTGAAACATAAGAACATTTTTTACAAGAGTATTACTGTTTAATGAAAACTGCTCGATCTCAACCTCATATTTCTGTTGCAACTGTTCAGCAGCAGAACTCACTGTTACAACACTATCTAACCAACGTGTGTGTGTGTGTGTGTGCATCACTGACATTGTGACATTGTGGTACAACTGAAGTTGTAACAGATTAACCGCCTAATTCATTTATTAGTTCATATAAAATATAGGCCTAATATTATGGAAGCCCATTTCCGCCACTTAAAAAAAAAATGTGAGCATAAAAAGTCAAAATTATGACATACTTAAATCATAATTATGACATAAAAAAAATCGAAATTATGATTTACCAAGTCGAAATTATGACTATAAAAGTCTAATGTGTTATTATGGAAATATGATCCAGAACACACACCATCAGAATCTGCTGTAATGCAGGAGTGTGTCCAGTAATGACCCGTCCAGTGGGATCTGATCTGTACAGTCACCTGAGGGTGGCGCTGTTCTGAGATCATATCTCATTAATAACGCAGCAGAATATGCTGTAATTTCCCTAATTAATTTTATTGACCTCCACGTGCTCGGTTTTGATAATATTTCAAATAATTTAATTGATGTATATATATTTAATCTGTTACAAATTCGAATAAAGTAATATAATTATATATAAACATATAATGTCCTCTTTCTCTGCTTTTAAACAGATATAGAGTAAGACATGAACAATGCCTCCAATGTTAAATATGTGCAACAACACTTAGACTACATTTATTTGACAAGAACCTCTTTCTCAATTCCCTGTTAATTCTATTGTGTTCTGTTCTATAGCACACCTGTACACATTAGTCTATTTTTGTTTATTATGCATATGTGCATCTCATTCATTTATCTTTGTTCTTTATCTGTGTACTGTGGTCTCTGTGCACTGGAAACTTCTGTCACCAAAACACATCCCTTGTGTGTGCAACAGGGCAATGAAGCTTTTGATTCTGATTCTGGTTCAGTTCTAAAGAGCAACTCTGGGGGAATTTGTCATGTGCGCCATTTATTGAAACATAAGAATTTTTTTTACAAGAGTATTACTGTTTAATGAAAACTGCTCGATCTCAACCTCATATTTCTGTTGCAACTGTTCAGCAGCAGAACTCACTGTTACAACACTATCTAACCAATGTGTCTGTGTGTGTGTGTGTGTGTGCATCACTGACATTGTGACATTGTGGTACAACTGAAGTTGTAACAGATTAACCGCCTAATTCATTTATTAGTTCATATAATATATAGGCCTAATATTATTGAAGCCCATTTCCGCCACTTAAAAAAAAAGAATTTGAGCATAAAAAGTCAAAATTATGACATACTTAAATCATAATCTAAATTATGATTTACCAAGTCGAAATTATGACTTTAAAAGTCATAATAATGACATAAAAAGTCAAAATTATGACTTGCTAAATCGAAATTATGACTTTCTGCTCATTGATGTGCCGCTACCCGACATATGATGAGTTCATGAGAGCATGAATGAGTATTTAACTGTAGTTTGAGCTGGTAATGATGGAATGATTGTCTTATTATCTGAAAGGCATTAATATCTCTGAGCAAACGTTCTTCAGAGGAATTTAAGAGCAAGCTTTAGCGCAGAAACAACAGAACGGATGTGAGGTGGCAGCTGAACATATTGAATATTCTAATGTGTTATTATGGAAATATGATCCAGAACACACACCATCAGAATCTGCTGTAATGCAGGAGTGTGTCCAGTAATGACCCGTCCAGTGGGATCTGATCTGATCTGTACAGTCACCTGAGGGTGGCGCTGTTCTGAGATCATATTTCATTAATAACTCAGCAGAATATGCTGTAATTTCCCTAATTAATTTTATTGACCTCCACGTGCTCGGTTTTGATAATATTTCAAATAATTTAATTGATGTATATATATTTAATCTGTTACAAATTCGAATAAAGTAATATAATTATATATAAACATATAATGTCATCTTTCTCTGCTTTTAAACAGATATAGAGTAAGACATGAACAATGCCTCCAATGTTAAATATGTGCAACAACACTTAGACTACATTTGACAAGAACCTCTTCCTCCATTCCCTGTTAATTCTATTGTGTTCTGTTCTATAGCACACCTGTACATACACATAAGTCTATTTTTGTTTATTATGCATATGTGCATCTCATTCAATTATCTTTATTCTTTATTGTCTTTATTCTTTATCTGTGTACTGTGGTCTCTGTGCACTGGAAACTTCTGTCACCAAAACACATTCCTTGTGTGTGCAACAGGGCAATGAAGCTTTTGATTCTGATTCTGGTTCAATACTGAGCTACTCTGGGTCAATTTGTCACGTGCGCCATTTATTAAAACATATAAGATAATTTTTTACAGGAGTATTACTGAAAAATGAAAACTGCTCCATCTCAACCTCATATTTCTGTTGCAACTGTTCAGCAGCAGAACTCACTGTTACAACACCATTCAACTAACGTGTGTGTGTGTGTCACTTTAACCATGACATTGTGGTTTGAACTGAAGTTGTAACAGATTAACCATATATAGCCTAATTCATTTATTATTTCATATAATATATAGGCCTAATATTATCAAAACCAAGCATCAATAAAATTAATTCTGTAGGGAAATTACAACATATTCTGCTGCGTTATTAATGAAATATGATCTCAGAACAGCGCCGCCCTCAGGTGACTGTACCGACAGATCAGATCCCACTGGACGGCCATTACTGGACACACTCCTGCATTACAGCAGATTCTGATGGTGTGTGTTCTGGATCATATTTCCATAATAACACATTAGAATATTCAATATGTTCAGCTGCCACCTCACATCCGTTCTGTTGTTTCTGCGCTAAAGCTTGCGCTTCAAATCCTCTGAACAGCGTTTGCTCAGAGATATTAATGCCGTTCAGATAATAAGACACTCATTCCATCATTAGCAGCTCAAACTACAGTTAAATACTCATTCATGCTCTCATGAACTCATCATGTGTCGGGTCACGGCACATCAATGAGCAGAAAGTCATAATTTCGATTTGGTAAATCATAATTTCGATTTTTTTATGTCAATGACAGGCCAGACTAGCCAATCCTGAAGTCTCCTGGTTTGACGTCCAAGCAGGAACGGTTACCTCCCTTTCCCCCGCCCAGAGATTCTGGCACGCCCATGCAAGCGCTCGAGAGATCATTGCTTGTGAACGAGTGAACGCTGGCAGTTTCTCAGTGTTTGGATGTACAAATGAAAACAGAAGTCTTTTTTCAGTTCCTTCTGATCAGTGATTTCTGATGTGTAGCTAATTATTTATTATTCGTGCACACACTGCGGCTTCTCTCTCTCCCGACAGAACGGTGTTTTCGTGTTTTCTATCTTGAGTCCGTGTTTTTGTACGTCCTCGTCGCGTCTATCTGTTCTAAAATGTGCATACAGTCATGAGTTTCTGCTCAACATCGGCAGACTCACATCTCTTTAGAGATAAACCTCACGCACGCCGAAGCTCGGGCTGCACTGACCGGTCGGCCTTCAACATCCCCGACCCCCAGTACTGCATCTGGCCCACAGCGGAGGCACCAAACGCGGCGTGAGATTAAGCAGAAGGGGGGTAAGCGTGAGCATATCCGGGCTAGACAGCTTTCCCCACAATAAACTGGATTACATTCGATTACTGTTGTTGTGTCTTTGTTTGCGCTGTGTACTCAATGCGCGTCACTGACGCTTTTCTTACGATAGGAACATATCTAAAAATATGCTATTATCAAAACTTACTCATAACTCGTTCATCTCGACAGCTGTAATGGTACTTTGCATGTGTTACAAAGTTGGTAATAAGGATGAAGACGGACTCGGCGTGACTGGGACTCGTGTTTATTCAGAACTCTCAGATACAAACACAATAAACTCGCGCTGACAGACAGCGCTCTCACAACTCAGTAGTTACTATAAATAACTTTGTTAGCAATCGCTCCGTCTCCGTGATGTCCGGTTCGCCAACGAATCATTCTTTTGAACCGGTTCTTTTTAGTGAACCGAATCAGTTCACCAAATCGGACTGAATCGTTCTAAACGGTTCGCGTCTCCAGTCAGCGCTGATCCATAATTTACAAAAGTTACTAACTTTCTGACATGAGTGACAGTCCCTCCGACTAGAAATAGACTAATAACCTGAAGTATATGCTGTAACTACAACAGTTCACTGAACTGAGACTGACAGAACTGATGAGAAGTGAACTCAGGTCCATCCGTCTCTCTGGCAGCAGCTTGTGCCTCGTAGACCTCTTTAAACCACGCCCCCTCCGCTCATTTAAGATGCAAAGATGTCAGCCAATCACAACAGTGGGCGTTTTTACTGAAGTCTCACAGCAGACACGCCTCTTGAAACAGGGCATTCAGCCACAGGGCAAACATCAATATTTTAAAAATGCCTTTTATTTCTAAATTATGACATTTTATGATGTAAAAATCATACTAACAATATAAGTACACCTCAGGAAACATTATAAAATAATAGAAAAATGCCATGCCATGGGACCTTTAAGTGGTAGAAATGGGCTTCCATACAATTGCGACTTTATATCTCAGAATTCTGACTTTATTTCTCAGAATTATGACTTTATAACTCACAATTGTTCTGAGAATTCTGAGATAAAAAGTCGCAATTACTGTTTTTATTTATTTATTTAGTGGCGGAAACGGGCTTCCATAGTATTGTAACCAATAAAATAAGTGTTTTTATTGTTACAACTGCCTTCCGTGAGACTTTACTTACAACCATTGTCGTGGAAAATGTAAACCTTAATAATTATCATGGTGAGGCTGGAATTGAAAAACACAAGCAAAGTGTCTTTAAAAGCTTTTATTCTTGCCATGGTCAATTCGGACATACAGATGTCTGCAGTCAGGAAAGACAGAGATGGAAGCCTCACACTCGTTCTTTTATACAATTTCAGTGGGTGAGGACTTCTTAGTCAATAACTCAAAAACAATTCCTTGGTTAATATTATCGGCAATTGTGACACCTTAAGTCAACATAAGGTTTCCGAGAAACTTGTTCAAGGCTACAGACAATGAACTACAGACAACACAAGTTTTATACAGGGTATCTACAGATATGAACAAGTTAAATTTAAGACCTTTTTAATACCACCCTATGTGAAATTTAAGACCAAACCTGTGATGGAAATACACATTATATTACATACGTATATGTAATATTTAATGCAAAAAGAAAACAAAATAGAAACCCAAGCATAGCATTTTGTTAAAGGGTTAGTTCACCCAAAAATGAAAATTCTGTCAGTAATTACTCACCCTCATGTTGTTCCAACCATGTAAGACCTTCATTCATCTTCGGAACATAATTTAGTATATTTTTGATGAAATCTGAGAGCTGTCTCACTCCTCCATAGTCTGGGTGTCCTGTAAAGTCTGGGTGTCCTGTAAATAGCACATTCAGGGATTTTCCGAGATACCATTTTGGAGGTTTCACTATGACCACTCCCTCTTCTGTCTCTAAATATGACTGGCACTGACTGAATGATCAAATTTTACATTCTTATGGAAATATGATTATATTTTGCAATTATCATTTAAATCTGACTAATTTTCAAATAGTTTGTTGTAAATCAATATCTCAGGAAATTGTTATGGGGTTTCAAAATATGAATATGACTTGCTAAACTTACTTATGTTACTAAACAGGTCCTCGATTTCATACGTCCACTGTAGTAGACATCAGAGCAACTTAAAAGCACTTAAACCATGTAAATCAGGAATTTTGGAAGACACAACGAGGGAACAGAACCCATGAAATATTAGATATTATAATGAAAATGTTGCCAATTACTACTCCCATTAGTACACTTCTTTTTTTAATTTATTTATGGCCATTTTACACACACATATTGCATAAAGTAAAATATATCAAATCATTCTGTTGTATCTTTCATAACATAGTTGAGATGTTCACTGATGTCCACTAGTGTAATGTAACAATAAAAGCCCAATTTATCCCCGCAAAGTATCATATCACAAAGCTTTTTGGTGGTATTAACAATTTATTCTGAAGTAATATTTTCATCAGTGCTCTATCAGCTTAAAAAAATATTTATCAAAAATTAAAAAATGTACTATAGGGCTGTTACCAATCAAAATAATTTACAGTGCAAAAATTAGAACGGCAAAAAACAATGTTTTGAGATTAAATAAAACTTTGAATAGGCCTATACAAATAAGAAATGTTTAAACCATAGACCGTAAAAAAATATGGACGACACGACTTAATTCTCTTCCGCTGAAGTAATTGAAGCCTCCGGAGGTCCGAATATGGCACTGACATCTTGCGCAGATTTGGGACCGATTCTGCGCAGTAGTGATCTCGGAACCGGAATCTGCGCAGTGGAGAGCAGGAAGTAGAGACGCAATATCAAAATCCCGCCTACACTCGCAGATGCAGAACAATTCATTATGTCGATGTGAAAAAAACAGTTATGGAAATGTAGAGATTAAAGCTAAAGCTCCAATCTCCTCCCGAAAATCCCCAAAAAAGTCTGTTAGTGCCTCAGTGACAACTTTACTCAGAGAAGTCGTCAATCTCAGCTGGTAATCATGACGTCACACCCCCTGTTTTATAGCATCAAATAACTAACTAAACTTATTTAAAAACACTTTAACACTTTAAATGAAATCATTGTGATAAAAACTGCCTACACTGACAGAAACCAACTTTATTATTCGAAGTGTAATTTGATTGTTTAGTTTGTCTCGTCCATTAGAAAACACGGAGGGGCGGGGGTTATGAGCTATACTGGGACCAACCACCTGGGGGCGATTGAGGCGAGGAGGCTTCAGTTTCTGAGAGGAGTGCTAGACTTGGTTTAAACACATACTTTAAACTACACTAAACCACCAGTAGGTGGCGGTAAGTCACTTCATTTCAACCGACTGGTTCAAAGCGCTAACAAAACAAAATGCGGAGTGTTGCTTGGAGAACGCAAAATAGCTTACTTCTGCGGTCATCTTTGTTTTGAACTATTTTCGTTGGTGAAACTGAACAAAACAGTCAATAGTGTGTCTAAAATGTAAGTAACTTTACTACTTGTTTGTTGAACCAAAATCAGTGGCTAAATCCGAAATTGCTCCCTAAACCCTCATTCCCTATACTTTAGTCCACTAATACAGTTCACTTGAAGGAGTGAATGAAAACGAGTGCTTCAAGTCAGACAGCCGTTGAGTGTACATCCGCTGTACACTCATTATTGCGGTGCAATGTGGGATTGAATGAGTGCACTCGAACATGTCCACTATATGGTTTCGGACACCTCTACAAATGGCTGTCCCCTCAAATAGTGCCTTATTTGAGGGTATAGGGGTGGATTTCGGATTCAGCCAATGTAATGTGCACTCGTGAAAATACTCAGCAAAATAGCTCCCTTGTCGTGGTAACAGTTATATTAAAAAAAGTCTTAGTTTTCTTTCTTTCAGTAGGCTACTCATTCCAGGAGAGTTCCTTGTAGACGTCTTTCAGAGCAAAATATAACAGCAGATCTATTAGGAAATACAAATACCATTTTGTTTTACCTTGTAACTACTCTGACCATGTTAATCAAGTTGTATTCGTTTTCACACTTTATCTACTTTTTCACTGCCCCCCACTCTTACAGTTTGAGACTGCTCGTTTTTCTCTGCCCCTCGCTTTAATTTCCCCTTCTCTAAACATTTGTTCTCAATTTTCTTCCACAAACCAACTCAATATACTATGACAACTATTTAATTTTCAGAGCACAAAACGTTGCCCCTACTTTAAATTATATTGTAATGGAGGCTTTTAAATCTGTAATATGTGACTATTTCTTAGTTACAAATACACTATATTGCCAAATGTTTTGGGACTGTTTTCCGTAGGGTTTACTATAGAGTTGGGAAGGCTTTCCACAAGGTTTAGGGGTGTTTATGGGAATTTTTGACCATTCTTCTATAAGCGCATTTGTGAGGTCAGGCACTGATGTTGGACGTGAAGGCCTGGCTCACAGTCTCCGCTATAAATCATCCCAAAGGTGTTCTATCGGGTTGAGGTCAGGACTTGTCATGATCCTCCACACCAAACTGGCTCATCCATGTCTTTATGGACCTTGCTTTGTGCACTGGTGAGCAGTCATGTTGGAACAGGAGGGGGGCATCCCCAAACTATTCCCACAAAGTTGGGAGCATGAAATTGTCCAAAATGTCTTGGTATGTTGAAACATTAGGAGTTCTTTTCACTGGAACTAAGGGGACTGCAAGCCCAACCCCTGAAAAAAAACCCCACAACATAATCCCCCTCCACCAAACTTTACACTTGGCACAATGCAGTCAGGCAAGTTCTCCTGGGAACCGCCAAACCCAGACTCGCCCATCGGATTGCCCCAGACAGAGAAGCGTGATTGTTCACTCCAGAGAACATGTGTAGGCGGAGGGTAAGGCTAGATGTGATTCCTCCTTAAAAACACATTTAAATAGAATGTTATGAAATAGTTACGCGTCGCCTATCAACAACCTACACATCCTAGTATAAACGCTCTTATTATTATTAAAGTGGTTATATTCACAAACCACTATATGAACAGGCAAGCATATGCCTGATTTGGCATGGCAGCCAGTTCGAATAATAAATAGCCTAACCATTGCCTTACCTAATGCAACAAAACATACACATTTTCTTCAAATTCTGAATGGATTACCGCCTAGAAAGCGTGCATAAAAGCGCTCCCTTAAGGTGTCACTCATCTAAATTCATCGCAATCTCACAAAGTTTTGCTAATCGATAAAGCTGACTGTACGATTAATATCTTATTTAGTCTACATAATGTCTACATGTTTTTGTTACATCTCAGCACTTGACAAAAAAAAATCAGGCGTTTTGAGTGGTGAGGGGATTCTCTAACTTAAACATGTCTGATTGGTCGTTCAAGAAATCATCAGATATGTTTGTGATTGGTTACATTGCTCAACACTGCAAAAATACATTGTAAATAGAAAAACCTAGACGCTCTCAAAAGCACAATCACCAAATCTGTGTATCAGTTTATGATGAGAGTCTCAGAGTCGTGTGTGATTGGTTAGTGCGCAACGCTGTAAAATGCATAAAAGATGCCACATGAGCAGATCTAAATTTTATGCCGCAATCCGCGCTTTTAATTTAATTTAAATTTTATTACTAGATTTAGATTTTAGTTGCATTTTTGACCCAAGCCCCTTCCCCCACCTTACACATGCTCCCCCTATCCTATACCAGGGATGGGCAACTTTGAGGGCCAACATTTTTTTCTCCTTCAACTTTTTATTAAGGTAAATCAATGTATAATTAAGGTGATTTTGTTTTTAAAGATTTTTATTACATATAAAACTTGAGCAATTATGCTAATACAAATGGGAAACTTTGTTGTCAGTTGACAAGCAATATTAACCTACCTTAAAGGGTTACTTCAGTGATTTAGCATTAAGCTTTGTATCAGTAGAAACCCAGTAGTATATTCGAATTATGATACTTTCCCCCCTCATATCCCCATGAGACGAGAAAATTATGCATTTTATTTCTGGAAAAAAATCCTCAGATGAAGCAAATATTGTCATTTTGCATCATCTGAGGATTTTTTGGCCAGAGGCTATAGACTACAGCCAGAAGAAGGAGCTAGTTTTGCATGTTATCAACCAGCCCATAGTGGAGGGATCTCACTCGCAGAATGTAAATGCGCACGGCCGCTCGGATCGGGCATTCACAACGGAGCGGTGCGGAGCAAAGTGACTGTTTCAACTTTTCAATGAATTCCTATGAAAGTTAAGCTTCCATAGGCATGATCTGAAAACTCCTGCTGCGTTTGAGACGCGACTTTCATTCGGCTCACTCACATGTTATTGAAAAGACACGTTCATTTTTTAATTTTAGTGTTTATTCTCTAACTGAACAAAATGATTGTATTACTATGAGAATCAAAACGACGGGGTGGGAAGTGATAACCAGTAGACGTGGCTTTGGGAGTGGCCTCATTGGGCAGCGAAGCAAGTGAATTCTGGGAGTTGTTGCCTTTCATCCACATGAAACAAAAATACATTTTCTATCTTTTCTCAGTCTAGAAGGCACCAAATTCAAAAATAATTTCACATTTCTACAACATAAATGACCAAGTTTAAATACACATTCATCTTCCCAGTTACTTCAACTTTTCAATTAATTTCTATGAATGTTTAGCTTCCATATGCGATCAGAAAACGCGCCATTCTGGACACGCGCCGAGAATGACAGCCACGCTTACCTCAGTTCTTACTTCCCTCTCGTGCTGAATGAAATCAGACTCCTGCTGTGTTTGTCCTGTGACTTTCGTTCGGCTCACTCACACTTTATTGAAAAGACACGTTCAGTTTTTAATTGTAGTGTTTATTCTCTAACTGAACGAAATTATTGTATTATTATGAAGATCAAAACGACACTGGGGGCGGTGTAGGGAGTGGCCAAGCAAGTGCATTCTGGAAGTTGTTGTCTTTCATCCACATGAGACAAAAATATATTTTCTGTCTTTTCTCAGTCTAGAAGGCACCAAACTTGTGTCCATTTTTCTCTCAGGCTGAAGAGGCTGTTGAATCGCTCCAGTGTGTCCTCAGGCAAATCTTCTATCCGTTGCAGCGAGATGGTCTCTGGTTTAGAGCGACGATCTAATAGAGCTAAACCCTGAATGACAAAAAAACATGGATAGATATAGATTATTAAGAGAGCACTCCAAGTTCAGAAATCTATTACGAGGGTGCACGCTGCAAAAATTATGTGAACGCGGAGTGGGCAGTCGTGCGCGTTCAGCGCAGTCAGCGGAGGCTCGCGGAAAGTATAAACAAGGCTGAAGCACCCGCAGTTGATACTGTAATAATATACTGGAGAAACAGATTGGGCAGATTTGAACATTTGTGTTCGCGGTCTGGAGAGCGCCATCTGTTTACAACGTGTTTTTGCAGCGGTGAGTAATGTAGCCAGATCTCTTGAACGTGATCAGAGTTTTTATTCAGTGCTGAGTTAATGCCGGCTTGCGAAACTCGAGGCTATACCGTCTATAAAATTCATTTAATAAAACTATTGTTTTTTATGCTGCTAAGAGGACCGATGGCCAACTGCATGCTGCAAAGTTTCGGAAGTGACATCTAAATATAAATGCTGGATTCCCTCTGCACGAATCAGAAATATCCTACTGAGACCCAGAATAGAGGTTTTGCCTCTGTAGAGGACATCATATTTTAGTGAATTTCTCTGACAACATACACCGATATTCTTATGAAATATGATATTCTTATACGTCTGTTTACTTTACATATTGTCCTAAAACACATGCAAATTAGATATAGTGTATAGATGCATTTCATAGATTGGGAGTGGCATTTATGGCCATGTTTATCATTAATACTTGGTCAGTGATATTTTAATACCGTGCAGTGCACAAAATTAAGATTCGAGAGATGGTTCAAGTCAGCGTTCAATAAATTAAGTTAAAGGATTAATTCACTTTTAAATAAACTTTTGCTGATAATTTACTCACCCCCATGTCATCCAAGATGTCCATGTCTTTCTTTCTGCAGTCGAAAAGAAATTAAGGTTTTGGATGAAAACAGTCCAGGATGTTTCTCCATATAATAATTTACATTAACAAAGCCTGGTGCACAAACTCTGCTATTGTTGGGAGTCATTGTTCAGCTAACCTCGAGTTTCTCATGGTTAAATGTAGACCGTTTTATCTACCGCGGGAGTTCACTTCCACCATTATAACTGCAGCCTATATTCCCCCGGATGCTGATGCCAAGCTTGCTATGAAAGAACTTCATGCAGCCATCAGTAAACAACAGACTGATCACCCGGAAGCTGCTTTTATTGTTGCAGGTGACTTTAATCATTCAAACTTAAAGTCAGTGCTACCCAAGTTTCACCAGCATGTTTCCTGCCACACCAGAGGAAACAAAACCTTAGACCATGTTTACACAAACATGGCTGGTGCTTAAGTTGCGACACCCCTCCCCCACTTGGGACAGTCAGATCACCTTTCTTTGTTCCTCATCCCCAAATATGCACCCCTCATCAACCGTGTGAAGCCATCAGTGAAGACCATCAAGGTGTGGCCTGCGGGGGTTGATTCCACACTCCAGGAAAGGTTTCTACAAACAGACTGGAGCGTGTTTGCTTCTCAAGCCACCAGTGGTGCTCACACAGACATTGACTTCTACACCTCCTCTGTATTGGATCATATCAATACCACCATTGACAGTGTTACAACCCAGAAACAGATCACCACATACCCAAATCAGAAGCCATGGATGAACAGGGAAGTGCGACTCCTGCTGAAGTCACGCAATACTGCCTTCAGATCAGGAGATGCACAAGCCTACAGTACATCCAGAGCAAACCTGAAGAGGGGGATCAAAAAGGCCAAGTACTGCTACAAGCTAAAGATAGAGGGTCACTTTTCCAACTCTGACCCTCGACGCATGTGGCAGGGCATTCAGGCCATCAGTGACTACAAACTCCCCCACTCCACCCCCGCAGCCACTGATGTCAACTTCCTCAACGAGCTAAATCACTTTTATGCTCGCTTTGAAAGAGACAACAGAGAAACTGCCACCAAGCTCAAACCCTCAGCTGACCCACCAATCACACTCTCCACCACAGATGTCTGCAAGTCACTGAGCCGGATCAGCGCGCACAAGGCTGCTGGACCAGACAACATCCCTGGTCGTGTTCTCAGGGCATGTGCGGAGCAGCTCGCTGAGGTTTTACAGACATTTTCAACCTGTCTCTTGCCCAAGCAGCTGTACCTTCATGCTTTAAACGCACTTCCATTGTGCCAGTGCCAAAACACTCTAACCCGAGGTGCCCTAATGACTACCGCCCTGTAGCACTCACACCCATCGTCATGAAGTGCTTTGAGCGGCTGGTCCTGGAACACCTAAAAGACTCTCTACCATCCACATTGGACTCACACCAGTTTGCCTACCGCAGCAATAGGAGCACAGAGGATGCCGTTTCCATGGCACTGCACTCTGTGCTCACTCACCTGGACAATAAAAACACTTACGCACGCATGCTGTTTGTTGACTTCAGCTCAGCATTCAACACTGTCATCCCAACCAAGTTAATAGCCAAACTTGGAGACCTGGGCATCAATACCTCAATGTGCAACTGGATTTTGGACTTCCTAACTGACAGACCCCAGAATGTTCGTTCAGGATTCACCTGCTCCACATCCATCACTCTTAACACTGGTGTACCACAGGGCTGTGTGCTAAGCCTGTTTCTCTACTCCCTCTTCACCGCCGACTGCAAGCCTGTGCATGGATCTAATTCTATCGTCAAGTTTGCGGACGACACTACGGTGATTGGTCTCATCAGCAACAACGATGAGACTGCCTATAGGGAGGAGATCCAGCACCTGGCCACATGGTGCACTGAAAATAACCTGCTCCTCAACACCACCAAAACGAAGGAGCTCATCGTGGACTTCAGGAAGGAGTCAAGAGGCACACACGACACCATCCACATCAATGGAATGGCTGTTGAACGTGTCTCCAGTTTCAAGTTCCTGTGGATCCACATCTCGGCGGACATGTCGTGGACGACCAACACCTCCAGCCTGGTCAAGAAGGCTCACCAGCGCCTCTTCTTCCTGAGGACACTGAGGAAGAATCAGCTCTCCTCGGCTATCCTGGTGAACTTCTATCGCTGCGCAATAGAAAGCATCCTGACCAACTGTGTGGCAGTATGGTATGGGAGCTGCTCTGTTGCGGAGCGCAAGGCACTGCAGCGGGTGGTGAAAACTGCCCAGCGCATCACAGGGACTCCACTGCCTGCCATCGAGCACATCCAGAGGAAACGCTGTCTGCATCGAGCTCGCAGCATCCTCAAGGACTCCTCTCACCCAGCCCATAGACTGTTTTCTCTCCTGCCCTCCGGCAGGCGTTTCAGGTGCCACCGGACCAGGACCAGCAGACTAAAGAACAGTTTTTTCCCCAGAGCTGTCTCTTTACTGAACTCAAACCCCCGTTGATCCACTTCCCTCATATACTGCTAACTCTCCTACCTCACATCCACCTTCACTTTGTTATTTTCACTACCGACTGTTTATTACAGTCACAACTGTTTACTTATTCATTTTCAGAGATGTATAAAGTACTAGATACACATACTTGAGTAAAAGTACAAGTTCCTTATCAAAAAAGTGACTTGAGTAGAAGTTGAAGTGCTCTTTAAGCACCACACTTAAGTAGAAGTACTAAAGTATTCAACATTTTTTGTACTTAAGTATTGCAAGTAGTTTATTTTAAAATGTACTACTCAAGTACTGAAAGTAAAAGTACAAGTATTGTGTTATGTAGTTATTAAAGAAAGTAGTCAAAAGTTTGAACATCATATTGTTTTTATTATTTCAAATGATTAAGCTAAAGGACAATCACAATGTTGGTAAGTAATTTTTCTACATATTGTCATATAAATAACCTGAAAATACTGTAGTTCATTAAGATTAAATCTTACTATAACCACTCTTACTAAAAAAAAAAATGGGGTAAGCACACTTATATTCTCATTTAAAGAGGTGTTCTGAGTAAATGATTTGTTTGTAACACTTTACAATATGGTTTGATTTGTTAACATTACATTAGTTAATGTATTAGACTAATAACTAACATGAACTAACCATGATCAATACATTTGTTACTGTATTTATTAATCTTTGTTAATCTTAGTTAATAAAAATACAGCTGTTCATTTTTTGTATATGTTACTTCACAGTGCACATTAACTATGTAAACAAATAGAGAGCAATTTGAGCGCAAGACGCTCGTGTTGTTTTAAAGACAGTGAATGCGCGCTCGCGGGGCTCTCTCACGCGCTCTCTCTCTCTCTCTCGCACTCTCTCGCGCGCTCTCGCTTTCTCTCTCTCGCGCTCTGTCTCTCTCTCGCACTCTCGCGCTCTCATGCGCGGTAATGTGGGTTTGGAATGGAATGATTCATAACATTTTTATAATTGTAACGAGTAACGATGCAGCACATAAAAAAAATATCGGAGTAAAAGTATTAAACTCATCGAAAATATGTACTGAAGTAAAAGTGGAAGTAGGAGAAAAAAATAATACTCTAGTAAAGTACAGATACTGCCTTTTAGTACTTAAGTACAGTAGTGAAGTAGTTCTACTTCGTTACTATACATCTCTGTTCATTTTGCACTACCATACCTTAACTGTATTATGCTCATTTGCACTGCCGACTGTTATTTACAGTACCTACTGTTTACATTTGCATTTTGCACCGTACTTCTAACCGTAATATGCAATCACTTTCCACTGCCCTTTTACACTTTTTTTCGGATAGCTTCTGTCCATAATTTATTGCACTACCTTAATCCACTGCCATATTCCTCATTTTAGCCTAACATATCATTGTATACCTCTATCTGTAAAATTCTGTTTATAGTAATAGCCATCTGTATATTATATTACACATCCACCTGTAAATTCTGTTTATAGTAATAACCATCTGTATATTATTCACTGTACATATTCACCTGTAAATTCTGTTTATAGTAATAACCATCTCTCTATTTATAGATATATTTATATATACTCAGTACATATCCATGTCCTGCACTTATGCAAACGTTGTATATCCTGCACTTGCTGCTATTGCACTTCTGGTTAGACCTAAACTGCATTTCGTTGCCTTGTACTTGTACTTGTGTAATGACAATAAAGTTGAATCTAATCTAATCTAATCTAATCTAATCCAAGATGTCCATGTCTTTCTTTCTGCAGTCGAAAAGAAATTAAGGTTTTGGATGAAAACAGTCCAGGATGTGTCTCCATATAATGGACTTCAATGGACTCCAAACGGTTCAAGGTCCAAATGACAGTTTCAGTACAGCTTCAAAGGGCTTTAAACAATACCAAACGATGAATAAGGGTCTTATCTAGCGAAACGATCAGTTTCTGCAAGAAACCGAGCAGTATTTATGCTATTATTTTACCTCTTAACAGACGAACGCGATCGTCTCTGAGCTCCGCCATAACTTCCGGCAAGTGAGGTCAAATTAGATTGTGGTCATAGATGTATACGTAGATGCCTCATTAGCGACTGCACGGATCAGTAGAATGAGGCATCTACTATCAATATATATATACAATATATATATAATATATATATACCCAGCCCTAAAAATCGGCTGCACATATGGGCCATCGGTTTCCACACACACTCAAGAAAGATAATGTTTGATTTGTCATGTGTCTGTTGTTGCGATTAGTAATCATAGGTTTATGCTGTCAAAGCGGTTGATTTAGGAGTTTGGCGTCTCCATGTGGTCCTGTTTAGTATTGCAGCTTGACTTGGCTAAAATAAAAACAATCTCGTTGTTGTTGCTCTGTACACATACTACACTGTGTGAATTCTGTAACGTTTTTTTCTGTAATATTTTTTTTCATGGGTGCTTAGGTGTGTATACATTTATTATATAATATAATTATATAGACTCCTTATATTGGTTATTTTGTGTCTTTTGGAGTCTCCAATGATCCTTGAAGCTTGCAGAAAATACAGTTTTGCGAGTTACAGGCCACAGTATACCCGGGGTTGAAGGACTGAAATCTATTTTTTCATTTCTTGTGATCATTTTTTCTCTGTATATCAGTGGCGGTTCTAGGGGGGTGGTGGCCCTGTGTCAACAAGCTTGGCCCCCCTTCTGGCCCCCGTAAATTTGGAATCATATTGCACCAAACAATGTTGTGAAACTGGTTGCAATGTGCGGTTTTTGCTGTGGTGGTGTGTGATGAAAAGAGCACTTTATTGTGTCATAACCAATAACCAATGCAGAGAAGCAATGAGGAGGCGTGCGCTGTGGGACGCAAGTAGTCTGTTTATGATGAATGATTCGTCACTCAGTCTGCATTCGCTCAAATAGTTGTAAAACGTGGGCTATAATGGTTGCTACGCACTTGAATATAGATAAAATAAGCTCTCTTTATACACGTTGTGTTGTGTGTAACTTCACCCATACGCAGCAGTGATAGGTTACTGTAGATTCATTTTACTGACTTGACGACTTTGAATTCCATTCAGTCATTTCGTTCATTCAGCCTACTTGTAGTTAAAATATATTTTTTCAATGACTAATTTCTCGGAACACGTCCACATATGTAATCTTTGGCTACATCTTCCTAATTCGGAATATGATCAAAGATAAATTATGACCAACGCAATGAAAGAACCATTCATGTGTGAATATGACAGATAGACATACCCGAGAAAAGATACAGAAAATAATGTAATTTCAGTCTTGTTCACATATAGCGAGAAATAATATTTTATGCAATTGTGTTGCTTATAGAGTATTAGATGTTTGTTTTTATGTCTATGCTAACTTTGCGAAGATTCCGCTAACAGAGAGCAGGAAGGCTACAAAACATGTAAAATAAATGGTTTAGTTTTACTTTTATAAATTGAGCATGCATGATCAGATTACAGATACATTACTTTTCAAATAAATAAATGAACCTGAAATGATTTTACTTCACATGTAGAGACTGCAGAGTGATACAGTATATGGCCAAATAAAAAAGACTTTCAATAATCCGGGAATAATTTAAAGGGTTAGTTCCCCCAAAAAGAAAATAAAAACACCTAATGTAACTCACCCTCGTGTTGTTCCAAAACCTGTATTAGTTAGAATGTCGTTAACCAAACAATTTCAGTGCTTCTTAGTTAGAATGTCCATAAAATTCAAGATATGTGGCAAAAATGCCCCTGTTTGAGTTTTAGTTTTAGAGCGTTTTTACACTGGGCACTAGTGCTGGGCGGTATGACCAAAAATGTATATCACGGTATTTTTCTAAATTATATCGGTTTCACGGTATATGACGGTATTTTTCCCCCTATGCATGAGCGGGTGTTAATCACATTTTCTACTGATTGAGAGGAAATACTGCAGGAGATTGACTAGAATACCCTGTTTTACTGTCATGACGAGTGAATATTGTAGAAAAATTCCACACTAGAGTCAATACAGGTTTGCAAAGCCCCACAAAATAATGCTATGGAGAGACAACCAATAAAACACAGACCTGCAACACACTCATTACAGGCACATGAATATTAAAATATGACCACGGAGAGAAAATAAACAGAGTTGAGGGCACCGTAAGCATTTAAAAAATCTTATCTTGTTGTTATAAAAATCCTATACAACAACAAACGGCCAAAACGAGGGAGAAACGCGGATATTTGCAATAGAGATCGCTAAGACATGTGACAAAATGGGCGGCAACGTCATCAGAATGCAAAGAATTATGGGTACGTTTGGCCCGTTTACATGGCCTGGCATAGCAGGCTAGTGTTCTGGCATGAAAATAATTAAACATTAGAGAGAAAAACAGAATATAATCCTACAAAATGCAGCGGGCTAAAGAAAACATTGTCGGACCATATTGCCTAAAACAAAATCCTAATGCAAAGACGAGATCTGATGAGAAAAAGGGAATCAAATGGGCCTGAGAGAGGGGGGAGCGGGCGCAATCCAACAGTGGACACTAAAAATATACTCCGTCATTTTGTTCACACAGGACATCATTCAAACTGCAAAGTGTTTACTTATATTTGTATATCCCGTTCTTAAGCTTTATGCCACTTCTATCGTGAGAACGACTATTGCAGTTTATAACACAGCAGGTAGACGGCATCTTGAACACTGCTTTCTTCCCTCCATGCAAAGAAGTCTGGCGACCGGCGCCCGTTGTGCCGCGGATTCCCAAAATGCTTTGCGTTTACCACTGGGAATACGTCATGATGACGACACATTAGCAATCTCTATACATAAGAGCACTCTCTGAACAATGACACATCAGTTTAACACAGAAAGAATAAAGCAGTTACTTTTTTGCCAATTCTTCTTTGAATTGTCAGTTTATTTAGTAACTTACATCATTCATTGTCTTTTGTATAGCAGAATAATCCATCGTGTCAATGCGGTCGTGATCAGATGTATATGGTTCAGTGTAGCCTAATCAGTGCACATTTCATTTGAAGAAGACGTGATGAAATATGCGCGCATACACGCTTCGAGTTCACGTTTAGAGCACTATAGTATATGAAATATGTCCATAAAAAACTTAAACGCGCTCGCTCTGGTCTATATCTGATATATGATCCATGTGGTGAGCGTTGTTAATCTCATCACGGTGCTCCGCGCAGAAACCGCTCTCTCTCGCGCGCGCGCCGCGTATAGTTTGAATTCTGCACTGTGATCAAGGGCTGAATCCGAAATCGCCCCTTATAACCTCAAATAGGGCATTATTTGGAGGGGACAGCGCTTAGTGGTGTCCGAAACCATAGTGGACGTTATTGAGTGCACTCATTCTATCCCACATCGCACCGCAATAACGAGTGTTAAGCCGATGTACACACAACGGTTGTCCGACTTCACGCACTCATTTTCATTCACTCCTTCAAATAAAGTGATAACGTAGGGAATAGTGAATGAGGGTATAGGAGGCGATCTCGGATTCTGTAATGTGATTTCAGCGGTGCTCTGACTGCTCTCACTAGTACAGTGCAACACTGAAATGCGTCCCCTCTTAAACAATGACGCGCTGCGCCGCGTTCCGAACGTTGTTTAAGCGACATACCGGTATTGCGGTATCATCAAAATTCATATCATAACAAAAATAAATACCGGTATTCGGTATGAACCGGTATACCGCCCAGCACTACTGGGCACGTTTGTTGTGGTCCATGTCAGAGCGCGTTCTAAACCGCGAATACACCGCAGGCTCCCTCTCGCTCGTATCCAAGGTAAATCATCAACACTATCATCCCTTAGCCTACATGTGTTTTATTGAACTAAATACATTGTCATCTGATAAAATGCATGCGCAGGTTACTTTTCTTGCGCACCCGAGCTTGTTACGCATTTGTGTTGCCTCTATCCAATAAAATACATATACAATGGTTATTAGCAGTTGTGTATTTTGTTTTTGATTCATTATTGCATAAAATAATATTATATTGGATCTAACTATAATTACCCAGTTGTGAATCATATGACCCGTGGATTGTCCGTGGGCAGCCAGAAAACATGTCATATAAACCAGCGGCTCGGTAGCGGAGCACTGTCGGAAAAGTGGTGGCTGCCACTGATGGTCCGCTAGGAAAACAATGAGCCAAATGCCAGCGGGCTGCCAACTTTGCCTCCAGTGGTCCGCCAGTGGTCGTATTTTAGCTGTTGCTTTCATATTCCCATGAATCGCAGCACAGCTCGAGCGCAATTTGCGCAACCAAGCTCAGAGCACCTCCTTCAGGCAGTCTCGAATTCAGTACCCCTGAGCTCAGCTCACCCGGGTCATGACAACTTTCACATTACCAATTATTCGAACTAAACTGCCAGTGTGAAAACGCCCTCACATTTACATCATGATATAGACTAAGCAATATAACATGAGTAACGAGTGCAATATCACACAAGTTCTGTTTTTCTACCCAGAATAGCATGACTGCAAATGCAATAGCCTACTGATCTTATACAACAGTTTAATAAAAATAAATAAGTTAATATTGTGTTCAACATAAGAAAGTCATATTTGGAACAACATGGGGGTGAGTAAATGGTGATAGAATTTTAATTTTTAGGTGAACTACCTAATTAACTACTGGTTAAGATAAATGTTAACGTGTGCCCCCTAAAAGCACAAGTGGCCCCTGCCTGGCCCCCCTAGTTACCGTGGTCTAGAACCTCCACTGCTGTATATGTATCGATTTGGGCTTAACTTATAATGTAGCCACCTAGTGGACTCTCTGTATGTGGACATTCACGACATATGGCCACCTAGTGGATTGTTGTTCTTTATTATTGTCTTTCTTTCTTTTGCATGTGAACATTTACAGCCTGCCACCTAGTGGTTTGTTTTGGCATGATTCATGTGGTAATTTACCATGTTACTCAGGTGTTTTTAATTAGTGCACACAAAAGGGGAAATTGTTTGTTTGGGAAGCACACCCTGAAGAAGGCTGTCTGTGCCGCTACGCGTGGGTTGTCTTTTAAATTTTCTATTATGAAAGAGCCAGTAAAATAAAGGCTTTTTAATATTTTGAAGAAGAGTGCCATGGATTTTCCTTTTTTCCACAGTTTTGTGATTGTTGAGAAATCTTCAAGTCTTGCATGTTACTGATGTCAGACAATGTTTGTGTAAGTGTGCTCAGAGTTGGTTGTGAAGTTGACTGAAGTCCTCACCCGGAGCTGATCCAGTCTAGTGCTCATTCCTTCAGGAACGCTCTGCTGCCAAACTTCCTGGAACTCTGAAAGGTTGAACTTCACAGCATTTTGCAGGAGCAGCTGAGCTGTGGCCTGACATACTTTGTCCTCATCCAGTCCGTACATCACCTGGCCATCTAATAGAAATGAAAAAGATAAGGGGTCCCTTTTCTTTCATTATTAAAAGCATAATTTACAGAGTAATAAAAATACTGACCTTCACTTGTGTAGCATCTTCCATAGCAGTTGAGACAGTGTTCTATCATGGCTCTGTTCACAAAACAAAAACATTGAAAAAGATCTACTATTTTCTTCTAGTCTCAAATGTTTCTAATCTTTCATCTTCACTTACTTTGGCTCAAAGGATCCCAGCTCTTCCAGACAGACACTGAGAGAAACTTTGTTGAAAGACCAAGACTCTGAGTCCACCAGCTGAGTCACATGACCCAGGTGCTTCATCTCATAATCAAAATCCAGGATCCTCCAAAATCCTATGAAACACAGGTCTGAGTTTATCAGTTCACTTCACCTACAACCAGGGCTGTACAATGCGACATATATTGCACGTGCTAGTAATGGGCGATATAAACGATACAAAATTGGCCTACGATAGAGATTTTAAGTCTATTGCACTATCGCAATAATGCACGTTGATGACAGAATCTACCCGTGAAATGTACAGCCACGAGCTGCAACTGGCAGCAATGCATCATCGTATTGGTCATCTTGAGTAAACATAGCTGAAAGCGAAACGGAGGAGCTGGTAAAAAAGACCTTGCAACATCCATTGTTTGGACTTGGTTCGGATTTAACCCGTCCGCAGTGGCGCTGCCCCATCAAAATTCCAGAAATGTATACAAAAATGATATAAAAGTGAAATTAAAATAAAATAGTTTACTCATAATACGATGTGCTGGCTGTTAGTAAGAGCCTCAGCATTTAATAAAAACTGGCTTTGATGGGTTAACTATTTTATATGTTCTTCAATATGTTCTTGCTAGGATGATTAGTTTCGTAGAGATGGCAGCAGTTAAACCAAATTCTTTCACAAGGCGTTCGTTGGAAGATCCCGAACCGGACCAACACGATTTACAAATCCAGCAGCAGGCCAGTGACAGAGGACGAAGCTGCACTCGGAGCTCCACGCGCTTGTTATGAGAAACGTAAGTGGCTGGCTGGATGTGTTGTTAGCAATGCCCTTTGCTTTCCCTGTCTTTTATTTCAAAGTGTCGGAACTGAAGTTTTGTGGACAACAACGGGGGTAAGAGACCTCAAATATCTGACTGAACAATGCAAACGTTATGACACTACTGAGATGACTGACTTTACAGAACTGCATGCTCATCTTTATAACCTCTGATTATAAGACTGATGAGAAACATAAACAGATATCAGAGAAGGCTTACACTAGTTCCAGACTAAAATGCCTGTTTGAGCTGTTTTAACTGAAAGCAACTTGCACTGACATATCTTAAAATATGTCAGCGGCATTGTTTTGACTCAAGATGCACACCTGTAATGTTTTTTTAGGGCACATTTAAAAAAAGCTATTTAAATGCCCTAATTGAACTAAGGCCTAATCCTGGCTTAGTCTAAGCTCTGTTTGTGAAACCGGGCCCAGAAGAATTACACCAACCCTTGTGAAAAAGAAGTGTGCTTAGTTGTAGAACATGTGCTTTGTGTACTTCATAATATGATATTAATTAAATAAATGGAAACTTGAGTGTACTTACTGCAAAGAGAATACATTGTCATTACTGTTTTTTAATACACACAAGTACAGTTTAAAAAAAGTGCACGTTAAAAGTTACTTTAAAGGACATTTGCCAATGCCAAAGTATACTTCTTTTCCATAAGGGAATGTATGCAATACTAGTTTGTGTTAAAAAAAAATTCTAAACAATTTATTTCTGTCTAAAATAATACTGAGATTTTAAGTTGATCTTAAAAGGACGCATTATTACCTCTTTGCCAACTTCGTCGTGTTTGCAAAGTGTATCGTCCTGCTTCATGAGACCGTAATAGCCCGACGACACATTATCTCCGAAAGAGAGGCAGTAAGTGACGGGTTTCAGGTCTTCTTCTTTTACTTTAGCTATTTGTAGCGTGGCTTGAACCTCTTCTAATGTCCTCATGTTGCAGAATTGTTTTATGCAGGTCGACTGAACACAACATAAACACTTGTGCTCATGTGCTGTTGTCAGCGCTCAACTTTCCCGCAATATTTAGACAGGAAGATGAGGTTGATTGACAGCAATACGAGCCAATGAACGTTTTCAGGCGGGCGCGTAATAGTGTGTAAACGTCACTAGTCCATTAGATGGCGCTACACAACCCGATTTCATATATCTGTCGTGTGAAGCATTCCTGTTGTATGCTGGATTTAGTGATTTGAATAATTTGTTTCAATAAAAAAATAATTATTAAAAAAACAGCTGTCATTGACCGGCTCTGTAATCTTTTATATTGTTATTGTTTTGATATGAATTGATATGAACCTTTTCTGTTTTCTTCACACATTATGTGTCCCATATTTCATTTATCTTCAATCTTCATTGACATTTGGTAAACACTAACTTTAGAAAAAAAAAAAAAAAAAGTTAGTTGTGGTGGACATGAAACTGTCTGACTGAATTGTAATTTTTGACAAACAAACAAATAAATAAGCATATAAAATAATTTCACACAATATATATATATATATATATATATATATATATATATATATATATATATATAATGTTATATATAATATTAAATGTTTAAAAATATAACAAATGTGAGATATCTCTCTCTCTCTCTCTCTCTCTCTCTCTCTCTCTCTCTCTCTCTCTCTCTATATATATATATATATATATATATATATATATATATATATATATATATATATATGTATGAATATGTGTATATATGTATATATAACAAAATATTTTATTGTTATTGTTATATATAAAAATATATAACATTATATTTATAAGAATAAATATAATTTATATTTTATTTATTTTACTTTTCCTTGTTAATTGTATTGGTAACGCTTTACAAAAAGGTTTCATTAGTTAACATTAGTTAAAATGAACTAATGAACAATACTTCTACAGCATTTATTAATCTTAGTTAAGGTTCATTTTAACATTTACAAATATTATTAAAATCAAATGTTATATTTTTTAATATCAGTTAATGCACTGTGAACTAACATGATGAACAGCTGGATTTGTATTAACTAACATTAACAAAGATTAAAAATAACAAATGTATTGTTCATTGTTAGTTCTTAGGCTAATGTTAAAAAATACAATTTTATTTCATATGCATGTTGTGATTATTTTATTATTATTTTAAATCACTTTTATGCAAAGCTCTCTGATTTACATTTGTGTAAAAATAAAGGATGAAGCCATGGCAAAAAAATAAAATAAATAAATAAATTAAACGCAAAGTAAAAAGGTTAAACTCATGTGTTTTGAAGAAACATATTATGTTTTACATTTACATCTATTGTGCTGTACGAAATAGTTTAATCTTCGAATAAAACGTGTCTTGTTATTTTGGGGGGGTATTTAAAGTGAGTAAAGTGATGGGCCCCAGGCTCCGCCCCTCGTGGTGACTCCCCCTATGAGGATGGTCAAGTTGACTCGCCCTGCAACATGGACAGGAACGTGCTTTCACTGGAGAATAGTAAACAATCCACAATGGAATGAAGGAAATGAATTAGTCTGTCTTCAGAAATAATCTGCTGTTTGATGCTTCGGTGTGATTTACTGCAAGCTTTGCGGTTCATGCATGTAAACGCATGTAACGTAGGCTACTGATGGCTGGTGGCACTTGATGGCACACAAAAGACAAGTTATTTCGAGTCGGTTTAAGCTGTGATCAACTCAACAGCGATGCTCTTGTAGTGACATCGCTGGTATTCCTCTGCAAACATCATTTCGGATCTGTTTGACGTCTCTGCATCGGAATTAATAAGGTAAACAATGTTTTCTCCTTATCGCTCGTTTGTTTTGACGTTCTTGCATTATCTGATTTAAATCTTTCGGATGCCATTTAACATGACGCTGTGTTGTTTTCGCTCATTTCATTCAGGCCAGTTCGTCTAGCTCAAATATCAAAGCTGTCATAACAATCATCAAGCCTCTCCCAAATTAATCTAGGCTAAAATAATCTGCTATATGAGAGGCGTGTTCAGGACGCCCAATACAAATTCAAGCACACTGTGCATGTCAATTCGTTTCACAAACAGCGTTTTTTTTCTCCTCCAAACGTTGATTTGTCACATTCACGAGTATGATTTCATGTTCAGCGCGGCTGTCAGAGATGGACGGAATTGGGAACAGCACGCAGAAGAGGGCAGCCGAGCTGGAGCGCATGGCCGAAGTCCTCGTTACAGGAGAACAGTTACGGTAGGTGTGGCTTGACACCCCAATACACGCGACGCATCTATGGCTGCGTCCGAATTCGCATACTCTCTTGAGTAGGTACTTAATTTGAATTAGTAATTAGTTTACGACGTATACATAGTATGGATGTATGTGTATGTGTTGTATGAATGTAATCTGGACATATATGGTGCTTTCAAGGCATGGCGAAAAGACCGTATTTACGAACTTCCACTAAATAGGCCTAGTGGAAGCTCGGGATTTTCTTTAAACGGAATACCATGTTTATAGGCATTTAGCAGTGACATTGTCAGGATTATGTTCAACAAAATAAGCTAATTCTCTGCACAAAATAGCATATAACAATATAATATGTACCGATAACTTACAGTAGCTTTATAAATTATTAAATAAACACTCCTAATGAGGTTAAACACTCCTAATGCACATTCATTGTTCTTCATTTTCTAGAAGTAGAGTTTAAAAACCTTGTGTAGTTAATTAATTAATTGCTCCTTTCCACCAAGCGGTTCGGTATGGTAAGCAAGTTTTGCAGTTTTCATTGTCAGAAGTTGTGAATGGTGCCCTAATTCCGAACCATACTGTACCACTTTTTTGGCACCCTTCCATACCTAGCACAGTAGTCCAGTACTAAAGGGTGGAGCTAGACTCACTGCAAAAAGGGAATTGGTTGACAGAGAATCATCACTTGCGCATGCTTTTTTGGCTGTGTTTTTCTTTGCAGCCTTGGCTCAAACAAAGCGTGTCTACTTCTTGTGACAACAGCCACATGCTGAGAAGCAAGAACAAGATCTGCTGTATGTCGTCCATTGTTGTTTACTGTGTCATTTTCTTCTTGGCACAAGAATGAAGTCAATCGCTACACCACACCTATCATAAGGATACTGTTGGTGGTGGAAATGCAAGCTGGATCAGGGTTTACGGTCCCGAATCGTACTGTACTCTACTGAACTGTATCGCACTGCTCTGTGGAAACGAGCCTTAAGAGAAGGTTCACCTCCATCTTGCTCCGATGAAAGGGTCGTAAACATGACTTCTCAACTTGTAGATACAATAAGGTTTCACTCAGGGTACGTTTACGTACAACGTTTTTAACCGGAAAAGTTTGTCCTTTAAATTTTTTTCTTAAAGGTCCTGTTCTTCGTGATCCCATTTTTCAAACTTTAGTTAGTGTGTAATGTTGCTGTTAGAGCATAAATAATACCTGTAAAATTATAAAGCTCAAAGTTCAATGCCAAGCGAGATATTTTATTTGACAGAAGTTCCCTTTCAAGGCCTACAGCGAACGGCCGGTTTGGACTACATCCCTGTACATCCTGCTTTAATGACGTCAGTAGAACAGTTTGTCGACTAACCTCCGCCCACAAGAATATGCGAAAAAGGGGGCGTGGTCTTGTTGCTCCCTCGTGGAGAAGAGGAAGTGTTGCGTTCGGTTCGGTTCGGTTGCGTTTGTCGCCATGTCGTTCAGACGCTGTTATTTTCATCCCGGAGTCAAGTCACCTTTGTTTGGCCTTCAGGGGTTGTAGTTTGAGCGCGTTCATCTCCCCGTTATGGTAAGAGGCGTGACCTTTCCGGGTAACGTGCCCTAAGCTGCTGTCGAATCACAACGCGGGAACCGCTGGCACAATCAGAACTCGTTACGTGTTTCTGAAGGAGGGACTTCATAGAACAGGGAAATCTTTCAAGCCGTTTTGAGGACAGTGAAAACAGCAGTATACAGATAAGTAAATTGTGTGAAAAATATTGTGTGAAAAATACTGTGTTTTTTTACACATGAAACATGAACACATGTTATATTGCACACTGTAAACACAATCAAAGCTTAAAAAAAACACGAAAAACGGGACCTTTAAAGACGCATTGTCAAAAGGATCCCTGTTCACACAGATATGCGAAACGACTAAAAACGCTGTATTCTGCTGCCAGGCCAGTAGTTGGCGATATCACTTTGTAAATAAACACTTATGCCTATAGACTGAACATGTAATATTTTTTGCTTGCAGACGACGCATTGTTTTCACAAATTTGAATTTTTGTAAAAAAAATTTGTACACGATAATGGTATATCTTTTTCAACGCTGTTGTCATGTAAAAATGAACTGCCAAAACGCATAATTTTTTTTACGTTTTTAGTTGAAAACTCAGATATACATCACACAATAGGGAAGAAAAGACTATCGCAACTTCCGCTTTATGCAGACGTTAAACAATTAATTCAGATTATTGTGTACACACCACACACGTTGGTCTTTTATTACACATTTTGGATTAAAATGTAGTCGGTTTAGTCATATTGCACTTTAAGTAATGCAGTTGGCACACCCATTTGTCATTACCCAGTTTTACTGTACTGTCATGATGCAGATCTACAAATAACATATCTGACGATTTAAGAGTCGTTCCATAAAATGGAAACTCTTTCACACTAAATATATGTGTAAACCAAGACTTTAAAGCTACACTGTGTGATATTTTCCCCCATCTAGCGGTGAAAAGGTAAATGACCATCCAGTGAATATTTGTTTCTGTTCCTCTCAATTCCAATTTCGTTTTAACTCCTACGGTAGCCGATTTAGTCCAAGATTAACATGGCTTCCAGTTCGACCTCGTCCACATTCGACACAGTGCCATCGAGTGTTAAAACGCGAAAGGCGAAGCTTGAATTTACGGGTATGTCCCTCTTTGGCTAATGTACTTTCAAGATGGAGGGGCAACATGGCGACCGGCATTCGAACCCCTCACCCGTATGTATTTTCAATGGCATATTATAAACTTACAAGAATACTTTATTACTTGAAAGAAGTAAATATACATTAATCAGCACATATATTTTTGAAAGAACTAAGTGTTTTTAGCTTAGAATAAACTAAAAAAGTTACACAGTGTAGCTTTAACAATGAAAAGCACGTTTCCTATATGTCCACCCACCCATTATCTAGACACTTGACCTATATAGGTTTGCGGGGCTCCTGTTGCCTATCCCAGCATTTCAGGCCATTAGCAGGGAAACAATGGATGGATGGATGGATGGTTGTTGGATGGGCAGTACTTTTACTATATATTTTTCTTAATAGGTCCAGAGAAATAAGGCAACTACACACGCACACACACTTGTGCATCTATCTTTATGAGGACATTCATTGACATAAAGCTCCTACCCTAACATTACCCATCACAACTAAGTGCCTGACCCAAACCCTTACCCTAAACCTACCCTTAACGTAATTATAACTTTGACCCTAAAACCCAGTCTTGACCCTCAAACAGGCCTAAATGGGTCTCAGAAAGTGAGGGCTGGCCAAAACGTCCTCAATTTACTCTCATTGTCCTCGCTCCGCTGGTCTAAAACTCAAACCGGTCTTCACAAAGAAAGTTGTACTAGTGTGTACACACACACACACACACACACACACATTTTTTTTATTTTTTTATTCTGGTTACGCATCAACCAACTCTTCAGAGTGTGAAGTTTTCAAGAAGTAGGAGTGTCCACCCTTTTATCAGTCATCAGGGAAAGTCTGATCTATCAGTTGGAGCCAGTTTTGTGACACACACATATTAATAAAAATCTTTTTGTTTGCAGTCGATCACGGCCTTGCTGAGTTTTAGCAACGTTTTTGTAATGTGACGGATTGGAGGACACAGCTATGAGCTCACAGCTTCTAGTCTCTGTCCTTTCCCTGACAACTGCTTTGTCCGCAGTGAACCGTGATAGTGAATGGAGTAGAAAGGTGTTTAGTCAATACATCTGATTAATGATTGCTGAATCACAGTACAGGACACCTTCATTTTTCCAGTGTTACTATAACCAAAAAACGTATTATTTACACGCTCAGCTGTTTTATTGAGCTCTCTACATGATGTCACATTCAATGTCCTGAATGTGTGTTGGTTTCAGGTGCATATAATAATAATGTTATTGAATCTCTAACAGACTCCCTGGAGGTGAAGACATCATTTGGTGGGCTAGAGAAAGATTTTATTTCCCAGTTGTGTGGGAAAATCAGTACCACAGAACTGCTCCTGTTATTGTAGGTCACGGTGAACCAGTTTTATCTGCCCATTGCTGGTATCACTTCCATTTTTCTATGTACAGCTGACTCAGGTTTGTATAATCAGTAATCAGGCAGTGACAGCAGGCCCACATTTTACCCTGTCCCAGCTCAGGTGTACCTGACTCAGGTATCGGGTCATCAGGTTAGCTTGAAGTTTGCTGTCGGTAGTCAGAACAGCGTTTAGTCAAAGTCCTTCTAAGGCAAGTCATTTCACTCAGCGGCCATCTTTAAAGCGCCTCTCGGGCGGCTATTTGAGTCATGCAAGTACAGATGTTCATCAAGCTTCTGATTAAATTTCATATTTGAAATAACCAATGAAATCAGACCAAAAAATGTCTCAAATTTGGTTTCTAAATGCTCAAATCATGAAAAAAACCCTGCATTTTCAGGCTGGACTTTCCAATGCAAATGTTCAGTCATAAGTTCTGATTCATTAACTTGGCAATTGGTTCTTTTATTTAGAAGGCGGGACTTATTCTGTCATATTGAGCATTGCACTTTCTCCCATTCATTGTAATAGACTTTATGCGCCAGAGAAACAAGCACACAGCCATCTTTATAATTTTGTCTAGTTGAACTTCAGTTTTTGCGGTAGCTTTGTATATTTCTATGGCATCGCTGTCAAAGAGTAATTCACTGGTGGATTTACTTATTGTAGAATTAACGAACATAACATAACATGAGCATTGTAACGTTTGAAGCGGATTTTATAACAAATGTCAGTATATCGGGAAGATTTTAAAACAAGCGATTCATTCATAAATCCGTAAGAATCAGCAAGGGGTTCCAAAAAATATGGAAGTGTTTACTTAATATTGATAGCCAAAATAATAGTAGTTTTTTTTATTACATTTTTAGAAATATAATAAAAATATTAGATCAAATAGTGGCTAAAGCCAATTATTGTAGAGTTAACATTGTCCAACAGCGGATGTAGTTTCTCACTCTCACACATCAATACAGGTTTATTTTTATAGGGTTTTCATTTAGTTTTTATTTTATTCATTTTAGTTTTCATTAGTTATTTTCATTTCATCTATTGCTTTAGTTTAGTTTTCAAGTTTCTGTCAATGTAGTTTTTTAGTAATTTAGAGCTACCAAAATAATAATGTAATTTAATTTAAGATAAATGTAATGGTGTAATTTAAATATGTTTAACAGCTTTAAATTCATCAGCATAATCTAGTGTTACTGCTATAGTCGTATTTTCATGTTTATGCAGATTAGGTGTAAGAATTTCAAGTTTTATATTACATCATGTGTCAAAAACTAAAAATAATTTGTGACCATTTGTATTTTATTTTAATAGCATTGATTGGTGTCATAAAAATGTATTTTTAGTTTAGATTCCATTTTTTTCAAGTCGTGCTAAGTCATCGGTTTATATTTCAATTTTAGTTTTATTTTCCTTAATGATAACAGCACTGCATCTAAAAAATAAGAACCGGATGTGTAACATGAAATGATCTATACAAAAAATGAAATGATCGCTTGCCATTGGAAAACACTAGTCGTAGCTGTCATTTCACTCAGGCTATTATGGTAATGTTCTATCACATGTCTCACATTGCTCTGTTGTTCGGTGTCAGAAAGTGCCAAAGTGCACTTTAATAGTGTGACCTACTAGCTGCATGCTGCTTTAGTCATGTGAGTCTTTGTTACAGGGTGTTTAGTTACTTGTCAACCCCATGCCGTTGTGTCAACTGCTGTATGACTGCTTGTTGCTGATAATATATAATTCAGAATATGTAGCTATCAGTGTTAGAACAAGATATGATGGAAACTTCCACTGGCACTTATGGAGAGCATAAACTTTGCCAGCACACTTTTTATGGGTTACTGTAGTTTATTCTTTTGGTTGTAAGCAAACTAAAATATGTGTTCCAGCAGCTCTTAAAAACATAGTTCACCTACAAATGAAAATTCTGTTATTATTTACAGACCTATGTCATTCCAAATTTGTATGACTTTCTTTCTTCTGTGAAAAACACACTAACCAAAAAATATATTTTGAATGTTACAATTGTTTTTGGTCCATACAATGAAAGTCGACAACATTTTGGACCCCATAGCCTTTCATTGTATAGAGAGAGAGACAGAAAAAACAACAACCACACATTTTCAGAATATCCTCTTGTGTGCCCAGATGTCATAAATTCTATAATCTAACACAGAGGATTAAGTGAAAGGTGCAATAAAGCTATTGCATAAGATCAAATGATAATAATAAAGAATACAATTAGACAATTAAAATTTAGTCATGATGATAACTGTTCATAAGCCACATGTGGGTACTTGTGGGTATTTCACTTTGAAACTCTCATAAGGTTGGTCTAATTACATTACACATTTAAAGTGTAGGTGAACTGGAATATGAATCTTAATGTTATAATCTGCTCTATAGAACTTTTGTACTTTTTAAGACAAATCAGGAAGTTATTTTAGGCTGAACCTTCATGGATTGACCCAGGAAAGTTATAGCTGTGTAAATGTAGGTATTGAGGTCAGTTTTAAAAAGTGTGTCGTGATGTTACTGGTTTTTGTGTTGCAGGTTATTTAATGCTGGTTGCTGGATGGAGAATTCACACCGAATTCTGGTCTGATTTATTTCTTGTTTTCCAGGCTGCGACTCCACGAGAGTAAGGTGATCAAAGACAGAAGGCATCATCTCCGCACCTACCCGAACTGCTTTGTAGCTAAGGAGATTCTTGATTGGCTAATTGAGCACAAAGAAGCATCTGACAGAGATACTGCCATCACGATCATGCAGAAACTTCTTGATCAGAGCATCATTCACCATGGTGAGTTTGTCCAACACAGACTTGAATTCCTATATTTGTATTCCACAATATTAATGGGAACATTAACCCAAAATCGAATGTCCTGTCATTAATAATTACTAGGACTGGGAGGGTACACCTATCTCCCGATTCGATACTATCACGATACTTGGGTGCCAATACGATATGTAAAAGTTGAATGATACACTTATACATGATGGTGCAGGTCGTATATCCGTAGATGTCTCTCCGGCCGCCATTTTTCACTTTCTCGTGTTCTCTATTAAGAGATATGACATTATGTAATACTCACCGATACAACACATATCGCCCTCTCAGGGCTCAATGCTAAAGATTTGTCGGTAACACTTTACATTAAGGTTCCCTTTGTAAAGGGTTCATAGAGGTGTTTTTAAATGACTAATAACTCATTTACAAATGCATTATAAATCATTGATAAGCAGTTGAATACTGCATGAATAAAAAGGATAGTGAGCCGTTTTAACTTGCGTGTTATAAATGCTTAATAAATGTATTTATTCACAGTTCCCTACCAAAAGTTACTCCCTATGATATTACACAAAAAGCTCATTATGCCTATCAACTTCTTGTTAATCAAAATTAAATTATCAAATGTTATTTTGGAGAAAAAAAAACGAGCACAATAACTTGATGAGATATTAATATTACATATTTTAATTCCAATATTAGTGACTTGTGAACCTTAGTGTAAACATGTGAACCAATTATTAATGAGTTACAAACATTAATAACCTGTGAAAGTGAACTTTAATGTAAAGTGAACACATGTGAATCCTGTAACTCATTAATAAATGGTTCACATGCTTTCACTTTACATTAAGGTTCACTTTCACAGGTTATTAATGTTTGTAACTCATTAATAAATGGTTGAGTTAAACAAGTGTTTATTAAGCATTTATAACATGTGAGTTAAAAATGGCTCACTATTTGGCAGGTATTGCGTTAAAGTCACCCTTTTTAGTCCTGCATTTATAACTGCTTATCAACGATTTATAATGCAATTGTAAATTAGTTATTAGTCATTTAAAAACACCTTTATGAACCCTTTACGAAGGGAACCTTAATGTAAAGTGTTACCGATTTTTCTACCAGTCGGGCCACCACAAAAAAGCAATAGCACAAATACAATAGAAACAAACTTACAAATAAATTAAACCCTGTTTTGTATGTTTTTAAAGTAAATCTAACAGTTATTTTCTGGTAGAGAAAATGAATAATCAAATGTAAAATAGCACTGCATAGTCTTCACTGTATAAATTTAAATATAGATTAATCCTTATTAAAGTTACAAAAGAGCAATGAGGGATTTTTTTTTCTTTGTCCTTTGTTGTTTAATTGACATTAAAACAAAGACAGCAGCAGGTTTATTAGGCAGCTGTCACTTTAAGAGCTGCACGGATCCAATATACTGTTACACATGTGTTTTATTTCTCAACTGTTCATGTTCACTTAAGATATAACAGACTATGTTTACTAGGATACTAGCAGAGAACGGCATTTTTTTCATGTAATTTTGTGTGAATATGTCCGTTCAAGCACAATAAGACTAGAAAGAGAGCTCAATTCAGTATTTGCACATTTGTCTGAGAAGCGGCTTTCTAGGCGCGTGCTTCAATTTCTCTTTTATTGTCACATATCATGTACACAAGTGTACTGGCAGTGAAATGCTTAGGTGCAAGTCTCTTTTACATGGCAGTACATAGATTAACAATATACATAATAACAATAACCACATTTATTAAAGTGCAGTGCATGGATGAGTGAGTTGTGCTACAAAGTGTTGCTACAGTTCAGAAGTCTAATCGCCTGTGCAAAAAAACTGTCGCGTAGTCTACTGGTCCGGGCCCTAATACTCCGATACCGTCTACCAGACGGCAGCAGTGAAAGCAGATCATGGCCCGGATGGCTGGGCATTCAGCTAGTGCTTCAGATGCACTAGGCGCGTGCTCCCCCCCCAGCCCTATTAATTACTCATGTCATTCCAAACCTGTGTGAAGATTATCCTGGCTAATATTTTTATAAAAGCTCAAAAAAAGGAAAAGCTCCATCATGAAAGTGGTTCATAAGAATTGTGCGCTAAATTCTACGTGTTCTGAAGCCAATTTCTTCACATCAAATGCTGTTTTTTTTATCCTTTTGACTTGTGCAGTACATTTTGGAAGGTCAATGAATAACAGCTTAAATTTCAGTCATTATGACAGATCATAACATCATATGGACCACTTTTGTTATACTTTTAGGATGTTTTTGTCATTTTGGCAAGGCCCAGTCCCCATTCACTTTCATTATATGGAAAAGATCGGCCAAGATATTCAGAACTTCACCTTTTTTACATGGAAGAATAAAAACTCATACAGGTTTGAAACAACATGAGGTTGAATAAATAATGACAGAAATGATCCCTTCAATATTTTATGTGCAAACATACAACAAAACATGATCTCAACTGTTACACTTTCGAGGAAAAAAGTGATCTTTAGACCATGACTTGTGCTTGTAGCAGTGTCTTTGTTAATTTGTTAACTTTTCAGCTGCACTTAACTTACAACAAACCTGTTTTGAATTTGTTTGTCCTCACAGTTTGTGACGAACACAAGGAGTTCAAAGATATGAAGCTGTTCTACCGTTTCAGGAAGGATGACGGAACCTTTCCGCTGGACAGTCAAGCCAAAGTTTTTATGAGAGGCCAACGGATATATGAGAAGTAAGCGCTTTCATACATCATTACAATTCTGGGAAGTTATTGAATTATTAATCGTTTACTATTTAATTTGTCTACTTAAATGTTAAACATGATCATGTTTTTACTTTTACTAGAGGTTGTTAAAGACCTTGCAAGGTAGTGTCCTCTCATACAGGACGTGAATGTGTTGTTTTTCATGTGTGACACAAGTCTGTACATATTGATTTTGAACATATGGTGCCCGTCCGGTAAATCAACAGTGTCCATAGAAACACAGATTTCAAGCAGATCGAGCATGCTGTGTTCCTGCCGGATACGTTTACAAGAAGCTGCTCTACCTGCAAGTTGTTTGCTTGGAACAAAACCACACTATCTATAAAATTGCTATAAAGACAGAGAAAACACTTTCTTTAGGTTTACCTTTGGTGGATTTCTAGTTGATTTAAAATTAATTTGAATTATTTGTTTTGTTCTTGCCCCGAACTTGTCTTGTCTAAGCATGTTGTGTACTGCTATGCACTGTTTTGCATGACTCAACAATTAAACAGTTAAATCTTTTTTTATTATAATAATTTAGAAAGTAGCAAACAGACATGTTTTAAGAGAAATACAGGTAAGTAATGTAGTATTTTCAGAAGTAATAAGAAACATATTCAGGGCCAGATTTACTAACAACCCTCTTTTGGCTACTGTCAGAATTTAGACACGCTGTGAAAAATTAGCGCGTGAGCACAGTTATTTTTGCGGCTGACCTTATTGCATATGCATTTGTAGGAGTTTCCCTTTCAGATGCAAAATTTATGGGAGGAGAGTATTTAAATGAATCATGCAAGGTGATTTGCTAAGGTTTTCCCAAAAAACATGTCTTAAATCAGACGCTTATTTGCACTGTTCTTGGTAGATTGCGTTGGTCATTATGAAAATAATCCGGCTGCGTCTGTGTTCAATTTGCGGTCAGTAGATCATGCGCTGAAATTTCCACTCCCATCTCGCTTTTTTGGAATTGTGCTCTCACACTAATTTGCTCTATTTATTAAATCTGGCCCTTAAAGTCAAGTGGTACTGACTGTAGAGTCAAATAACATTCAGCTCCTCCTATTTGGAGCTCCAATAGAGACAGAGCGTATTTAGGCCACGCCCACACCGGTGGGGAAAACAATCTAACGCTCTCCATTGACTTTGCATTGCGTGAGGCTGCCTCCTTGTCATTTCGGGCTTATAACAAAAGACAGAACAATGTCTAAAAGCTGCTATGTGACAAAGTGTACAGCAAACAAGCTAAAAAACACAGAAATAAGGTTTTATAAGCTGTCGACCCAACAAAACGAGCGTTTAAGGAGACAAAAGTGGATAAAGGCAATAAAACGTGAAGCTTCAGCTGGAAGAATGGGTACATTTTGGGATCCTGACACTCAGTATGCCTCATATGCATACGTGTGCCGTAAACATTTTGTCACTGTTAAGTCAAATATCCAAATGTCAGTTTTATATATTATATTTCCGTTTGCCGATTACGTTCCCCTCAAGTAGCTGTAGTTCTCAGTGTAATATAACCTTTCACGCTCTGTCTCAATGGCCTGTATCCACTTTTATGTTCTTATAAGCTCGTTTTTTGGGTCAACAGCTTATAAAAACTTCTGGGTTTTTGGTTCTGGGTTTTGTTTAGCTTGTTTGCTGTACACTTTGTCACATATCGGCTTTTAGACATTGTTCTGTTTTTTGTTATAAGTCCGAAATGACAAGGAGGCCGCCTCACGCAATGCAAAGTCAATGCATCAAGTCAACTCTTTTCTTACAATGTCTGAAACGGTTCAATAAAGGATTTAATCTCTCACAACCCTTCCTTTCCCAGAGCATACTCTGCTTTGATTGGTCAGATGGCCCAGTCTATTGTGATTGGTCTATATATGAAAAGCCTCTTCCTCAGCACTTGCTACACAGTGATATGAACAGTAACAATGGCATCCGTTTTGTACCGTATCAATTTGAGCCTGATCCTTTGGACATGCAAAGTGGATTTGCTTTCGCAGTGCTGAAAACAGTGTCTTCACAACATGTCAGCAACTCGAACCAAACTCTTCCAGGCCTCAGCTACAACTACAGTATTTGAGGGAGAGTCAAAGTAGATATTGTTTGCGGGCAGCCAATGAAGACCATATGCTGGCATTATGCAAATTTGAAGTACGGCTGGAATTACTGACGACTGATCTTAAACAAATAAATATTGTAAATACTGTTGACCTCAGTCCTTTATTCTGGTTGTGCGTTGTCATAGACTGATTGGATTGTGAATTGTTACCTTTGCCCTGTAAAATAACTTCTGTTGAATCTCTATAAAAAGTCTTTTTGGTAGCATTTAGAGAAATATTCTCTGTTGGCCGAAGCAAGGTTAATCTGAGCCAAGAATGGTTAACCCATTTTTCAATAGCAGCTTGTGTTTGCTCTGTGATTATGACCAGGATGAGGCCGACGTAGCAGCGTGCTGTGTTGTATCGGAGACGTTTCTCTGCGAGCCGCCCTGCTCTTGCATAACAGGAAGATGCAGTCCAGCGGGAGACATCTGTCACACAAACCACCTTTTATGTGCTTTTATGTAATCACCATGCACACATTTGCGCTTGTGGTCAGTATTTGCAGACTTTGCTTTTAGGGAAGCTTGTTTGGTTTGCTTCCCATTATCGCTGAGGAGCTCACTCTGCTGATGGTGCATAAATATAAAATGTTTTTGAGAGTAAATGGTACTCTGTCTGACTACGGTTCGAGAACTACATAAGAAAATGGACAGGAATGTTTTGGGATCTGTCTCTAAGCAACCGTGATTAGCCTTTGTCAACTACCTTGGTATTTTTAATGCCTTCCTGGTGTTGTGGAAATTTAAAAAAAGGGTAGTTTGCCAGTGTTCTCGGTATATAGTGTGGGCTTGGGTTGCTAACACCAAATGTAAAAAAAGGAGTGTGGCCCCTTAAATAGCTTCAAGAACTTCCTGCTTCAGTGTTTATTCAGATTGTTCCCTTTTGTCCTAATGGAGGTCTTTGAGATGTCGAAAACATCTATTAGCATCTGGTTCCCTTTACTCACAGACGTCCACATAGAATTCAACTACTGTAAAATGCATGCCGAAAAAACAAAGAATGAATAATGCCTGTATTTAACGTTTTTTTTAGAAGGATTAATAATGCTCAAAGGAACTCCTGAAAATCACAGCGAGTGTTAAAATATAAGGATTTTTCCCACTTCCCCATGTAACATTTTAAATGGCCCTGCCCCCTAATTTTTTTTTACATGTTATCTTTTAGAAACTTACTTAGATTAATATACACCAATCAGGCATAACATTATGATGGGTCGATGGGCTGTTTTGGCAGCCCCATACGCAACAAACTGTGATGCACTGTGTATTCTGACACCTTTCTATCAGAACCAGCATTGACTTCTTGAGCAATTTGAGCTACAGTAGCTCGTCTGTTTGATCGGACCACATGGGCCATCCTTTGCTCCCCACGTGCACCCATGACCCTGTTGCCGGTTCACCACTGTTGCTTCCTTGGACCACTTTTGATAGATAAGAGATAATCAGTGTTATTCACCTCACCTGTTATGTTATTCCTGATTGGTGTATATATAATATAACATTATTTATATGTAATATATAATTAATAAATTCATATTGTAATACATTAATAACGTCTGTGTCACATGATCCATCAGAAATTATTCTTGAATAATTTATGACAGAATCTTCATTTTTGGGTAAACTAACTCTTTAATAGAAAGTTTTTAAAAAGGCATGTATTTGAAATAGAAATATATATATATATATATATATATATATATATATATATATATATATATATATATATATATATATATATATATATATATATATATATATATATATATATATATATATATATATATATATATATATATATATATATATATATATATATATATATATATATATATATATATATATATATATATATATATATATATATATATATATATATATATATATATATCATTATTGTCACTTTAGATCGATTTAACACAGTCCTGCTGAATAAAAGTAATACTTTTTGTTTAAAGGAAAAAGTATTAAAAAAAAAAACTCACTGACCTCAAACTTTTGAACGGTAGTGTACAAAAGTGTCAGCAGAATTAGACATTATCTTGCCTAATGGGGCAAATGACAGTTCCATCAGCTGGTCCAGAACTCTCTCACACTGGGACCGGACCATCAGGCCACCCTTATTTTTGAGCTCTGGCATTGTTTCTCCTGACTTGACAATACTGCAGCACTTAGCAATATTTAGACCGAGAAACATAACATCTGTCACAAACATACTATGCAATGAGATCTGTGGTTTTAATGTTAGCGGAGCATTCAGGATATGGTTTTAAATGGTGACCTGTTAACAGAATAGCAAGAAATGAAAGAATGATGATCAAAAAAAAAAGTAAAGGGGCTCAAAACTAGGTCACATCTTTTCTTGCCAAGGTCAGTCATTATTATATGATTGCTCAACTGCACACAGTTTGAAATCACTGTTTGCCTTGAAAGGCACAAGATAAACTGGATGTACAATGGCAAACATCTAATACGCAGGCTCATATTGCTGGCACAGCATGTTGACTGATAGGGAGTCATTTGTGCCCTTGTTTGGCCTATGTGGATGTTTGCTCAAGCTGTTTCAGCTGCATTTTCTTGTAGATTTTAACCTCACTGCCCTGCATTTGTAATATCTTCTCTGCATATGCTTTCATCAGAAATGATCAATTCTAAAATATTCCTGACATGTTGGGATAGGCAGCGAAAGTGTTTTTTTTCTTCAGTTGTTTCTTAGAAACTCACATTTTACTCTAAATACTTGTATCTCTTATGGTTGTGTGATGACAGCTAAACATCTAGCTTCTGTGGCGCACATGAAAGCGTTTGATTTTGACCCGTCAGGACCTGCCTTTAAATGGCAGAGAATGTTGCATTTCTTGAAAGTTCTGTTGCTCCTCTTTTGTCGACATGGGTATTTAGCTGCACTGATGAACTTCGACCTTATTTTGATGAAAATCGCTTCTCAAATCATGCTGTTTTGCGGTGAATGATCTCATAATTGAATACGTAATGAGTTTGACATTTTGACATGCTAAAATGTACACTCTACGTCTTGCTCTGCAGGTTGATGAACACTGATAACAACCTGCAGGAAACGCGTGAAGAGGAGGGTGTGACGTATGAGCGGACACTGGTGGCCTCAGAGTTTATAGACTGGCTCTTGCAGGAAGGTGAAATGCCCACCAGGGAGGAAGCCGAGCGGTTGGGACGCAGACTGCTGGAGCATGGCATCATTCAGCATGGTGAGCACATGGACGAAATATATGTACAATATACACCGATCAGGCGTAACATTATGACCGGCGAAGTGAATAACACTGATGATCTCTTCATCACGGCACCTGTTAGTGGGTGGATATATTAGGCAGCAAGTGAACAAATTTGATGTGTTAAAAGCAGCGAAAATGGTCAAGTGAAAGGATTTGAGGGAGTTTGACAAGGGCCAAATTGTGATGCCTAGATGACTCGGTCAGAGCATTTCCAAAACTGCAGCTCTTGTGATGTGTTCCCGGTCTGCAGTGGTCAGTATCCATCAAAAGTGGTCCAAGGAAGGAGCAGTGGTGAACCGGCGACAGGGTCATGGGCTGCCAAGGCTCATTGATGTACGTGGGGAGTTAGTGCTGGTTCTGATAGAAAGGTGTCAGAATACACAGTGCATCTCGGTTTGTTGCGTATGGGGCTGCATAGGTTATTTACAATAAGGATTGATATATCTATTCAAGGTGTGATGAAAATGTTATTACTTTTTACTTGATGGTTAAACTACATTTACATTTTTGTATTACATTTAATTTTAAACTTTTCTTGAAATGGTATCAAAGTTTGAAGCACTAAAATACACAAAATCTCATTTAGTCATGCACCTACTGAACCAAAGTCATAGATTGACATTGTTCTGACATAGAGAATACCAATACAAAATACATTGAATAAATCCAAATTTAAGTTGGTTTGCTGCATGAACTTAAAACTGCACATTTATCTGGCAATTGTTTTTGTAATGCATTGTCATGGTTCACTTTAGAGCATATATCTCTAGTAACTTCTGCAGCTTCAGGAATTCTTTAAATGCATCATTCTTTAAGAGTCATGACTTGACAGGAGGAAAGACTTTGATGGTTAGCAACAGATGGGCATACCTTTGACCAGGCAACAGGCAAACATAGTGACACACTAGAATGTATCTACACAAAAGGATTCACATGCACACACCCAATACAGACTTGCACTCACACACACACACACACACACACACACACACACACACACACACACACACACACACACACACACACACACACACACACACACACACACACACACACACACACACATAGACTCCTATAGAACGGGGCTATACCCTATAGTTCAGTCACACACACACACACAGTCACATGCACGGCAGCACAATCAGTGCCCTGTTGAGTCTGATACAGTGTCTTTGTTTGACAGCACCTTTCCTGTCTGATTTCTGCTGACTTTGAGAAATCTGCTAAAGGCATCGCAGGCTCCGCTTTTCCGCTCAACAGCACTCAAAAGCGTCACATTTTTTAAATTTCAGTATCAGCTAGGTACCGAAGTCGATACTTTGACAACACTAATGCCTACCAGATGCAATGTAAATGAAAAGGTAGGATTCAAACTTGCACATGGAGGTAGGATTCAGGATTGCACATTAATTGTCTCGTTCTCTGAAGGAGGGAACAGAGATGTACATCGGAACTGATCCAGTGGTTGATGTCAGACAGTGGCTGAATCAAAATCAGTTGGTGCTAAATCTTACAAAGACAGTCTCCATGTGTTTTTCTATTAAGAAACTTGATTTAAACGAAAGATTTAAAATTGACTTACAAAATGAAAATATTCACTCTGTTACAGAATTTAAATATCTTGGATTGGTCTTATGCCGCATTCCAGGCAACCCGTAACCCGTGTTTTTCCAACCTTCTACCCGTGAAAGTGCACTGGAACGGCAGTCAAACCTGTGACTTCCCACCCGTGAACTCGTACTAGATCGATGTACTCCCACTTACAAGCCCTGACGTCACATAGCCCGCAAAACAACAATGGCAACCCCAATGGATGCGGTGTTTATGGAAGTCGTACTCGTTATTTTACAAATAAAGTAAAATAAAAGGTATAACAGCTTCTCTTGCCTTATGCAGGGTTTTTTGTCCTCCGTTTCCCTCAAATAAGCAAGAAGTAAGCACCTTTGGCGATAGAATGATTGTAAATGAGCATAAGCCCCCTACGGTCCGCCATGCTTTGTTTACATTTAGCTATCACAATTCCTTGCACTCAGGCAGTTTGGCGTGACTTTGCCTGGAACGCTACAAAGTCGTGAGTCGTGGTTTGAAGTCGTGACTTATGGGCTCAAAGACCTGCCTGGAACGCAGCATAAGTGTCATAAATGCCCGGTGTGTTTGTGGACTCTTTTGTTATTTCCTGTCTTGCGCCATATGTTGTAGTCCTTTGTATTTTATTTTGCCGCAAGTGTAGTCTAGCAACTCTCGGTAGACCTCAGAGCTGGTAAAAACCAAACTCTGGTCAGGCCAATCACATCGTGTATAGAGTCGGTGGGCGGGCTTAACATAATGACGGGGCGGAGTTGCGGAGGTTCTTGGTGCTATAGGTAAACAAAGAAGCTGACGATCAGCGTCTTTCAAATCGGTTTTGGCCGCTACTCTGGAAGACTTGGAGTTAAGCTTTTCTTTGAGGAAAGAACAAAGAACGGCACTGAAGTCATTCGTAAGAAAGGAAGATGTATTCGGAGTTTAATCTATCAACTAACGTTAGCTCCGCTTCGGTTGGTTGTGGTGCTATCCAATTGCGTGCAGAGGGAATTTGACAGACAACCGTTTATCCCGCCCCTCGGATTGAGCCCTGTCAATGGTGAGTTTCCAGACCAAACATCTTGATGTGGGTCTGGCTTGTCAGGCTAAAGAAAATCTCTAAAATAATACAAAGCAATCTTAACTGTTTTAAACTATTCAGAAACTACATACCAAACCAGGCAGCCCTGCTGTACATGCATGTGATGGTTTTTTCACATATTTCATACTGCATGACAGTTTGAGCGCAAGCAGCTCCGTCTGCAACAAAACACATTGTATAATCACTCTATAATCAAGCAATAAAAATTATGGATGAAAAAACCCAATCCGTCATCATCACTGTCACATCCTCAATAAATATAATTTATTAAGCTTTGAAAACTTTAGTAATTTTATGTTTTCTAAAATAAATTTTCAAATGTATTCATAATTTAGCACCTGAGCAACTTCGTAAATGTATTCAAATACAGAACAGCAAAAGAGTTAATAGAAGCACTACAAATTATAACATAATAATACCATACTGCAGGACAAGCTTCGCTCAGACAGCCTTTTCTGTCAAGAGCTGTAAGCTATGGAATTCATTACCATCTGACATTAAGACTATATCTGACCTTAAAGGATTAGTTCACTTTTAAATAAACTCTTGCTGATAATTTACTCACCCCCATGTCATCCAAGATGTCCATGTCTTTCTTTCTGCAGTCGAAAAGAAATTGAGGGTTTTTGATGAAAACATTCCAGGATTTTTCTCCATATAATGGACTTCAATGGGCTCCAAACAGTTCAAGGTCCAAATGACAGTTTCAGTACAGCTTCAAATATGCTTTAAACAATACCAAACGATGAATAAGGGTCTTATCTAGCGAAACGATCAGTTTCTGCAAGAAACCGAGCAGTATTTTTGATATTATTTTACCTCTTATCAGACGAACGTGATAATCTCTGAGCTCCGCCATAACTTCCGCTAAGTGAGGTCAAAATACGAGCCTGGTCATAGATGTATACATAGATGCCTCATTAGCGCTTGCACGGATCAGTAGTATGAGGCATCTACGATCGATATATCTATGACCACGCTTGTATTTTGACCTCACTTAGCGAAAGTTATGGCTGAGCTCAGAGATGATCACGATTGCTTGTTTAGAGGTAAAATAATAGCATAAATACTGCTCGGTTTCTCGCAGAAACTGATCGTTTCGCTAGATAAGACCCTTATTCATCGTCTGGTATCATTTAAAGCCCTTTGAAGCTGTACTGAAACTGTCATTTGGACCTTGAACCGTTTGGAGCCCATTGAAGTCCATTATATGGAGAAAAATCGTGGAATGTTTTCATCAAAAACCTTAATTTCTTTTCGACTGCAGAAAGAAAGACATGGACATCTTGGATGACATGGGGGTGAGTAAATTATCAGCAAAAGTTTATTTAAAAGTTAACTAATCCTTTAAAAAGCTAACTTCTAGGCTTAAGTTGTGGCTAAAGACAAACCAAAACTGTAACCATTTTTAAATATTATAACTTTTTTGTTCTCTCTCTCTTTTTTTTGCGTGAGTGTGTGTGAGTGAGAGTATGTTTGAAGAAATGTGAATGTTTTATACTTTCATGTATGTGTTTTAATGTATTTAGAAAAGCCCACCCAGGTACAAGAGTTCAAAATTAGCATTAGCTATAAACTCTATATGCTGCGCATCAGTTGCAGTAATTGTATTGTAACTATGTTTGACTGCATTGTCCCTGTAAAATAAAAAATGCATTTAAGACCATATTTATCTAATTTAAGACTGTGCTTGCTAGGATACTTGACAAAGCGGACATTTTGGCATAAATTTGTGTGTCAAGCGAGCAAGAGAACACCGGCCATGCGCAGTCTCAGACTATTAGAAGTGGCATTCTGTGCGCATAAGTCCTGTGTGTCACACAGAGAGGTATGGTGTATACACAGTATATGACACACACTTCTCAAGAATCAACAGTCCTGTATTTCATTCTGTACATCATAACAGAGTCAGTCTGTCTATATTACATGAAGCAAAAATCACACCATAACTGAACAAAGGTTTGTGCCCTGACTTGAATTTAGCTGACACATTTGGATACAGTCAACATAGCAACACGCATAAGCAGATCCTATGAGGGCATCTTTGTTTTAAACCAACATATCAGTGAAAAAACTGGAGGTAAATTCATTTATTTTTTGCCTATGGTGGTAGGGGTGAAGATGAAAGGAGGGGAAAAAAAGCAGGCTTTCAGCCCCTCTGCTATTTTGCCACTTCTTAACCTTCAGCTGTCAACAGAGAGGCCCCCTGAAGTTGCGGAACTGCCTGAAAGTTGATGATTATGAATTGCACTGCACAGTGTTGAGAAGCGTGTGTAAATCTGTCTGTTGCCAGTGTGTTTCACGTCCAGCCAAAGTTGCACGGCACAGTTGTACGACGAATAAGCATGAAAAAGGACGATCATGTTTGCACGCACAAGCATATGAACTCATTCCCCTTGTCAGGGTGGAGACGGCATGTTCTCTGCTTTTGCTGCTTTTGCCTGTGGGTTGACTGCATGTGCTCGGCAGTCGGTTCAGTGTGTGGGACTTTTGTTTAGAAGGTCTCAAAAACACAGTGTTTAGAGAGCTCAGTGTGACAACACTATATGATCATTTTTTCATCTGATTTTATTGCAGAGTTATGAGTTGTGTCCATGAAACAATCATTATTGATTCATTTTGGATATCATTTCTACTGAAAAAAAAACATTGTTTTTACACATTCTATCAGTGTTATTGCAGTTCTTGTTCACTATATTTGCCACTATAAATGTGGGGTCTTTATTTACATCTGGTCACTTCATGCATTTTTAATGATCAGATAGCTATCCGATTTGTTAAAAAGGTTTCATTTACACTTGGCCGCACAAATGTGTCTCCACAAAACAAAAATAAATTCGATCTTCAATTCCCATGCTATATTGGGACCCACGAATAGACTTTTGTCCACTGTGGTGGACATTATATTTTAGTGAATTTCTCTGACACAGTCTGGATGTCCTGTAAAGAGCACATTCGGAGCTTTGCAGAGATACCCCAAATGTTTGGAGGTTTCACCAGGACAACAACTTCTTCTTGGTCTTTAAAAATGGCTGACATTAATATTTAGCACTCTTATGGAAATATGATAATAGTAATTATAATTTAAATCAAATTAATTTTCAAATTGTTTGTTATAAATCAACATCTCAGGAAAATGTTAAGGGGTTTCTAATCAAAATATGACTTTCTGTTACAAAACAGAGCATTGATTTCATAAATGTCCACTGTAGTGGACGCCAGGACTTAAATTATGTTTATCAGGCGTTTTGGAGACATAACAAGTGAATAGGGAAAGCAATTACATATCAATATTCCTATGAAATATTAGATATTATTATGAAAGTGTTGCCAATTATTAATCCCATTATTACACTTCCACCAAGAACGCATTAATATGCAAATTAGATGCAGTGTATAGATACAATTTATTGAATGGGAAAATCCAAGTATGGCCATTTTACCCACATATTTCATGAAGTAAAATGGTATATCAGTGCATTTCGTTATATCTTTCATAACATAGTTCAGAATCATCTTGAAACAAAGTTTGTTTAAAAACAATCCTGAAACCTAAAAATTGATTGGTGAATTAAAAATAAATCCCATTGTTTTTGCCTATACATGCAATTTCATGTCATTTTATTTTTTAAACAACTGAGTCCTGGTGTCAACTACAGAGGACATATGAATAAAATATAATTTTTCAAAAATTGTATTTATTTATTTGTTTCTTATGCTCTAAACAATGTAATGACATGAACAAATACTAAATTCAAAACACTTTTTTTTATGGGTCCCAGGAGCATATGCAAATTTCATTTGAGTTCAACGTCAACGAAAGCAACAGCTCTGAGCTGTGTTTTAATTGTCATCAGCTAATTTCGAGATCAAATACCACATAAGAACTGCATCAGCACCGTTAACTTGCTGCTTCTCAGGATGCGATGCCAAACTTTCAGTTTCATTTGCACCAGTTTGTACATCGGCTTGCTGGAGAGATACTCGGCGACTCATCTGCGGTGAGCCACATCTGTGGCGAATAACTGTTGCAGTATTGCTGTGATATCTGGCTATTGGGAGCTGGTATAACACGCTCTGAAACCTTTGTTTTTACCATTTTGGAAGGAGTCAAATTTACATATGTGGCTTCAACAACCAGATATGTGGCTTCAACAACCAGATGCAACAACCATGGTTTTACTACTCTAACCATAGTTTAACCATGGTATTTGTGGTAAAACTGTGGTTATATTATGTGGTAATCAATTAGCCAAAAAAACATGGATACTACACTTTTACTATAATAAAACCATGGTTCATTTTCGTAAGGGATTAACATGACAGACAGCAGCAGTAATATTAGACTGCTATCACTTTAAGAGCTTATACACGGACCCAATATACTGTTATACTACAATGCATTTTCTCTCAATTATTTACGTGTTTAACGAAATACTTGCCAAGACAGGCATTTTGACAATCTTGTGTGTATTTGACCGTTTAAGCACAGTAAGCCAGCCAATCATTTTGGTATCTGTAACTCACAAGCTGTTTGAGAGGCAGCTTTATGTGCACACCACTTATATAGATCAGTGGTGCAAGCGCTTTTGGTGAGAGCGCAAAACCTGTGGAAGTGTGTAAAATGATGCACAATACAAGCACTATTTAACTGGAGCGAATGAGATGAGTGAGTGAGAGGAGGCTGGTGTGTGTCACTTTGCCGTCGGAGAGAAGAGAGCGAGAATGCGCTTACATTGACTCTGCCGCTGGCAACAAAACGGCACCAGTCCGGGTCCAAGCATGCGAAAAGTCCTTTGATTCTGGTCCATGGCCGGTCTATCAGTGCATCTCTAGTTGCTGCTGTTTTTACTGCTGCTGCTGTTGGTTATTGCTGCTGTTGCTGATGCAGAGCAAGTCTGAGACTTGCTACTGCCAGTACATACACAACATGCTGCTGTGAGCCAGTAAGAGACATGCTGCTGCTGCACAAAATAGTGTACATGAATTATCTGTAGCAGATCTATTCAGGTGGAGCTGAGGAAGGTGGAGGGTTTCTGCAACTGCTTCAGCAAATGCTGACCTAGTATTTGAAGGTTGACAGTGAGTTCATGGGCTACTCACATACATTTTTCTGTTGTTTAGGATAATATACCACTGCTTGTTTGCTCACAAAATTCTAAATGAATAATGAATAAAATAATAAGGTCCACTTTACATGTCTGTTACATGGTCCCTTCTTGTCTTATTAGGTATTTCATGGCCAGAATAAACAGCAAAATGGACCAGGCATTTTTGCGGAAAGGCAAAAGACTGAAGTGATCGTCAGACAATGAGCGAGTGTTTAGCCTGTTTAGCTCAGCTCTCTCCCACACACATCTGCATTCCTCTGAACCACAAAACATATGCATCCACTATGCTTCACTGTCCATACCATATATGTTTGATTTTGCTCGTTTCCCGTTTTCAAGAAAGACTATTTTATTATATGTTGATAGCAAAGGAAATGTGCACACTAGGCACATTCGTATTGGTGGAAGGAGCAATTTTTCCTGTCATATGTCTTCGAAATATTGCTGAAACTGAAGTAACGGTCCTATGATTAGAGACATGGCAGAATAATAACACAGTAGAGCTCTGAACATGGTAATAAAAATGGAAAGTTAATGCTGTCATGTGAAACTAAATACTGTTTTTGAAACATGACTCATGGGATGTTATGCAAGAAGGGAGTTTAGGGTTGCTCTGTGACTCCTACATAGGATTATGGGATGGGATTTTAAGATGGGATGTGCTCCTCTTACACAAACACACTCACTAGACTTGGTTAAACTGGTTCTCCTGCTTCTAGCAAATGAAAAAAATAAGAACTCTTAAGAAGGGACTTTTTCTGCTGTTTTGCCACCTCTGCTCTGCCCCCTTCTCTTGGTAAAATAAACCACAAATAAATAAATAAATATAATTTATATTTTACATTTAAAACATTAATAAAACAAAAGCCTTGATATAATAAGGATATTGGGCTGAGTTTTGTATTCTCAGTCTTTCACTTCTAGATTTTAGACCAATGTGGCTTGACAGTCTTCAATTCCAATAAACTGACATATGACCTCCTTTCTCTATGTGTTTCTCTTTCTTTCCCCCAGTTTCTAACAAGCACCATTTTGTGGATGGCGGTCTGCTTTACCAATTCAGAATGAATTTCCGCCGGCGGCGACGACTGATGGAGCTTTTGAACGATCGCTGTCGCAGCATACCGGAGAACCATGACAGCCCTTTCTGTCTGCGCAAACAGGGCTCTGAGGGGGGAAACACCAGCTTCCTTTCAGGTTAGTACACGATCATAAAGGAAATCCACAGAATGCATGCACACTGGTGTTCATTACACCCAGTAGTTTATGATATTGATTTTCAGGTTTAGTGGACACGACTGTGATCATTTGCAGTGGCAGGTAGATAATGTACTTTTGGATATGGTCATGCATTTTAATTTTCTGTTGATGCAGTGCATGTGCAGTTAATGAAGTTAGGACAACAAAAATCAATGTCAGTGTTGTAGTAAGGAAGTTGCTGAAATGGCAAACCCTTGTTTTGAAAGAGTGCGTCATCTTTGCTTTGAATTTGAAGTGTCATATCTGTGTACAAACAAAAACAAATCTGTTTACAAACATCTAATCAGCTAAAATTATATTAATTGTTGTTACTTTATTACAATTTTAATCATATTCAATAATATTCAAAAATGTTATACATTTGTAATAATCAGAATTATAACATGATATGCAAGTAAAATAAATAAGCAAATAATTTACAGTGAATCCAGGGCTTGATATTAACTTTTTTGCTCACCAGTCACTGTGATTAGTGGTTTGCCACACACAGAAAAACGTTTTTTTTTTCCTCAACTCTGTTTATTAGGGATGCCACAATTCTCAATATAATATTGAACCGTTCGGTACAGCATTCACGGTTCAATACGCGCTTGTGAATTGGTTTTGCATTGAATTCATTTTTTTTTTCTCTCCGTTTATTTCGGCTCTGTTTGAGTATGCCTGAGTCTACGCGATGATATGAGCAAATATCCAATCACTATGCACTAAAGTTAGGGGGTGTTTAGCCACGCTTACAATGCTGGTGTCAGAGAGTTATACTCACGGAACACTATAGTTATTCACAATCACGAAGTTCATTATTTGCATGCATTTTAAAGCCTTGCTGGTTAAACGTTTCATTTGTTTTAACATGTGCTGAGTACAAGCACTAAAAGCCTGTCAAACACGTGATTACGGGACTAAGTAGTCTTACGGCGCTAATATTGTCAAATACACACTAGGTTAACATAAACAGAGTCGGTTATGTCTAAAGTGAAAGTAAAATCGCGTGTATCTGTATATTAGATGTGTAGAGGTCTAAAATTGCCAGCTGGCGCAGCCTAGTGAACACGCTGCCGCTTGTCCTTAAAGGGACAGTTCACCTCTAAAATAATGTCATTATTTCCTCACTCTAATGTTGTTCCAAACCTATATTAATTTCTCCTGTTGAATACCAGACAGCTGATGGTAGCAATTGACATCCATCTTATTATTTCCTACAATGGGGACCAGCAACTGTTTGGTTTCCAACATTCTTCAAAATATATTTTATGTCGAACAGAAGAAAGAACTTTATCCAGTTTTAAAACAACTTGAGCGCGAATAATAGATGACAGAATTTTCTTTTTTGAGTGAAATATCCCTTTAATGTTAATAAAACAACAAAAGACAAAGAGAAAATCACTCACTGCTCTTGACTGAAAAACTAATACAGTAGCTAAGAATCAATGAATATTTTATAGTGAAGTCTATGTAGTGTTTTAATTTTACATTAATTCATCAATCTCATACTTAAATGCTAATGTACAGCTCTGAGCTGCCAGTATAAATCTTTATATACATTTATTTTATATTATACAATACACTGTCCTGTCGCCTAAGAATAGAATAGCAAAGAAACTGATGTGACTAGCCATCAGAACCGAACTGAACCGAACCGAAAACGTGGTTAAAAAACGAGGTATGTATTGAACCGTGGACTAACTGTATTGTTGCATCCCTACTGTTTATATTCACTTAAAACATAACTGACTTGTGTTTTCATGTATACCTGCCAAGCCCGGTATTTTGACATTATTTTCTGTGTACTTGACTGTTTAAGTGCAATAAGGCAGCGAAAACGAACTCAAGACTTTGGGTGTAGGGGTGTAACGATACACCAATGCCACGGTTCGGTTCACATCACTGTTTTGGAGCCACAGTTAGGCTCGGTTCTGTTTGCTGTGGGTCAGGGTTCAAGGCAGGGCACCAGCAATAACAACACTAGATTTACTTTTAACCTAATGATAACAACAACAATAATTTAATTTATTAACTTTCTTTATTAACTTCTTTAGAGCAGTTAGCAAACCTGAGTAAACTAAATTAAATGAATGCCTCCACTGTAGACTAGTCTAGACAAAAAAAAGCACATTTATTCCACAAAAATGAATGACCACACACAAGTAATATCCCACTTTAGCCTATTTAAACACATAAATTGTATGTATTTGACTAATACTGATGATGAATAAATAGGCCTATAAGTTAAAGCTATTAAATAGCAGTTTTGTAACACAATAAAGTAGCCACCACACTAACTTAAATGTACAAAATAATTTATAATTTATTTACAAAATAACATAAAGTGAAAATAAAGTGGCATTTTGGGGTTATGGAAACAACAATTACCATGGCAAATAGACAATACCAACATTAACTGTTAATGAATCATATAACCGCTCCTGATTAGCACAGAATACATACAAATCCTTCCCAGCTAACACACAGCATACCTGTTACGTTATTTATTGGTACTTTACTTTTATATACTGCAGTATCATATGCATGTTGACTAAATTCAAGCATTAAAGAGAAAACAGTGTCTTCACTTTTATCTTTTTACACATTCATTTCCCACATATGATTGAATGAGGAAAGGAAAAACAAAAGAAAACAGCAACAACAGACTAGCATGTTGACTACTTGAACATACATTTTGCTCTCCTTTCTTTCTGGCCAGCAAATTTCTCAATGACTCTCTGATTAAAGTCAGTCATCTCAGTAGTGTCATGACATTTGCATATTTCAGTCAGATATTTGAGGTCTCTTACCCCCGTTGTTGTCCACAAAACTTCAGTACCGACACTTTGAAATAAAAGACAAGGAAAGCAATAAAGGGCATTGCTAACAACACATCCAGCCAGCCACTTACGTTTCTCATAACAAGCGCGTGATGCACCGAGTGCAGCTTCGTCCTCTGTCACTTGCCTGCTGCTGGATTTGTAAATCGCGTTGGTCCGGTTCGGGATCCTTTATCCTTTTTTTTTCTTCCAACGAACGCCTTGTGAAAGAATTTGGTTTAACTGCTGCCATCTCTACGAAAGTGATCATCCTAGCAAGGTTTTGGCGGAGTCGGAGTGATTGTGTTGCCCGCGCACTTTCGCTTTAGTGGCCAAGAGCGGAAAGTTGAATGCTACAGTTGACGAGAACCAATCGGATTGGATAAAATATAACACGCATCCAATTCTGATTCGCCAGGGACGCAGCGACCTGCGTCCGGAGGAGGATCTTTAAGAAACCAATTAGAGACCAGCTTCAGGTCACATGCTGCCCGTAGATTTTTGGACTCCGATAGACATCCATTTGTCCGGCATCCCTCGCCCATGAAACCGCATGAAACATATTGAAGAACGAATAAAATAGTTAACCGATCAAAGCCAGTTTTTATTAAATGCTGAGGCTCTTACTGACAGCCGGCATGTCGTATGAGTAAACTATTTTATTTCATTTTTATATTCATTTTTGTATGCATGTATATTTCTGGAATTTTGATGGGGGCGGCGCCCCAGCGCCCTCTATTGACAAGCCGCCACTGATCAAATATCGAGGAAGAAAACAATAATGTGGCATAAGGTGAAGTGAGAACTGGGCTGCGGCAGCTGTGGCGGGCGTGGGTGGTGTATCATGGTTTTTCGGTTCGGTTTGAATATCATTACACCCCTATTTGGGTGAGCACAAAATATGCGGGAATGAGTCATTGCTTATGTGCGCTTACTAGAGCTCTCAGGTGGAAGTGTGCATAGTTTGTGTACTGAAAGTAATGAATGTTCAAATAGGGAACGTTGTAGTTTCTTATCGGCACAGATGTTTCCAGATCTCTTTGGGAGAGTTAGTCTGCTGAATCTGTCATATCATCTTGTTTTTGTGATGAGTATGTGAAAGGTGAACATGTCAAGCAAGCACAACATGCCTCTTTTGCCCGATTTTCCTCTATTTGGTCTAGTTATACTCCATTTAAGTTATTTCGTATTTGTCATTATTATAAATTTGACCTCAGGTTTATAAGACTTCTTCTGATGCTTGTTTAGTTTTAGCTTTAATTTAGATTCAGGCTCTAGTGTTTTGGAACACAGCATTATACTAGATAAAGCTGCAATTGAACCTTTATCACATTGAATAATGTATTACAGTAAATGTAAACTTTCAGAACAAGTGTTTTTCAGTATTTGCCCGTTGATTCAGTATCACAGCGTCATGAGTCAGTAGAGGAAATTAGCTCAGGGTGTCTTGGGAGTGGGCCTTTCTGGTTCCTCTTGTGAGAGCTAAATAAAATATGAAATGTCATTTTTCACTGGCTTGTGGTGTGTGTACTGTATGTATGGTATGTGTGTTTATTTAACTTGTGCAAGTGCGTGCATTTATGTTTCAGGTAGATTAGTATTACACAACACTATTTTCTGTACTTGTTGCACAACAATATAATCAGTGATTTTTTTGTTTTGTTCTGATGACGATAAAATACATTTTACAGCGATATTATTCAAAAGGATTATTCTAAAAAATAAAATTAAAGGAACACTCCAGTTAAACCGTTTTCGAATCCATTCAGCCGATCTCCGGATCTGGCGGTAGAACTTTTAGCATAGCTTAGCATAGATCATTGAATCTGATTAGAGCGTTAGCATCTCACTCAAAAAAATGACCAAAGAGTTTCCGTATTTTTCCTATTTAAAACTTGACTCTTTTGTAGTAACATTGTGTACTAAGACTGACAGAAAATGAAAAGTTGTGATGTTCTAGGCCGATATGGCTAGGAACTATACTCTCATTCCTGCGTAATACCATGGGTGCTGAGGCACAATGATATTACGCAGCGCCTGAAAATACTCCCCAGTACGCTCCCTATGCAAGCAGGTTGTCACGTTGGTTATGTTTACGGAAATTAGACTATTTTCAGGCGTGAATTATTGTCTTATTTATTTTATTTAAATAATAAATAAACAAATAAATGCAAATACAATTGCAGACAAATGCATGCAAATAAAATTGCTAACAAATAAATGAATCAGCTTTCCATTTACAAATAAATAGCTGGTTATTTGATTGAGGTTTAAAAATGCTTAAAATTACATTAACTACATTTTTAAGCATAAATTCAATAAACATTATGAAAGATGACTTTGAAAATTGATTTTATATATCCTTTTATTTGTGAATCTAATATATTGATTTCTTTCTTTTCTTTGCATTTCACACCTAGTTTAAGGCACAATGTAAGATTTTTGGATTAAAATATCCCAAAACCACTAGAACTATGGGTAACAATTTATAATAACTGCACGCTATGAATCATTATGCTTTGTTCTTGATTTATATGCATATCTATAATGTTTTTAATAATTGTATTTTCATAATTTAGAAATTATAAATTGATCAATAAAGTGTGAAAATAAAATGATTAAAGGTCCCATGGCATGAAATTTTCATTTTATGAGGTTTTTCAACATTAATATGAGTTTCCCTAGCCTGAATATTGTCCCCAAGTGGATAGAAATGTTGATCGGTGTAAACCCGAGTTCTGGCTGTCTTTCTCTGCCTTTGAGAAAATGACAGGCCAGACTAGCCAATCCTGAAGTCTCCTGGTTTGACGTCCAAGCAGGAACGGTTACCTCCCTTTCCTCCGCCCAGAGAATCTGGCACACCCATGCAAACGCTCGAGAGATCATGGGTTGTGAACGAGTGAACGCTGGCAGTTTCTCAGTGTTTGGATGTACAAATGAAAACAGAAGTCTTTTTTCAGTTCCTTCTGATCTGTGATCAGTGATTTCTTATGTGTAGCTAATTATTTATTATTCGTGCACACACTGCGGCTTCTTTCTCTCCCGACAGAACGGTGTTTTCTATCTTGTGAGTCAGTGTTTTTGTACGTCCTCGTCGCGTCTATCTGTTCTAAAATGTGCATACAGTCGTTTCTGCTCAACATAGAGAGCCACATCTTTAGAGATAAACCTCACACACGCCGAAGCTCGGGCTGACCGGTCGGCCTTCCACATCCCCGACCCCCAGTACTGCATCTGGCCCACAGCGGAGGCGGCGCGAGATTAAGCAGAAGGGGGGTAAACGTGAGCATATCCGGGCTAGCCAGCTTTCCCCACAATAAACTGGATTACATTCGATTAATGCTGTTGTGTCTTTGTTTGCGATGTGTACTCAATGCGCGTCACTGACACTTTTCATATGTTAGGAACATGTCTAAAAATAATGCTATTATCAACACTTACTCGTAACTCGTTCATCTCGACAGCTGTAATGGTACTTTGCATGTGTTACAAAGTTGGTAATAATGATGAAGACGGACTCGGTTTGACTGGAACTCGTGTTTATTCAGAACTCTCAGATACAAACACAATAAACTCGCGCTGACAGACAGCGCTCTCACAACTCAGTAGTTACTATAAATAACTTTGTTAGCAATCGCTCCGTGATGTCCGGTTCGCGAACGAATCATTCTTTTGAACCGGTTCTTTTTAGTGAACCGAATCAGTTCACCAAATCGGACTGAATCGTTCTAAACGGTTCGCGTCTCCAGTCAGCGCTGATCCATAATTTACTAAAGTTACTAACTTTCTGACATGAGTGACAGTCCCTCCGACTAGAAATAAACTAATAACCTGAAGTATGCTGTAACTACAACAGCACTGAACTGAGACTGACAGAACTGATGTGAAGTGAACTCAGGTCCATCCGTCTCTCTGGCAGCAGCTCGTGCCTGCTCGTGCGCTCGTGCCTCGTAGACCTCGTTAAACCACGCCCCCTCCGCTCATTTAAAATGCAAAGATGTCAGCCAATCACAACAGTGGGCGTTTTTACTGAAGTCTCACAGCAGACACGCCTCTTGAAGCGGTGCTTTCTGCCAGAGGGCAAACATCAGTATAGAAAAAATGCCTTTTATTTCTAAATTATGACATTTTATGATGTAAAAATCATACTAACAATATAAGTACACCTCAGGAAACATTATAAAATAATAGAAAAATGCCATGCCATGGGACCTTTAAACACATTATAGATATGCTTATAAATCAGGAACAAAGCTTTTATAGCTGTATTTATAAACTGCTTATTAATGTCTATTAATGCTTTATGAAGGATGAATTTACTAATGCTTAACTAATGCTTCATAGCATGAGTTATTATAAAGTTTTACAGAACTAGGTTATATATTTTGTTGACTTGTGTACTCATATTATCATTATATCCCAAATGTTTCCAAGAATGTTTCATCCAGAGAAATAAGCAATTTTAACCAGGACACGGACCGTTTTCGTGCATCGCCTATCAATGACATCATACCCGCGTTACCCTTGATTTCCCTTTTATTTTACCTTGCCTAATATCGATCTAGCTTACTGCAGTGTGCAACAAGTGTCTCCTAGTAGCCGCAGGGCGAATAGAGAGAGTAGCATTATAACCTAATTGTCAACACACTCAGGTGTATCTGATATGATAAAACAGCGATGGATTCCCCGAGCGCTGCGTCGTCTGCGGTATAATAAAAGCTCCACTGCGAAAATCAAGGCTATGCCTTTAATAGGAGTGGAATGCAAAAGAAATGCAAAAATAATTTGTTTATTTTTATAATAAAAAGCTTTATTTTAATGTTGGGGTTAGTGTTTGGCTGTAGCAATTACAATTAGCTTTATATAAAGCTAGAAGTTTATGGTATGTTCATTTAACTAACTAAACAGTTGCATATGTATTTGCCATACAGTATATTTTCATAAAAAGGAGAACTCGAACAGATGTGATGCCTCCCTCCAGACTGTTATTTCAGTTAGTAAATGCAAAAAAGGGATGTGTTGACACCATAACGCTATCTAAACTGCATAGGCACTATTGGATCATGTGTGAATGTTGTTTTCTGCTGGTAGAAGTGCTGCGTGTTTATTTTAACAGCTTCACTCTCTCAATTCCTCTTATCTATTCTCTATCTAACCTTATTTGTCTTTCTCTATCTCCTTCCCCTCAGTAAGTCCCACTAAAGAGATAAAGGTGGTGTCAGCGGTACGGCGGAGCAGTATGAGCAGTAGTTGTGGCAGCAGCGGTTACTATAGCAGCAGCCCCACACTCAGCAGCAGCCCTCCTGTGCTCTGCAACCCCAAGTCTGGTAAGAAAAGCCCCCTTCTTTGCCCAAAGACCCCAAATACATCATTTCAACATAAAAAAAAATGACACTCACCATCAGATGGGTACATTTTGCTTTCTTGTTGTCTTTTAGCTTCCTAACCTTCATATTAGCATTAGCATACCAGCTAGCGTTAGCAATTATTCTGCCCTGTTTTTAAAATAATATGGCCTCATTTTAAAATGTTTTATAGCTCCAAAATATTGAGTTGCTATTGCTTTCTTAAAACTAGTTTTGTAACTTTTAAGCAGGGATGAGGCTGAGTTGGAATCCAAACGCAGTAATAATATTTATTGAAGACAAAAACAGGGAAAATCCAAAAACGAAAAGTAAATCCACAATGAACAGGCAGGAGCACAACGACAGGAACACATATACAGGAGCAATGACCGACAAACAACAACTGAAGCACTGGGGTATATATACACAAAGGGAAACAAAGTTAACAAGATAACAAGAGGGAGTGGATGAAACACCTGGGGAAACTAATCAACATGAAAAACTACAAAGAACTACAAAACATGACACAAGACAGGAAATAACAAAAGTCCTCACAAGACAGGGAAACACAGGCTGGGATCATGACAAGTTTAGTGTTTCATTATCCTTTCAAAGGTAGTTCACCCAAAAATGAACATTCTGTCATCATTTACTCACTCTAAGGGTAAACCCAGCCTGATCTGCAGGCGATTTGATTTCGCCCTGCAGCTCATGGTGGAAACCTGTACATCTATCTATCCTGCTTCTGTTACAAATTAGCAGGAACCATCACAGACCGGCTTAGCCACCTAGCGCACTATTGGCGGGTTTAACACAATGACGGATAGAGAAGCGATGGATCATTGGTCTGATTGGTTGAAGGACTATCCAATTGACCTATCGGTAAGCCCCGCCCCCCTCAGTTACTGTTGCTAACTCGGACAAACAAACGGACTTGCTATATCTTACAATGACAGCTGTCAGTGTGAAAACCTTATCCCAAGATGTTTTTGGACACAGAATGTAACGTATATCCTGTCCGAATGATGGCCAAACTTTACTGATGGTTTATCAAGTTTATTATGTCCTTTTTCACTCCAAAAAATAATTTTAAGAGCTGAACAAACAAAGCATAAGAAGTGCGCATTCACGTCTCATTCAAAAACTAGCTCTCTCCGTTGCATTACCATTAACATGCACAGCAAATTACACAGAAACACAACTAACAGTAAACAAACATATACACAGAGCTTATGCCTTTTCGAGGGTGCAGTTAATAACTGGTAAACTTTTGTATCTGCAAAACTCCAATAAACTGCGTGCGAGCTCTCCCTTTCACTACTCGTAGACTATAATACCCATCAAAATAGGAGATCCTCCTTAGTAAGACAGATAATGTAGACCTTAAACATATCTAAAATTAAATTAATTTACATATAACCAGTTTATTATGGAGAGGCACTGAAATGTAGACCTTTGTGTTTTTGACCTACAGTGTTACATGACCTGAGAACTGTTCGTTATTTCTGTTTGTATGTTAGCAGGGACTTTAATTGTAACTTAACGAGAGTATGACAAACAGAAAATCCTCTCAGGATCCCTGGAATCAGTGTTACAGTACCTCAGGCACGACATTTTAGCGTTTTTGTAGCATAAACACCATCAAACCGATGAGAGCTTCGGATTTTCCAATGTTTCTCTATGGCACGGACACCTAAAGATGTCTGAGTTCCGGTCCCAGCGCAACTGATACTCAACTGCTATTGGCTCATCTGCTTTTGAGGGGAGGGGCTTACCGATAGATCAATTGCGTACAAAGTCATTTGAACTATGCCCGTTGATCACGCCTCTTGTGCAGTAGAAAATACAGAGCAGACTCCCCAGACCAATGTTCAGTCTTAAAAGATTGAGCTTGGTCTGGTGATAGCCAGACAACACCCTCTTATCATTCCAAACCTGTATGTCTTCTGAGAAACATGATGTACATGATGTACAACCGACATGTTGTAGTCACTCTTTTTAGTAAGAGGTTTTAGTGAGAAAAATGGGAATTTAGGTGATTTATTCAAGTCCCTATGGGAACTTAAGCATAAGCTTTTCTCATGAACATACAAAGGAGAGCTTATGGTAGAAATAAGAAATGTTTTATACCTCCAAAATACTGTATGTTTCTCAAGCTGCAAGCGACTTAAGGCACCCACATACTATTAGATAATCGGTACAATTTGTGGCACAATTCTCCCCTTCTGACAATCCTAGGTAAAGATTATTTTGATGGTTCTACAGATTATATTATCATATTATCCTGTGGTGTGAGTGAGGTGTATTAAGAGGGATTGAATCTGCTCAAAAAATGTCGGGGCCGCACCAATCTCAAATCATAAATATCCAACATGTTGAATATTTACAAAAATCCTGTTGTTTGGGGGGAACCTCGAGGACCAATGCGCGCGCACTCTGTAGATTATTACGTGGAACAAAACGATACCAAACCAGAAAGCGCGTTGACGGAAGATGGAAGCATAACACGACTTCATCCAACGCCAATGCTGTAAAAAGCAGTCCAAACACTATTATTGCTATTTCTTTTTGCCCATCGTCCGCCATGTTTGTTTACTGTGAAGTCACGCTTGACTACGAGAGTTTTCCTGTGTTCACAGTCGTGAACTTGATTATTTGTGAATGCAATCTGTTATTGTGTGTCACATCGCAGAAACCTGTTAAATCTATGATTTTTTTTTTTAATTGTCATGTTTGTTGTCTCTAATTGGTAAATCTAATACGATTTTAAAAAATCTTTTAGTGTGGGTTAGTCTTAACTGAGATGCCGTAAACTATACACTGCTCTTTGTGTGGCCTTTTTCTCCTTAATGAATTGCTATAGCTTTCTTTGTTTTGGTGTGTTACTGTTCCTTTAACAGAACACACTGTGTGGAGAGTGTTGTATATCTGCAGCAGATACAGTAGACGTCTACCACGTTTCTTAAGAATACCTCCGTCATAAGTTTGTGTGTTTGTGTGCTTTCAGGCCGTAAAGCCACATCAGCCTTTTCTCCCTCTGTTCCGTTTGGCCATTCTCCACTGTAGGTGTCGACTCATTAACTTTTCCACCCTTCTAACAGGGATTCTCCTTGTTAACTTGTACCAGTAGGATGAGGTAACAGGAGTATATTCAAAAGTATAGTTCACCCAGTATAGTTCAAGATTAAATTGGTTTCCTTGGTAGTTCAACAGTTGAAGTCCAAAGCTTACTTTAGTTTTGACACGAAAAACTAAGCATATTATGCGTACAGTTGAACATACAGCATTTCAAAAGGGCTTTTCACACTTCACTTAACCCTTGTGTTCTAAACCCTGCTTGTAACCTTGTGTAAAGGAATGTTTCACACTTGCAATTTAGTAGCGGCCTTAGCACCACTTTTTACCCGGGGTTATGAAACCCTGCTCCGCTTTTGCGGTATTACACCATGTCCTAACCAAACGCAACACTACACACAATAAAAGGTATCTTTTCCATGTTAATCAGACTTTTTGTGCCAACCAGCCATGACGGCGATGCACTACAAGCTACAGAGTATTATATTTTAGAAACAGTTTGTATTTCTGCAACATCCAAAGTATGACAATGATAATCTCAGTTACTGATTACGTACTTCATTTAATTATAATAATTCATTGTGAGTTTGAATATCATTTTGCGTGACCTTTATTGCCATACTGAAAGCAACAATGGATAATTCACTTCAAATTCACCTCAATGTGAACAAGTGTATTTTATGACAAAGGTTCAGTCACTGAATTTGATAATGTGCTTATCAATTTTGTTTTGAGAGCTCCGCCCACACACATTCTTCTGATTGGCTGTGGTTTTCAATTGATCTGGTCACGTCTCATCGTGCCGTGACTGGTGTGGATAGACAAATTGCTTGACGCTAGAATCTTTTTGCATTGTGTCTGGATAGGAGACGGTGTTACTCCCCTCATTACATTGCTAAACTTGTGACAATGATGTGGCTGGATGGTTCGCAACCGACAGCCAATAGCATGCCTCATATTCACATGCTTTGGGCAATTACTGCACGTTGTTTCAGCATTCGAGGGGAAAAATGTCAAAAGAGACATTTATACATTCAGGAAGAACTTTATAGTACACTTGGCAATATATAATATGAGGATGTTAACGATTAATCGACAAACGATTAATTGCAGATAATAAGTTTAATCGATAAAACTTCTCGATCATCGATAGCAGGGTCATGCGCGTGCTGCTCAACCACAAAACAGACACAAGGAAAAAATTAAGCGACCGCGCTTGCAGTTATGTTTGGGACCATTTTACAGCTGGAGTTACACCTTCATCATGACTATAAGTTTGAGTGTGCCTTTGCAGCCTTTTGTATTGTGCAAATGCAAGTTTGTGCAAGTTGTAATATTTGATGCATTTGGTTAAGAATTAACACGGTAGTAAATTGCGCCGGTGATCCTCTTCAGCTTCAGCGCGCAGCTCAAACAGCAATGCTGCTACTCAACTAATAATGACTGTGATTGGGACTGTCATATTACACAACCTTATAAAGAGAGCAATATTTTAATTAAACATTGCGAGTTATTTTTTGTTAAGTTACCTGTTTCACAATTGGATAGTCCTTCAACCAATCAGACCACAAGAGGCGTGATCAACGGGCATAGTTCAAATGACTTTGTGCGCAAATGGATAGTCCTTCAACCAATCAGTCCACAAGAGGTGTGATCAATGGGCATAGTTCACCTGTTCCGTTGCTCGAGGAAGAGCGTGTGCACAACATGAGTCACGCATTCTGACTCGCACGTAACTTAGTTCAAGTTCACATGTACATTCGCGCATTTTGTGCAGATGTAATTTGTATTGTAATATTATGTTTATTTGGTATATATCTGATTAATCTCATATAGGATGCGTTTCTTTGAGTTAAATAACCCGCTAGCAAAGAGCTTCAGTGTGTTTATTCACGCTTCAGCTTTAGCGCGCGCAGCTCAAACAGCAGTGCACTATTAATGACTATATTTATCATCATAACTATGATTGGGACTGTCATATTACATAACATTAATGAGAACGTAATAAATGATTGTGAATTAGTTGGGTTTAGTTGTCGTTTTCAGCGCGTTTTTCCAGGACATTCTGTCCACACATTCTGAATAACACGCATCTGAGGCGCCGTTGGTGACACGTCGTATTAGAGGTTATATTTGATTATTAAATAAGTAATTTAATTAAATGATCAATCACATCGACATTCTGACATGGAACACACATTTCAAAGTAGAATAACTGGCTGTTGAGAAACTTCTCTGAGAAACAAGTATAGGTGAATTTAGCATGTTTCTTAAATATCTGCAAACATATTATGGTATTTTTTTATGCTTTAATAAAGTGAAAAACTTACAGCACCTTTAAAAATTTTTTTTTTTTTTTTTTCCCTTTTCTCACTGCCTTTTACAAATAATTTGAAGAAAAAATTAATGGAACTGGCATGCATTTTCTTATTTTACTGTCTCAATCTGTTTTTTCTCACTCGTTCTCCTTTTTGAGTGTGTTTGTGTGGAGTAGTAAACTCTGACCCATAAAAACTCTCAGGCTGTGATCAGTTGCAGTGCACGCGTAGTGTGTACGTGTGCGTGTGTGTGAGAGAGTCTGGCAAGAACACATAGTCCCCTTCAGGAAAGGCAAGGAGCACAGCCAGCAGGCAGAGAGAGAGAGACAGACAGACAGAGAACATTTTATACACACACTCAGACTCATCCTCCACCACCAAATTAGAGCATTGGCCTCCATGACGATCCAAGGCAAGTCTGAAGCATGCCTGCAATGAAGCATTCCACACCTACCACATGACTCAGCCTTCATTTCACCACAGCACAACTCCCCGCTTCATATTCTGCCCCGGGACAGTGAGGCCCACTGTTAAAACCAGACCATTTTTTTGTCCAACAACAACGTGGATCCAAGATGCAATCTGTCAACAGAGCGTTTAACGTTATAACATGTTGTACATTTTGATTTTGAGAAGGAAATAGGCTGCTTTTCCAGGCTTTTTTGCTTGTGTGTTTTTACCAGCGTGTAAGGAGACAAGCATGCTGGGTTTGGCAGGGCCATTGTCTGCCTCTGATTGGTCAATTTGCTCATCCAATCCTGGGATTGCTTAGCTCTCCACCCAAAATCGATGAAACCAAAATCAACTCAAGACAAAAGAGAACATCTACTTGTGACTTTTATTTGTATAGCGCTTTTGACAATACATATCGTTTCAAAGCTGTTTTACAGAAAATGCACGTGTCAATGTAAACATTCAGTCTCTCCCTTTCTTTCTCTCTCTCTCTCACACACACATAATCCTTTCTCCCTGCTTTAAAAAGGATGTGGCATTGTGTGTGAAAGGTTTCAGGCATGTATAGAGTGACTTTGTAGGGGGAATGGAAAGGCCTTGGCCACGTGCTCCCTATCTAGAATATGCACGCATACAGTAAATATTATTTAAAGGGAAAGTTCACCCCAAAACAACATCTGCTGTGGTTTACTTACCAAAGAAGAATACAGCCAAATTTGACAAAAACAAACACCAAAAAGTAGCCTAGTCTGTATCAAAGTTAATATTTTAAAAATGTTCTTTTTATTTTTTATATTACTATTGTTCATTGTTTTTATTTCTGATATAACATGATTCATTCTGATCATTTTATTCATTTGACATCTCTTTTTAACAGTAAAAAACAAATCATATATATATTTCTTCTTCTTTCATAATTACATTTTTAATGTCTTTTTTCTTTCAATGCACATACAATAAAAATGTATCTCCTTGCCACCGCCACTAACCTGCTTACTGAGGGTTGTAAGGAAATATTTTCAGTTTAAATGCTTTTCAAAACTATTTTAAAGTCTTGCTGACCTCACACACGCTTTTTTGAGAGCACTAATAGAATAGAAATTACTTTTTTGTTATTTGTCATTTCCTTGTTTCTATAGTCCGTATAATGGGCCCTGATCAGCCAATCAATAGCTGTGCAGTTGGATCCTGGATTGTGACCAAGTGGTTCAGAGTTTGGCTCAATTATTACATTACCGATGAAGAGATCCAACTGATGAGAACCACTTATGTGCTAAATTAGTCCATCACAGTGATGCCACAACCTCATTACTTCATTAAACACAAACATTCAGCACTCCATTGCAGCTTGATTTCTCTCTCTCTCTCTGAAGAAGCACGTGTTTGGTTTCAGGATGCCTTTGTGTCAATTTCTTTTAATGAAGGATTGTGGACTGCAGTATTAAATAATGAGGAGTAAAATAAATAGTGAATCAAACTCAGTGTTGTTGCATTGAATAGATAAACTGATCCTTTTACACCATGTGTTGAATAGTCAGATGTTTTACTGTCATGAAAATGGGCCTAGAGTTCACGACTGAGGAACATTGTGTGTATATTTTTCCAGTGCTGAAGAGACAAGTGAGCCCAGAGGAACTTCAGGCTCCTGGTGGACCTTACATAAAGAAGACATTCACAGTAAGTCACCCACACACACATGCCAAATGTGCACAGACTCCAAGCTCTAAATGGTATAATTTACTATGTTTGGCTCCGAGAATCCATTTACAGGGAGCAAAAAGTTCAAGACTAAAATTAGCGAGAGGATGTTTTCCCTTAGATGCTTGTGGAGATGATTCTAGCCAAGAGCAAATATATATATTTTTACAAATTTATATGACAAAGTATAAAGATAAAATAAAAAAAATTTATTTGATATTATACAAGTTTATGTAATGCATTACATTCATTAAAATACATTTAATTAAAATAAGAAAATGAAGCTGTGTAAGTGTCTGAACTACAACCCCAAATCAGAAAAAGTTGGCACAGTATGGAAAACGCAAAAAAAAAAAAAAAAAGAAGTGATTTCTAAATTTACTTTGGCTTTTATTTCATTGCAGACAATATGAACACAAAATATTTCATGTTTTGTCTGGTCAACTTCATGTCATTTGTAAATATGCATCCTTTCCTTTCATTCAGACCTGCAACACATTTCAAAAAAAGTTGGGACAGTAAAGCATTTACCACTTTGTAATGTTGCCATTCCTTTTCACAACCCTTAAAAGAAGTTTAGGGACTGAAGACACCAAGTGATGAACTGTTTCAGGTGTAATTTTGTCCCATTCTTCCTGCAAACAAGTCTTAAGGTGGGCAACAGTACGGGGTCTTCGTTGTCGCATTTTGCGCTTCAAAATGCGCCACACATTCTCTATTGGAGACAGGTCGGGACTGCAGGCAGGCCAGTCAAGTACCCGTACCCTCTTCCTCCGCAGCCAGGACTTTGTAATGTGTGCAGAATGTGGTTTTGCAATGTCTTGTTGAAATATGCAATATTCTTGAAGGCAGCATATTATGCTCCAAAATCTCTATGTACTTTTCAGCATTAATGGTGCCTTCACAGAAGTGCAAGTTACCTTTGCCAAGGGCACTGACACAACCCCATACCATGACAGACCCTGGCTTTTGGACTTGTTGCTGGTAACAGTCTGGATGATCCTTGTCTTCTTTGGTCCGGAGCACACAGCGTCCATTCCTCCCAAAAAATACCTGAAATACTGATTCATCTGACCACAGTACACGTTTCCACTGTGTGATGGTCCATCCCAGATGCCTCCGAGCCCAGAGAAGTCGACGGCGCTTCTGGACACTGTGAACATAGGGCTTCCTTTTGGCACAGTACAGTTTTAACTGGCATTTGTGGATGTAACTACGTATTGTGGTACTTGACAAAGGTTTGCCAAAGTAGTCCTGAGCCCATGTGGTGATATCGCTTATAGATGAATGACGATTCTTGATGCAGTGCCGCCTGAGGGATCGGAGATCACGGTTGTTCAGCTTAGGCTTGCACCCTTGTCCTTTACGCACTGAAATTCCTCCAGATTCCTTGAATCTTTTAATTATGTTATGCACTGTTGAATGTGAAATATCCAAATCTCTTCCTATCTTTCTTTGAGGAACATTGTTTTTAAACATTTCAATAATTTTCTCACGTATTTGTTGGCAAACTGGCGATCCTCGGCCCATCTTTGCTCCTAAAGGATTAGACCTTTCTTGGATGCTGCTTTTGTACCAAATCATAATTACATTCACCTGTTGACATCACCTGTTTCAAATCACATCATTATTTAACCATTTTACCTCATTACTAGCCCTAAATTGCTCCTGTCCCAACTTTTTTTGAAATGTGTTGCAGGTCTGAATGACAGGAAAGGATGCATATTTACAAATGACATGAAGTTGACCAGACAAAACATGAAATATTTTGTGTTCATATTGTCTGCAATGAAATACAAGTCAAAGTAAATTTAGAAATCACTTCTTTTTTTTTTTTTTTTTTTTGCATTTTCCATACTGTCCCAACTTTTTCTGATTTGGGGTTGTATAACTTAATAAGTTAATGTGCTTGGATGTATGCGTTTGCAGATTGTGGGAGATGCAGTGGGCTGGGGATTTGTGGTGAGAGGAAGTAAACCCTGCCACATCCAGGCTGTGGATCCCGGCGGACCGGCTGCAGCAGTGGGAATGAAGGTACAATACTCATCCTGCAAAACATGTATTATAGTGAGAAAATGTCCATATTGTCCATATTTTATTGTCTTATTCTGAAGTGATGCACAGATATTGAAACTTTGGAAAAAACCAATAAGCAACAAACATAAAACAAACACACCAGAACTATAAAGGCAATTTGCGTTAGCATGTCGAAACTTTCATTAATGTGATACGAAGAACAGACATGCCAACCAGTTGACCTGATGCAGGCTAATATACACGTAGCTGAAGCGGATTAATATCGTCTTGGTCTGGAGCAAGGTTAACATAATGGGCCTTATCACACACCCGGCGCAATGCGGCCCCAGCCCAACGCAGTTATAATTTTCACGTCCTGCGCCACGTTGTTTAAATAGCAAATGCATTTGCGCCCATTTGTGCGGCCATGGGCGTGCTGGTCTAAAAAACAGGTGTGTTCAGGCGCATTGTTGACGCTTTGCTATTTCGAAGCAACTGAAATAGACTGCGCCATTGACCAACTGAAACCTGGTCTAAAGTCAATGGCGCAATATTTTTTGTAATATGCATCTATAGGTGGGTCCACAATGCGCGTACAGCAGCAGCACACAAACATTTTTAAATATGAAAAATTAAAGGATTCAAATGTAAAAGATTATTATTGTGTACATAAATATAAAAATGCCTACATGTCACAATGGATAGTCATAGCCTGTATCAGAACTAGCCTACTTATTTGCAGTAATGACGAGTAAGCAGGCGTGGCGTCATTGGACAAGCAGATCCGTTTCCTCGCTAGAGAAGCGTTCAGTTTTTTCGCTTGCAAATTTTTCGGCATGTAAATAGCGAATCCGCCATGGCGCGAGCGCAACTGGCTTTTAAAGGGAATGGGAGATGAGACTCTGATTGGATTATTAAACGTTATGCCCAAAACACACCCATGACTCATTAAGAGAATTGGGACATCCCTTTTAGACCATGCACCGGGTGCACCGACCATTTTTGCTGTTATTAAGCTAGCAAAAGTGGATTCGGACACATTTGTACTTGCGCCGCATGCTTTAGACAATGCGCTTAGATTGTTAAAATAGGGCCCAAAGAGCCCTAATGGTTCTCAATTAGAGCGTTCTGCAGTTCCATTTTCCACCACAGATTTACATTGGAAATTTGTGGGGCGCTGTAGAGCTGGTGTGGGCTGCCCTGCCTACTATCATAATACAGCCTGCCGAAGCCATATGTTCAATTTTAATACATTGTGAACTCTTGATATACGCTAGAAAATATTTGTGGTAGAATGCTGAACACATTTACAATTTATTATTGATTCAGTTTATATAGATGTCTATGTTTTAGATGAATATTGTACATACATAACTACATTATAATCGACAATAGACAATGGGCTTGCTAAAATTTCTCTGACCACACCTTTAAAACTGTTCTTCAAGAAACAGTGCTCTAAAAGGGTTATAGTTTTGCCATAATATATTGCCAAGTTAATACTAGATTATGATCCAAGAGATAGAGATGATAGAGATTACAAAATACCCAACCTCATTAACCCACCCAGTCATTCAGGTTTGACCTTAGGCACAGTACACTGAGTGGAGCAATCATAATGTCCTCAAGTCCACTCAGAATATAGTCCTTTTGCCAGATGTTCTTTTTATGCGGATCCAGGCCACGATACTTAATGTCTACTGAAAGTGTGTCTAATTTACAGATGGAATAATACCTGCCCTCCCTCCTCCTCCTTTAAACAGCCATGACCCTAATTTTCAGCAATTATGAACCATTACGGTTATGCAGCTTAAAAAAAAAAAAAGAAATATTCCCTCAGCGTCACTTCTGAATGCTCATTACATAAGGTCATGTTTACAGACTGAGCTTATGTGCTCAGTGTGTTTCTGGGGTAAAAGCATTGTGCTATTTAAAGACCATAATGCTGCATCTGCAAGCCCAGCTCCCAGATCTTTTTATTGTAATGAACATTGTTGCAAACACAATTTAATATACAGATACCAAATGGGTAAACAAAATTGTGAAAATATTTGCTATTCCGTTAATACATTTGTTGCATTTAGTATTTAATATAATTGAAATTGAATTAAAAAAAAAAATAAACACTTACATTTATATTTATTTATTAAAACTAAAACTATTTATTAACCTCTGAAATCTGTGTCAGAAGTATAGAATCTATATAAATCGGCCTCTAAAAGTTTTACACAACTGTACAAGAGAATTTTTGGATGTTGTTAGACCTGAAGAGCAATAAAATGCAATAATTTTTTTTTTTTTTAAAGAATATATATTTAAACACTAATTATTATATTATATTATATTATATTATATTATATTATATTATATTATATTAATTATATTATTTTATTAACAAAGACTACCTGTAAAAGTAATTCAGAGGACCCATTACCACAACTTCATAAAATGCATGGTTGGCAGATTTAATTAAACATTTTAAGTTACAAACATGGTATTATAATAATGATGATCATTACATCAACTTAATATTGTGTGAAATTAAAATGCACATGTCTGCATTCTTTTTATTTTATTTTTTATATTAAGACGTAGAAATGTAATGAAATTTGCCACCACTCCATTTATGTGTTAATTATGTTGGAAGGTGTGAATGAATTATAGTTGGAACAACATTTTTCTTAGTAAACCTAGAAAATGTTTATGCGCCAAATTAAGTTCCTATAACTCAGTGTAGTTTGCTGGTTGAACATAATTTCATTAGAAGTTGTCAAAAAACTTGATGTAAACTTTTTTCGTCAAACCAAAAAAAATGTTTTTAGAGTGTAGCTCTTAGCACAGATATTACAGATGCTGGCGTTGTACACATGCACCAGTGCACAGTACAAATTATGGATAATTTAAGCATATGTTGACAATTGAGCAAAATGGCAAGCTTTCAGATGTTGTTTGTTTATCATTTGACGCTGATAACGGTAATGGTGTGACTCAGTTCAGATGGTAGTTCCATGATGGGTTTACCAGGAAGCACATAAAGACAATTACGTTATTCATTTGCAGTACCTCTCAGAGTTATTATAGCTGATTTTACAAAGCACTCCTCTACTGTTCTCCTAAAAGGTGTAATTGCTGCACTGAGAGAGATTACAATCTGTTTATTGTGTCATATATGTGGTTTATATGCTCCATATTCATTATGTTGTTTTTCAAGACTTTTATGTCTTTATCAAAGTACAAAAAGGGTGTAACAATTGTGAGTAAACATACAACTGCAATTGTTTTGTCCTCATTACAGTTTTCTCATGCTCATCTCTACAGGTGTGTCAGTTTGTGGTGGCAGTTAATGGAATGAATGTGCTGAGTCTGGACTACAGAACTGTCAGCAACCTCATCCTCACTGGTCCCAGAACAGTGGTCATGGAGGTTATGGAGGAAGGGGAATACTGAAGACGAGCTCATGGCTGCTCTTTATGTTTTTCTGTTCTTCTTATTCTCCGGACTTTCCTCAGTGAGTGTTTAATGGAAGTGAACTCTTGATTCCGTTCATCATTTTGATTCTAATCCATTCGTTTAAAGAGCATGACACTAATCTGTGCCTCCCATTGGCTCCTCATTGACTGTTACCGGTCCATGTCAGCTGAGACTGTAACTGGACAGATTATTATGGGAAAAGCAGCTGCCAAATATCATTTGTAGTAGAATAGCAGCATTTAAAACACTCTTGGAAGGTAGGTTTGCAGAACCAATGCCAAACTAACGTGTGCCATTCAGGTGAGAACACAATTCAGTGCTCTTTTTTGACTGTTTCTTTATTCAGAGTTTAGGCAATGACCTTTCGAGAGTAAAGAAATACAACGTTGTGTCAGGGTTTTTTTTTAAACTTTGGTTAATCGAGTGTGGTTAGTTTTAAATAACTATTTTATATCCCTGTCGTGCTTGTCGGGTCTTAGTGAAATGATATATATTGACATCCATCAAAATGCAGGGGACAACCAACAACAGCACTTACAGACTTTCAGTGACACTTAAGAGTGAATGTTTAAAACGCTACGCACATCTGAAAGATGCTGTTGTACTGTAAATTTTGTTTTAAAAAAAAAAGTATCTTGTGAAAGTAGTTTTTAAGTAAATGTCCTGTCTTTTGTCTAAATGCCATCAAAAAGGCAAGTAGTTACCTGTAGCTTTAATGTTAATATTATATGACAATATTAAAAATATTACTTCTAAAGTGTTATGGCAGAAACATACTCTACGCAAGCACGTGAATGCAGACGTTTTAACATTAGCACATGCGCTCTTGCGCGGGTCTGGCAGGAACAAGCCTCAGTACTTAAGGGGGCGATAGAGTTACATTCAAATATCTCTCTCTCTTTAACCGGATGTATTATTATTCAGGGTAGGTTGCTATCGACTTTAATGAACTGGTTTAAGTAACATTAAATTCAAATGGTTATTCCAGTAGGCATAGTTTATATGAAAAGAAAATATACCGTAAAACATTTTCGCTATTGTCCGCATTTTTGAGTTGCATTAGGCCCAGCTAAGAAAAAATGCTCTAAGAACGTTTAGCTATCATTCCCATGAATTTATGAAAATGCTATTGCTGAATGTTCTCTGAATGTTCAAAATGTTCAATGTATGATGTATAAATAATGTGTTTGTGCTAACTTGAGAACATTAATAGAATGTTCGTTCAAAGTTATATGCTCTAATAATGTTACTTAAAGGGATAGTTCACCCAAAAATGAAAATGACCCCATGATTTACTCACCCTAAAGCCATCCTAGGTGTATATGTATATGACGGTCCGCCGGAAGCTAGATGTTTTACTTTATTAGGTATTAAATATGGATATTTTTCTTACAAAAACCCATCGCTTAGCTTAAGAAGGCCTTTATTAACCCCCCAGAGCCTTGTGGATTACTTTTATAATGGATGGATGCACTTTTTAGGGCTTCATATTTTGGGCTCCCATTCACTGCCATTATAAAGCTTGGAAGAGCCAAGACATTTTTTAATAACTCTGATTGTATTCGTCTGAAAGAAGAATGTCATATACACCTATGACGGCTTGAGGGTGAGTGAATCATGGGATCATTTTAATTTTTGGGTGAACTATCCCTTTAAAGAATGCCTAACGTTCTGGCAAGATTCTCTCAACGTTATGAACAAAATCAAAGTCTTGAAAACATTCCCTGTTTGCTGGGGAGACATTTTGGAACGCAAAAACGAGCTTAGGCTATCAGTACACGCCTGCTTTCACGTACTTATTTTTTGAGGTCTTACTGTTTTAACTGTTAAACTTACCGCAATGAAATTTTTTTTAAAGTAGTTATAGAATAGTAGTGCGTTTATAGAGTGAAAATCAATGATGAGAGTCAATGAATTCACTCACCAAATTTGTTACTAGTTTAGGAAATGCATTTGTAATACTATAAGGATTTATTAGGCACATGGGAAATATACAGTAGTGCTGTATGTGCGATCTCCAGCATGTGTAAAACAGTCGTCTGTGCAAGAATGGCACAATATGATATATCATCTGTTTACCTATGTGATTGTGCTCATCTTCCACACATTCCTCACTGCGTATACTACAGTTTTGCAGGATGTTTATTGTGCAATTGTACTCATTTGTATTGATGAGAACGACAATAACAGTCACATGATGATCTTTTCTTTAATGGAAAGCAAGTTTGAATCTTCTGCCTTAATGACCTGTATTGTGCTGCTAATTCTCACGGCTGGTCACGTAACATCTCTAATTATAAAGGATATACCGTGTCCTCTAAAGACGGTGAAGTGAAGATTTTAGGGGTGATCATGACAATCAGCATCAGGGTAGTCTGTTAAATACTGGTCCAGATATGTGCCACATATTCCCCACCATGGGGAAACATAAGCTAATATAATAATCGTAGTTAGTCTATTCTGAAATAGAAGTTTTATTCAAAACTCTTTGAGTTCAGTGTAACTGGGTTCAATGCACATGTCTGTATAAGGAAGTAAGCTCATGGTACCATATTGCCTATTTGTATTTCTTCGTGCAGCTCCAAACCATGATTAATGTGTGTTTGATTAATGGCTTATTAAACGCCTTGATTTCATTGAAAAACTTCTGTCTTCTGTCTTAAAACCACATATTTCACACAAATCTATCTATGGCACATGATTATAGAAAACATATTTTGTAATATATTTCTAATTTTATTTTAGTAAAAAAAAATTCAATCTGGCATATGGACTCCACAGGTTATAAACCTACACATATTCTGTTTATTTACAATAAATGTACAATAAAATTTGAATGCCAGATTTCCAATGTGGCATCAGACTTTTGGATCCCACTGTATATTATTGTATCGAACTGTATCTACCCACATGTTCATAACCAGAGACAATAACTGAGACATACACCGATCAGGCATAACATTATGAACTGATATTTTGTTGGTCCCCCTTTTGCTGCCAAAACAGCCCTGACCCATCAAGGCATGGACTCCACTAGACCCCCGAAGGTGTGCTGAGGTAATCTGGCACCAAGATGTTAGCAGCAGATCCTTTAAGTCCTGTAAGTTGCGAGGTGGGGCCTCTATGGATCGAACTTGTTTGTTCAGTACATCCCACAGATGCTCGATTGCTTTTTTGCTTTGTGGCAGGGGGCATTATTTTGCTGAAAAAGGCCACAGCCACCAGGGAATACCGTTTCCATGAAAAGGTGTACATGGTCTGCAACAATGCTTAGGTAGGTGGTACGTGTCAAAGTAACATCCACATGGATGGCAGGACTCAAGGTTTCCCAGCAGAACATTGCCCAAAGCATCACACTGCCTCCATCGGCTTGCCTTCTTCCCATAGTGCATCCTGGTGCCATGTGTTCCCCAGGTAAGCGACGCACATGCACCCGGCCATCCATGTGATGTAAAATAAAACGCGATTCATCAGACCAGGGCACCTTCTTCCATTGCTCCGTGGTCCAGTTCTGATGCTCACGTGCCCACTGTTGGTGCTTTCGCGGTGGACAGGGGTCAGCATGGGCACCCTGACCTGTCTGCGGCTATTCAGCCCCATACACAACAAACCGCGATGCACTGTGTATTCTGACACCTTTCTATCAGAACCAGCACTAGCTTCTTGAGCAATTTTAGTTACAGTAGCTCGTCTGTTTGATCGGACCACACAGGCCGGCCTTCGCTCCCCACGTGCATCAGTGAGCCTTGGCCGCCCATGACCCTGTCGCCGGTTCACCACTGTTGCTTCCTTGGACCACTGCAGTTATACCCCACAAGAACTGCAGTTTTGGAGATGCTCTGACCCAGTTGTCTAGCCATCATAATTTGGCCCTTGTCAAACTCGCTCAAATTCTTTTTTCCCCCTGCTTCTAACACACAAACTTTGAGGACAAAATGTTCACTTGCTGCCTAATATATCCCACCCACTAACAGGTGCCGTGACGAAGAGATAATCAGTGTTATTCACTTCACCTGTCAGTGGTCATAATGATATGTCTGATCGGTGTATCTTCCCACATGCACTTTGTGTAAAGGAAATGGGATGACGTAATGCTGTTGACCTGAATTACTTAGGTTCGCTAGTGCCACCTGTTGGTCAAAGATATTTTGCAAATGTTATTGACATTCGAGCTCCGGTAGTTATAAATATACCTTTTTAAAATCAAGTTACTCTTAGATTTTTCTTTTTTGGGCTCACGGTCCATTTAGCTTCAAGGTTCTGAGTAACAGTTGACCTATAGTTGCTTGTCCAGTTCTTTGTCGTATCGCTAGAGGGCAGTGTTACTCTATGCCTCGTCTGATACGTTTGCTTCACTTTAGTTCTGTGGTATTAGAAGTTAAAAGCCCGCAGCCAGCTCAATGTCACGATGACATTCCGTTAAACAATGACCTTCTGAGTAATCTTCTTTGTTAATAACAGGTTATACATGTCCACATTTGTTATTTCCTGCCTACATGATTCCTACTGAGACATTGCATCATTCCAATTTCTATTAAAGTGCTCTTCTGTTTAGTATATTAATCTTACCTGTTGTCTGAATGTAACATACTGTAACCACATGAATCTTTCCTCCTTTTTACTTCAAGCCCAGCTTAAGTTTGCTCTGGCTGTAGGAGTAGACGAAATGAGTTGTGAGTGTTGATAGAAGGTGGTCTTTTAAAGCAAAAGAGAGAGGACCTTGGGTAATTCCCCACACACTAAACGAGGTAAGAACTGACAAACAGACGTTTAACCTCTGTCTTCAGGCAACCATCCCCCATTGGGGCTGTTACTTGGGTTTAATAAGTAATACTGAGTTCTGTTTGTCTCATTGTTGACGAACTACAGTAATGAGCTCCAATCATTTTAATCAATTTCGACAAGATAAGAGCGACACAATTTACAAGATGTGATTAGAACAGAAATCAAATAAATCATGATTACTGCGAATGAATTTAATGTGTGACTATGCAAAAGAACAGAAGTGCAACATGACTGAAGTGAATCAAGTGCCTCAGATCAGCCACATTTTCCCACAAGTGACAATGCAAAGGTTTATCTCCTAAAGCAACGTTCTGCTGCTGATTCCCAGAAGTGGGAGGGAAAGGAAGTCCTGATGCTTTCTTAGTTCAATAAGGCCACACAGTTCAGTGACAGCTGATGAATGAATCTTATCAGATGCCAACTGCTCCTTCCATGGTAATCCCTAGTCTCACTCCACAGCTCTAACCATCAACATCTAACCAAAACATTGTCTTTTACAAATTGATATTTCAATGTCATACAATATTAACATCAACATTATGCTGGCAATATTTATGATTCTATAGGCCTCACAGGGAGAACATGAGGAAAAATGTGCATAATTTTGCACCAATGCTTCCGTGTTCATATTGTGGTAGACGTCTTTTGCTCAGATCTCAGGAAACGACAGCACTTTTATGAGGCCATTTATGCAAGATATCATTGGCCAACAGTGCAGTTATGCACACTGATTACCTTCACAGACCGTCTGTGGAAAATATTAACCTTTTGTGTTAATGATGAATCTTTTGTGAAACCTCCTCACGGGCGAATCACAGTGAGATGAGAGGACTTGCCAAATCTTAAAAATAAGTCTAACAAGGGCATGGCTCATCAGCCCCTTCATTCTACTCCAAAAAAAAAGATTGGAAACCAGCCAGATTTACATGAATATGCAAACCCGAGTTGTATTCCACGTCCTTCCAAGTTTGCTAAGCGATGCCGAAGGCCTATTAAATAAACCCTGAGACAGGCATATTCACGAATGATTACTGAAGATAAAGAGGCTGAAATTTCAAAGATCGATACGCACTGGAATAGTCCGTGCCATGGCCGTGACCCCTACGAAGCCTGTGAGAATGTTTGCGTTTGCCGTTCTTTAAAACCTTTATTCCTAAAGACCTTTGTTCGTCCTTGAGAGGTGTGTCCGCTTTGCTACCATGTGCACCTCTACAATTCAATCCATCCAAACGCTGCATGTGTGAAAATGCCTTTATGTGCAAGCGCACATCTGCTTGTCTACGTGAACTGCTCTTTGCTGTATCCCCAGGGTCTTGCAGACTCTTTCACGGCATCCTCTTTTGCCGTATCCCACGGTTAATTAGAAGTCGCTGGGTAATATAAGGTTCCTTTGGAGCCTGCTGAATGAACCCACTGATTAGCCCACAATGCCTCATTACGCTCGGCCTTGTCATTTGGGAATAAGCAATTCAGAGCTAAAGAGCTTCCAGCCACTGCATCTCGACATCCAGGTGTCACCGTTCCAGTCCCGCGCCGACTGTACATAGAAGTTGATAAATGCTGTGTATGCTGCAAGCTGGGCTGCTTTCAATGAGCCATTCATTCCGTGAATAAGATTTCGAAAGTCTATAAGTTTCTCTTAACTTTGAAATCAAAATGTCCGCTTCCTTTTAAAGGATGAGTTTGCAGTAAAGTGCTGTAAACATTCCTGCACTATACGGCTCAGCAATAAACAAGAGCGCACTGAGACCTGTCCTCAGGAGGGATTCAAAGTAGTTTGAAACAGATATTTGCATAATGTTATTGGTAGTAAATTGATATTCGGGAGTCATATTTGTTTGCCCTGAAGTCAACAATGTGGACATAAACATACATTACATTAGCATACTCTTATGACATTCAAAAACATGTTGGATGATCAAATTGAGGGGTTTCATGATCCCTTGATCATCTCTCTGTAATATATTTACTCATCAGATGATTCATGCAAATGAAGCGGTTCATTCAGACTGCAAATCTTCAGTCTCATGGGAAGTGCTGCCAGTTTGATGGCCCATGGCAATCAAATAATGAATAATGATAGTCAAATATTCTTTCATCCCCATAACCGAGCAGTTAGGATTACAAGAATCTGGTTCTGGGTCTTTATGAAGCTGCATGGGGAAACCTTGGACAAGAGAACACCTGTTTACTCCTTGGTTATAAGTGTGAACTTGGTGGGTTTCTACAATATCGAGGTGTTGGGTGCAGAGAACTTCCAAAATAACAATGCACTGTGGATTCTGTCCAATCAGCAACCTGCACACAGTAAGAAACACTTCACGCACAATCTCACATATCTTTCACATCTCCTCCTTTCAACACGTCTTGTGTACATTCAGATAGCTTTGTTCCCTGCTCAACTTGGACTGATAGAAGAAGGTGCAGGTGTTACTGGAAGGATAAAAAGTTCTTCCAAAAGGTGTTTGGAAATTCTTCTCAAAATGTTAGGAGAGAATAGAACACCGTGTAATACAATATGATGGTCAATATAAAGGCACTTGAAAAAAGAATGGAAATGCATATTGTTTTGAGGTTTTGAGGCACAAGTAAAGCTCAAGGCTTTTTACATTAAATCTGACTCTAAATTAAAGTTGCCATGAAACTGATGTTGCGATAGTATTTTTTCCCTACTGGGATGTATATCCGAGTGAAGCGGCTTCTTGAAGAAGTCTTGATTTTGTCCATCAGAAATGGATTGGATTGTTGTTTAATATTGCAGTGTGTGAATGGAGAAATCATTATTGCAATATTCCAAAAAAAAGAAAATTTTCCTTTACCTTAACCATAAAAGAAGTGACAAAAAAGGTGTAGGCCTATGTGATAAGTTTGAATTGAACGTTTGAGTTGAGTCAGGCACGACGCGCTAAAGGGACAAAATATAGGCTACTGCATTTCATACTGCATTTAGGTGGCACTAATGTTGCAGAAACTACATGCTTCACCTTTAAATGGTACGGCACATCGGCCCAGGACACACATCTAAATCAGAGATGTCATATAGACTGGCGCAGGTATGACGTCACTTTGTAGGCCAACCGGCAGTTGAAAAAAACCAATAGGGTTTTTCCACAGGCTTTTAAATTATTGCAAAAAACAAGCTCTGTGATTAACAAAAGTTTAACAGTTTATGGTATTTACACATTTGTCCATCGAGAAAATTTTCATAGAAGAACACAACTTTTATGAATTTTGAAGCTTAAACGTAGCCTAGTTGACATACGTAAAAAGTTACAATGAAGGCTATAAATGAACTACACCACAGTCGCTCGACTTCAACGTCACCATCACTAAGCTTTTGACAACTCTTTCAGTTTTTATCTAAAAACATTTTCCCAGAAAGTTTGAGTTTGAATGGTTTATAAGACTGTGATTATAAGCATAATGAGGCTGTAAAAGCGGACTGAGTTACCTGTTTAGCGTGATGACCTTTAATGCTCTGTAGTCCCATTTAGCCACTTGTTAGCATCTGCCTTTTTCAAGACTCGTAGCAGCTTAAAAAAAAGCTGTTGGGTAATACTGATGTATTTTATGTTGTAGAATGTGAGCCTGTGCTCACCGCAGACCTTATTTCAGCCATTTAACCAAAATCCCATTCAAAAAACCCATTGACCTCGGAACCGAAGTGCTAAAATGCTAACTCATGTCTGTGTTTTGGCCTACAAAGTGATGTCATACCTGCACCACTCACCAAACACCATGGAAGGCTCTTTGTTTTTTATTTATTTATTAAGAATTAAAAATAAGTGTAATATAATATTAGTAGCCTATTATAAAATATACTTATATAAAATATAATTAGAATAAATGTAAGTATATAAACGTAAAAACGCGGGACCGATGAGGTAACAACGGAGTATGCGTCAAGGTTGTGGCCTATAATGGGCAAAATTGAATGAAATTACCTCGTTTGGCAAATAAATAAATGAATAACGGAGATTTACTTGCATATTGCCAACATTTTATCATGTAAGCGTTGTGGTACGTACATCTCAAACAAGGGAATTTATAGTAGGCTAATTTATAGTGTAAATGATAATTAGCAAGTCCACAAATGGCTTGGGTATGCAGAGCATTTGCATCTTATATGGACCGCACGCCCCTGAAGAACAAAGCTATGTTTCAACAGCCTTTCAGAACATTTTCAGAAACTTCAAAAGTTTGGTTAACTTACATGTAGCCTAGATCGCACCATGTATCGCGCGTTTGGGAAGTAACCATAGCAACATCTCTCAATCGCCTTCCATTGGAATCCGTATCGGATTGCATATCGACCAAATTATTTCAAAAGTCGTTATTTGTCACTTCGTTACATATTTACCTACATAGCCTATCACACAAAAAAGTAAGTTAAAAAAGTTAACCCTGAATGGGGCGGCAAAAAGTAACCTGCGAAACAGATGAAGCCTCTCAAATACTGTCAATAACTCCTTTAAAATCAACTGTCGAAAGTTTCTGAATAATTGTGCACATTGACTGATTCAATTAATCTGGTTTAATAAAATATGAGTAAAAACAGTCAAAGATAATCATCCATCATCATGGTGTAGGCGTAATATATTGTTCGTTGCAGTTACATCCACTTGAAATAATGAGAATGTCTTTTCTTGGCGGCGCTGAACAGCCTAACTGTTACATGTAGGCAGGATCAAGTATTTGAGAAGGGCTCTTGATTGTCGTGAGATCATTCGTCGTCTGTCCAGTGGCTGCAATTGGTCGCATGAGCGTTTTTTTTCCCGAAGACTCAAGACTAAAGGATGAAATAAGGTGCAGAGCTGAGGAGCTAAAGGAATGGGCGAATAAGGACAGACGAAACACGCACACGGAGAGCGCGCGGTGATCTATCTGACTGAGTGAAGTCTGATCATCATCACAGGACGCGGGAATTCGGATCACATTTAGATCGAGAGGATTTCATTGAAGCGGATGGTGTGAAAGGTAAGACAGCTGTAGGATTTCATCTGCTATTCTCTCGCTTAATTCATTATCTCATCTGCGTTTGTTAAAACAACAATGGGAGGATTAATCAAAAAAGAGCACCGAAAAGACAAAAAATATTCGCGACATTTTCCCCCACTATTTTGCCACTTCTTTATATTGTTGTGCATTTGCTTGAATTTATCTTAAAGTCTTAAAGTATAATTTTGGGGAAATCATGTTTGTTCTATTCATTCATTACACTAAAGAGCGTTTGAGGACATACATTTATATGTATATTTGCTCGTAAAATATGTAATTAACTAACTTAAGAAGCACACAGAACTTATATCTTTTATTAAAAACAATTTGTATATTTTCTATAGATTTCTAGGTCTATATAAGTTTTCTATTATTATTAAAAATCGTAGGGATGTCCCAAACACACCCTCCAAGAATATACTTGATGTATCCTACATCTATTTTTAAATTTACCGCGTTTCATCTTTACTGTGCTGTTGAGAATAGAAATGAAGCCAAGGTGAGCGCTTGATGTTTATTTCAGGATTCAGTAGCAGGTGAAAGAGAGAGAGAGAAAGAGAGAGAGGGACAAAGACAGACATGCGAGGGAATTTGCCAATATTGTGGGCTCTTCTTTTAGTACAAATATTTGAAATGCTCACTGCCTTAATAGCGTTTTATCAAATTTAAAAGAATAAAATCATGTTTCAAGGCAAATTACCAGTAGAATACTGTGATGATACTCCCTGACAATATCCATTTTGTTTCCAGAAGAGTAATACGCATATTAGTTACAGTTATATAGTTATAGATGGAAGAATAAGCCATCTGCATCACAACAGCTGAGGACAACCGACTTGGTGAACTACATACCATAGTCTGCAGCTAACCAGCATAATCTCTTGACCCTAATTTAGACCACTGTTTAAGTTAAGTGGGGGTGCCCTTTTGAACAAGCCCGGACGGCTTCCTCTCTAAACACATGTCAGCCTTCTTATCCGACATGAATGACAGGAGCTGTAGTGTCCTGCTTGTTCTCAGGAACAACAATGGTCCTCAGGAAGCACTTCTCATGGCTGTCCATCAAAATTCAACAAAGTCTTTACTGTTCTTGACCCGCAGAGACATCCCTCCCTCCCTGTGTTTCTGAAATCCCCCTGAGGCTACGCGGCTTCAGTGCATTCCTCCACTCACTCTCTGTTTCTCTCCCTCCTTAGGTTCAGGGCAAGCATCACTCACACAGCTATAAGGATGCAGGTGTCGAGATTGAGGATTAAGCTGTGGTGTCCGCTTATCTTGCTGGCACTGATTCAGTTTTTCGCCCCTGTTTCGGCTCAAGGTAATTGCTGTCTGAATTGGCATTTTGCTCTGGTGTATTGGCTTTTGTGTGTCGTTGTGTAAAATATGAGGTGCTCTCCTCATATACAATATTTGAAGGCAAATGGTTACATCTTATTGAAATTTGAACATTTGACCCTTGATGCGCCTTCACATCTCCTAAGAGGACTCATTTCAGTGTAATTCCTCTCAGTAAGAAGGTAAAAAGGGCTAAAGTGAGTCTTGAGGGTTTTAGATGGGATAGAGATGTGGAAAAGCATTTAGTCTAACTTCACAGGGGACCACAATGATATTATCCCTCAAGGCAGCTTAAAGGCTTAATTGGTTGCTCTGTTTGGAAGGAGTTTCACATTCCTCCCGGACCCTAGAGTGAAAGGTGGAGTCTGTATCATCATCTGGAGTGGGAGTTACTGTTCGAAGATAAAGTTTGGATTACTCTCTGACTTTTTTTTGTTTCACTCTTCTTCCCAGACCAGTACTTTTGTGATGGGCAGGTGTAGTTTTTAAATGTATGCCGCCTAGACAGGTTCTTTTCATGCCTAAAATCACTAAAAGCTGTTGGTGTGACTTTAAACTGCTCGGTGATGCAGCTGAGCAGGGGAAAAAACAAACCAAAGACTTGTAGTTAAAGGATTATTCTAGGTTTAATACCACTTAAGATGAATCAACAGCACTTGTGGCATAATGTTGATTACCATGAAAATACATTTCTACTTGTCGCTCCTTTTAGGCTACGCCTACATTAATCCGTATACATTTGAAAATGGCGTTTTCGTTTCAAAACGCTCTTCGTCCACACTAGCGTTTTCCAAAAGCTTCTCTTCCGCACTGAAACGTCAGAAAACGCAAAATTCACCTTACAGAACATGTGTAAACTCATAAAAGTTAACTGAGATGATACAGACGGAGCAAAACATAATAAAGCTATCATGCAAATTTTCTGGCAGGATCATTCTCAGCATTATATGTTTGGTCTAAAACGCAATTGCTCTCGTTTTGCTGCCGGACAACAAATGCGAGTACATTTTCTGTCACCTTTGCAGGACTGTGATATGAAGAGTGTGCAAACATATTTGAGCAACTGTGTGAAAGTGAATAGCACATAAAACAGGCACAATACCGGTATAACATGAAAATCTATCGAAACAGAATGTCATCGTTTTCATATAGTCCACACTATACAATGCGAAAACGACATTTTCAAATGTATCCACTTCGGAGAGCGTTTTCAAAAAGTTTTGTTTTCATTAACCAATTTGTGTTCCAAATTTGAAGTTGATATCACAAAAATTGAAGTCCCCATGAGATTTTGTTTAGGGTGCTGTACCAAAAATAGCCACCGGGTGTCATTCAAATTCCATTTATTGTTGTTTTGATGCATTTTCCTGTAAATTTCTGTCCAAATATTACTTCCATCACAAAACAGTCACCAAATATGGACCCTTGAGACTCAGACATTTCCGACAATATGCGTTTTGTCAAGATTGGAAAAGATTTTGAATATAAAGTAGTTAAAATAATTGTTGTAATATGAAACATGACTCCTCCCACTAGGGGAGGAGCCCACTAGAATAATTTAGAGTAACGTTTCCATGGCAACACAATGTCCGATTTCAAAACGGTTTTCACAGGATGAATTTTGAGTTTGTAAGCTTTCAAATGATACCTAATTTGTGATAATTACTTAAATATATGATATGAAAAAAGGCGATCAAAAAAAGGAGCACCAGGCGTCCCACCTGTGGGACGGTGACAGTTAAGGGGTTAATAAAAATGCCATCTTAGTGTGGATGGAAGGCCAAAACGGAGAGAAAAAGATGGGTTTTCAAACGAAAAGTGTGGACAATGCCTTAAAAAAAAGCATAAATCTGGCTTTGTCACGTGGTCTACAGTGTCAGTTACATCTCTTCACGAGACCATACTTTTCAGCGACTGTTTTTCAAATACCACGAATACTGGGTATTGTTTTTTAGATACTATACAGTAGGGAATTGGGCATATTCGTTTATACTTGACACGCTCGCCGTTGTGCTATTCTTTGAAACAACACTTTTTTTAATCGATTCCCAGCACTACCTAAAACACAATCATCCATTGCAGTTTTCCCAGCTGTTTATTCAAGTGCATTTTTTTTTTTTGTTCATTTATTGTGGATATTTAAAATGTTTTCCGTTTTCAGTGTTAAAGAGTCTTTAGAAATGAAAGTTTATTGATCTTTGAAAAGGTGTACTGGTTATTTTAGATGAAAATCGTCTCAGAACGACAATATTATCGTTTATTGCAATAATTTCTTGGCCAATTTATTGTCCAGCAAAATTTGTTATCGTGACAGGCCTAACAGAAAATGGATTTTATCTCACTTTTGCTTTATCGGTTAGATTTAGGGTAGTCTCGTGTAGCCAGACCTTCAGACTGACAGCAGAAGGTCTGGACTCTATTACAGCTTTCATTGGCCAAGGACCACCCAGAGGCCGCCTGACTGACATGTAAAGCAGTCAATTACAGTTAGTTTTTTTCAGCGTCATGTCTAGGGGACAATGGAAACGTCATGAAAATGTAACGTCGATGTCCCTACAAAAACAGACAGGTGTGTAAAACTCTTGGACGTATTTTAAAGAGTCCATTCTGTAAACTTCACTTCAAATACGTCTGAAAATCCACTGTTTAGTTGATCATGATAAGCTCTCGTTGTCACAGGTGTTAACACGACAGCTTCTCCTTCAATGATGGCATTTTGCACCATGACGGCTTTGTTTCCAGGTGGACTGATAAAGGGTACATAACACTCACAGTTTCTGCCAATCTCATGTTAATCTTGAGTACCTATACAGTGATATTGCATCCTTTATATCTCCGAAGAGTTAGTTTTATCATATTTATAAAACACAGATACACCATACAGATTCTTTCCGAAAACAGCTGAGCTTGAGAAGGCGTGCAGTGGGTGGAGCTAAAGAGTCACAAACACACAATACATCATGGCATTATCCCTGTATAACAACGTTTGTGTTGTTTACATTTATTTGCACTTGCGCACCGATTGCCAACAAAACACAGACATTTGATGCCTGTGGTTTCGACTCGTGCACGGGGAACAACAAACACACTTGCAGACCTCCGTTGCTGCTCTGGAAAAACAAACTGCATCCACTGTTTCCTTAACGCTGGGTTATTTGGGAAGCTGAACAGGGTTCTCTTTCCCTCACAACCAAAAACACACTTCTTTAGTGACATTTTTGATTTTGCGGTCTAAAAACAAAATGGCCGCGCTGCCAACTGTTTGCGTAACCCCGAACGAAGCTCATTGATGGCCGTGCTCTTGCTCTCGATTTGGTTGATGTGCGCACGCGTTCATCCGGGAGAAGTGCCCATACAAGGAATTCCGCCTTTTATAACATCATACAGGGCCATACTCTGAAAAAACGTATTTGGCACAGAAATACTCCGTCATACGCCCAACTTGCTTTTTAAAATTTTGGCCACGTTTAGCATGAAAATCCAACTCTTGAACAGTGTAAATAAGTCAGAATACATGAAATAGCATTAGACCCCCCTTTCAAGAACGCGACACACACACGTCTCCCAGAAGTCCTGTTGAATTCAACCGATTAGACTTCGATAAGCACCTGTATTGTTTCCAGTTTTGTGATCCATATGTAACAGACATTCAGCCAATGGTCTGTGGGCGTGACGTCTGAGCCTGAGACTAGATTTAGGGTAGAGTTTAGTATAGGTGGTACATTATTATCAAATGCAATAAAGCATTAACCTCACTGAACATTTCATTTCAAAACATCTGCAATACGTACAACAACTAAAGTAAAATAATCGTTGTCACATTTATGTGAAGTTATTTTTTGTGCTAATGAACACTATGCCACAAATTCTGTCAAACGTGGGTATTTGAAGCGTTGGAGTGAAAATGCTTGCAATTGCTGACAATGCCCTGCTGAGAATGAGCAGAAGCAGACAGTGATTCAAAGCGTTTTGAAGCGGTATGATGATGAGACATTATGAGAGTGTTTTGGAAGGGTGTTTATTGTGAAGTTGTGGAGAAATGAAACAAAAGAACTGAAGGTCAAACCTAAACAGGCTGTCTGAAATCCTGTCTCCAGCTGTCAAAAAAAACACACACATCCACAGTTTTAAACAAATTTTTTGGATTTACATGGGCAGTACATCTCATTACAAAGCAGTTTGTAATGTATTTTTACACATTGAGAGGTGGGAAATGTAGCCAAGTTTCCCTGATTTTCATTCGGCCCTAAATAATTCCTGCTGCTAAGATTAGTGGAAATTTACATCACATCCATCAGACTTAGACGATTGTAAAGTGCAGAATGTTTTTGACTGTTCCCGCTAAGTAAAGTAGGCATTAATATTTTAATTCCCTCAACAGCGTTTTTTTTTTCCTTTCCATTTGTTCAAAACAAGTACGGAGCCCTCTGACAGGTGAGTAATTGGAAGCATGATGATAAAAGAAGCCAGTGTATTTTGGAGTAAGAACTATTTGAGTGTCTCCAAAAGGATGAAAGATAACCACATCAAAGACCTACGGATTTGTGGGTGCGCGTTTCTAACATACAGACAGATACAGGACCTCCTGCTCGTATTGCTCTCGTTTCAAGTTACAAGTCAGCACTTGTCACCCTAAACTACCATGGCCATTGTTCTTTTCCTCCCCCCTCAATCTCTGCAGGATTCTGTTTGGCACAGAACCTTTAATCACCAAAAGCCAGGAGACGTGGATACCTGGGTTTGCTAAGACAGTTTTCCAAGGAATATTCTATGAAACTGTCATGATATTGCTTCCAGAAATCTTTTTTTTTTTTTCACGCCGACAAATGTATTACATCCTTCTTCATTATTCATGGCTCGTGAGCAGAGTTTTAGCATCTCAACATTTTTGGATTTACTTTCCGAATTGTATCTCGCATACATTTTTCATCTCTGTCATGGTGTGCAGTACTGAGCTGGCACGACACGCTTTCCCCCCTCTATATTCGTACCAGGCTGGTTACTTTATACATAGATGATCCGTTGTGAAAAATGTTCCAAATTCTCTAGATGGCTGGATTTATATCAGTACCATATCATCCCACTCACATGATATTACAGTAATGACACTTTCCATGACACTGACACTTTGTTGTTTTAAAGCACATACTATATTGTACCATTTTTAGAATAATTATAATTATATAAAAAATATCAAATAAATATTTTTCTTTAAAGGGTACATAACACACACAGTTTCTGCCAATCTCATGTTAATCTTGAGTACCTATTCAGTGATATTGCATCCTTCATATCTCCAAAGAGTCTTTAGTTTTATCATATTTATAAAAGACAGATACGCCATACAGATTCTTTCCGAAAACAGCCGAACTTGTGGAAGTGTGCAGTGGGCGGAGCTAAAGAGTCACGAACACAAACACACAATACATCAAGGCATTATCCCTGGATAACTTGCGATTCACTATAAGTTTGTGTTGTTACATTATATGCACTTACGCGCCGATTGCCAGCAAAACACAGACATTTGATGCAGTTTCACTCACCGCTTGCGGTTTCGACTCATGACCGGGAACAACGAACACTTGCAGAACTCTGTTGCTGCTCCGGAAAAACAAACTGCATCCACTGTTTCCTTAACGCTGGGTTATTTGGGAAGCTGAACAAGGTTATCTTTCCCTCACAACCAAAAACACACTTCTTTAGTGACATTTTGTGGTTTTAAAAACAAAATGGCCACGCTGCCAATGGCTTCCGTAACCCAAACAATGCTCATTGATGGCCGTGCTCTTACTCTCGCTCTGGTTGATGTGCGCACGCGTTCATCCGGGAGAAGTGCCCATACAAGGAATTCCGCCCTTTATTATGTCATACAGGGCAGAGTCCTGCATGGGTCCGATTTTGTAAATCCGCACCCGCCCGTACCCGCAGTGCTTAAAACCGCATCCGACCCGTTTTCCGACAACCGCACTAATTAAAATCCGCACCCGACCCGACCCGCTTAAAATAGAACCGACACCCGACCCGCACCCACAATAAAATCAGTTTAGCATATCACATTATAGACACACTTACAAAAATGTTTATTGCCAGCATACAGAAGTTATTACACGACCATTAACACAAGGACAACTTCAGCCGAGGCTGTCAAACATGGTTATGTGTCCTTATCATCTCTACGAGGCACATTCAGTTCTGTCCCCTTTTGAAAAATACTGTTCGATAGAACTGCTTGTGCTTGGTTTGTTACCACAGTTATTTGCGTGCTTCCTCAGCGATGAAGTTCCACATTTGCGGCTATCTTTTCTTCAACTCCTCAGGATCCATCTCAACGACTGCAGTGCAGGCAGATCGCGCGCGCGCGGTTGTATTTCTCCTGGGAAATAAACATGGATTTGAAATTATTTTATCAACTTGTAATACAGGCAAGGCATATTTTTGTAGATGTGTTCCTAAAAATATACATATATTTTTTAGGAACACATCTACAATATGCATGCATATATTTTTATATATATCCGTTTGCACGTGACTGTTTAAAACCAGTGTTTAGACCCGTGTTTCTCCCTTGTCCGACCCGCACCCGTATCCGACACAGTTAGGATGTTTTTCACCCGTTTCAGCAATATTCGCGGGTCACCGCACCCGTGCAGGACTCTGATACAGGGCCATACTCTGAAAAAACGTTCCGAGACTTGTTAGAATCCTGAAGGAGTGTATTTAGCACAGAAATACTCTGTCATACGGCCAACTCGTTTTTTGAAATGTTGGCCATGTTTACATGAGAATCCAACTCTTTAACAGTGGAAATAAGTCAGAATGCATAAAATAGCATTAGAGCCCCCCTTTAATTTATGGGAAATATCAGTAGCAACTAACAAACTTTTGGTCCCAATCCCAAACCAGATAGACCCTAATGAGTAACAGCTTCATTTAGGATACACTTTCAACCCTATTACTTGAAACCCTGTTTTCTACTGGATAGTTTCCACTTTAGAAAGATAAAGGCATTGATATGTTTCTATATATGGTGATTGATGGAAATGAGTTGTAGTTCCACATATTTGGACTGATTGTGGTATGGGTGTCCATGAGAAGATCACCACAAAGGAAACCCAGCACCCAGAAACCCAGTGTTCCGTTCCTCAGGTTGGTGTGCCAAGATCAGTTTTATGCCTTCTCTCTGTCTCCTAAATGCCCTGTTTCCAATAGTATTGAACTCTGGGTTTCATTCTTAGATATTTTCCTTTCCTGTTTTTGCCGAGATGGTTTCTTCATATATTATTCATGTAACACCTCGGTTTCTTTCTCTGGCTAGAATTGTTGCATGTTAGTATATCAGAACAGAGAAACATTGATTGATTAATCAATGTTTCATTACCTTGCGTGTGGGATGTGTGATGTTTGGGTGTGGGGATTTCTCATAGGGCTAACACGCGGTTTTAACAACTGATTATGGGTCAGGTATTTTTATGCTGTATAAAAATGTCTAGGACTGAATTATTAAAGACAACCCCTAATCAGTTGTTTATGGCCATAGACACTCATAAACTGAAGTATTAGCTGAACTGTTTAAGACTTGTCTTCCTATTGAACCTCACTGGAATTTAGGAGGCTTTAGAAAATAGCAGAAAGCTACACTTCTGACCTTTAAGTCATATTCTCTTTTTAATAACCATCTTGTCATTTTTAATGAGACATTAACTTTCCGTTCCTGACTTTATGTGCATTTTGTCAGATATAGGCCTACAATAAAATCATAATATAAAATCACCTTATATTTACACAGATTAAAGGGTAAGTTCACCAAAAAATGAAAATTATGTAATTAATTACTCATGTCGTTGCAAACTCGTAAGACCTTCGTTCATCTTCAGAACACAAATTAAGATATTTTCTTAATTTGAGAAATCGGAGAGCTCTCTGACCTCTCCATAGACAGCAATTTAATTAACACTCTCAAGGCTCAGAAATGTAGTAAAGACATCGTTAAAATAGTCCATGTGACTCCCGTGGTTCAACCTTAATTTTATAAAGCATAATTTTTGTGCGCAAAAAACTAACAAAAATAACTACTTTATTTAACAATTTCTTCTCGTCTGTATCATTCTCCTATGCTGTTGACTTAGTATAAACAGTGCAGCACTTCCGAGATCTACGGCAGAACAGTGGCTCACCATTGGCCAGCTCCTGCGTGATCATCACGCAAATGCGTTGTGGTGCTCACGTGAACAGCTTCGGCCAATGGTAAGCCAGCGTTCTGATGAAGCGATTCAAACTGTATGTACAGTGTAGGAGACTGACACAGACGAGAAGAGATTATTGAATAAAGTCGTTATTTTTGGGCTTTTTTTGCACACAAAAAGTATTGTCGACGCTTCATAAAATTAAGGTTGATGCACTGGAGTCACATGGACTATTTTAACGATGTCTTTACTACCTTTTTGGACCTTGAAAGTGGTAAGTAAATTGCTGTCTATGGAGGGGTCAGGGTGCTTTTGGATTTCATCAAAAATATCTTAATTTGTTTTATGAAGATTTGGGTTTGGAATGACAGGGTGAGTAATTAATGACAGAATTTTCATTTTTGGGGGAACTAACCCTTTAATGTAAACTTAAAAATGGTCAATGCTAATGTAACATAATTGTGAGAATATGACTTGAAACACCTTTCCTTAGATTTGTATGCAATTACAAATAAAACTCTCCTGTGAAAAATATTAGTTTTATTTTGTCATAATATTTTACGTTTATAATTCTATTTTTCCCTTGCAGTTCCAGCCCCAAGAAGACTTCGCTTTAAAGTTCTGAGTGCAGGCAAGCTACTTGTCTCATGGAAGGAACCAAAAGGAGAATATGATGGCTACAAATTTATATATAATAGTGAACCAGGTAAGAAGCAATGTGGTCAGTTAATATTAATGAATATAGTGGTACTATATTGTATACACAGGTTTGCTTTTAATGTGGATCTAAATCCAGTATTAACAAAATACAGTCTCTGTTTTAGTTCTTTTGAGCCACACTTGTTTCTCTAAACGCATTCAGATGTAGTGGCAGGCTTTCTTCACTTCCCTCTGTGTGCTTCAACAGATGTATTTGTTAACCTTGTCAGATCTGAAGGACTCTTTGTTTCTTCACATGCTTGACAATAGTCCTTGTCTGGGGCTTTGATACGGCTCCCGATAACACATAAACAGCCAAGGTCACTCTTTGGTTTTATGTAGACCAGGTGCACTAGCCATCAGTTCTGCAAACTCACCCCCTTTGTTAAACGCTCACAACCCCCTTTTCTGAGGAAACAATGAACCATGTCTAAACTCGTTGTTTCTTAGAGCACATTCCAGAACTCTGTGTGTATTAAGCCTGGTTCCATAGATATTCATCAGCCTGTTAGACATTCCCAACAGATGGGAAAAGCACTCGTTTCAATTATAGCAGCTCATTTGCTGTGTTTCTATGTGCAAAGTGGCATTAATGGACATGGCAATTCTCTCTATTGGACAGAATCGAGATATTAAAGTATTGGAACAAGGCCGAATGAGGACAGGTAATAGTTTGCATCAGAACGAGTGAATGCGACTCTGTTGTGATTGAGATGAGGAATGTCTGGCTGCAGTACCAGGTCAAAGTCAAGGAGGTTAGATGGAGGTTACCATCAGATCCAGCTGCTTTTTTCAGCTGTGCGACTGTCCAATTCCCACACAACATTGGCAAACCAAACCAAAAAAATAGGGTGCCGTTGGCTGCTAATTTTTTCTTTTAGTTGAGAAATTACAGAATGTATTAAAAATGAACATAACACTGAAGCTGATAAAGTTAGCTTTTGTTTTAAAAAGTTTACTCACTGATGATGTTCATAATATAGATGCACATCATGCAAAGTTGAAATATTTTGAATATTTAAATACAGGAATGTTAGAGGAGGCTGAACGGAGGTCATTGTCTGCATGGCGCTGCATGATTTGTTCTGTTGATTAACTGTATTGGCAATTGTGTTGTTGATAGGTGAGATTATATCACATTATTAATTTCCACACCATTGAACCTCCTGCAATCTTGTTTTATGTTCAAAATCTTTTTTTATCAATATCATTTCACACATCAGTCTCTATGAAAAAGTCCCTCATTCACTGCGACTGAATATAAGTTATCTATACTTGGGAGGTTTAGTTGTACTTAGTAACAATTTGCTTCAACTTGATGCTGTCATTCTACAGAGTTATATTTATATGATGCAGTGTCATAATTCTGCTTGTCTGGAAAATGTTGTGTTCATGCTTCCCCAAAAAAAAAAAAAGTTAAAAATGTTAAACAATAACCACCAATAATTGTTTTGTACAATATTTTTTTTAATAAGAATACTATTATTGATTTATTCTAGAATACAATTATTAATTTATACTTAAAATAGTTTTATTAATGCATTTATATTTAGACATTGCCATACAGTATTAACAACCAGTCAGAAAAATAGACTGATTTCACAAACTAAAAGTTCCTGGTGTATTTTGAATCTAAGAACCACAAGATGATTCATGTTTAACCGAGGAAATCAGTTACGACTTTGAGCGATTCGCTTTCTGAGTCTGATTCAAACAGCTAACTAACAAGGCTGTTTCATGAATCTTTTTGATTGACTCATCAAAGGAACTCGTTCATAAAAGTCATTTTTATGGGAAATAGACATCTCCGCTTATGCTGTGCTCGTGCAGGAAACACTAGGTGTGTTCGACTTTAAGTGGTGCTGCGCAGACCGATCGGTGTATGACATCAAAGTACCACGAGAGTTATTAGGGAGCAGAGAGCTCTGTATGTCACACACCGATCGGTCTGCGCAGTCGAACAAACCTACTGACACGTTCTCCTGCGAGATGGTATAAGAAAAAATGCATTTGGATGCACACTAAGGTATAGAGGGTATGCATTGACGTCCCTTTCCCCTCAGCTGGACTGAGTAGCAAAAGAGCCTGATGCATGACTGGATTTAATCGGAGAAACTGCAAAAACGCGAGTAAAACAAACGATTATCAGTTTAAACTAAAGGTTGGACTTGATTAGGGCTGACACTAACGGCTATTTTTATATCGATTAATCTATCGACTAATTTACCGATTAATCGATTAATCTATGGGCTAATTTTCGACAATTTTACTTAAAAACATTTAATTTAACTTGCAATGTTGGCCTTCAGTAGTGTACTATAAAAAAGTATAAATGTAAACAAGCCCTTGACAAAATGTAAAACTAAAAGAGTAAAAATATAAAAATACACATTTGTTAACCAACATAAAAAAGAGAATATCAGCAAATACTTTTTATACAGAATAGTGTTGACACGATACCAAAATTATGACTAATTATGACCAGACTAAAATACCTCAATACCGATAAGTTACTGAATCGATATCATGGTAAAAAACAGTAAAAGTAATTTAATAAATGACAGAACTTACTAATCATTGTTTAATCATTGTTTTAGGGTTAAAACACCCTAAAAACTCACTTGGCCGGCATGTTCCTGCCCTACCCTGCTTCACACAGAATATTAGGTCTGGCCCTTTAAGAGCTGCACGGACCAACTTCATTGTAACACCCGATTTCTCATTCAACTCTGTATACTTTCACTGAAGACATACCCAACTGTGTTTACCCGAATACTCGCCAAGACGTACATTTTTACATCTTTTTTTACCATTCAAACCCAATAATCCGCGAAACTGGCGTCGCAATCTGTCTGTGAAAGGCGTGTGCGCGCGCTTCAGGTCAGAGTCCATAGATATCCATTATGGATATCTATGTCAGAGTCCGGCAGTGCGTGCGAGCACGTCCCGGCCGCGCTCCACTTTTCTGTTGCGTTCTTTTTCCTGAGCTGCGCGTATATATTTCACTTTTCTGCTTCCATTGTTTAGTGGACAGTGGAAGCAGAGCTCACACACACACACGTCTTCACCCCTGCTGTCACACATCGATGCAAATTACGAAATACTGCTCTTATTTGAGTGCTGTCATTTGTAAAGTACCGGTACTAATACAATTTCATATCGTACCCAACTTACCCAGACGACTAAAAATATTGACGTTGACTAATTAACAGCGTTGACGCTGTCAATTGTATCGACCAATCGCGACAGGCCTAGACTTGATATAATGTTACTTTCAACTTAAAAAAGTGATCCACGGATATTGACATGCAGCCAGGAATCGTGTTTCCTGACATTTTTATGTGCCTTATTGAAATGCATAATGCAAATTTGCCTGTCAACGCGTCATATAAATACATTTAGGTCTAATCTAATTGATATAATCTATATCAATGTTATATATATCGTCATATCGTCCAGCCCTAAAACTTGTATAGTTTTTGTCAGTGTTTATTTTAAAACAGCCAATTATGCAGAATATAAGATATGAATATTTAATTGATAAGTTGTCAACACAATATATAGGTATGATTTTACCCCAAAATTAAACATATTGACACAAAATGATAACTGCAAATCCATGTTTTGCTGCCTGGAGTTCAGTTGTCTCTGTGAATTGCAGTGATCCATTTGCTTCTCTTTTCTGTAGCTGTCGGCAGTCTGTAAAAATATACCTCAGATTTCTTGTCAAATCTATTTGTACAGTCAATCTGAAAGCTCTTTCCTTTTTTAGATGTGTTTTGTGTGTTTTTCGCTGCATTCACGCTGAAAACCAATGCTGCCTCTGTCTTTTTGCTACTCAGTGGGAGTAACCACAGCAATTCCAGCCGACAGTGACATCACACGCATACCCTCTATATTTAGGTATATTTGGTCATCTATGGTATTTTCTCTTATGGATTTCCTGGCTTTAGAAGGTACAAGTTTGTACCTGAGCACAAACAAAATAAACTGAATAAAGTACTAAAATAAAACAAAATATCTGAGTTTTTTTGTTTGACTTATATGTTCAGCAGCAGCTGTGGCCAAATATGAAAACAGAATATTTTGCATTGGGAAGCACAAATTGATTTAACATCTATTTTTAGACTTTTTTCCCCCTCGAAAGTCCTTTACTCCCCTCCTTTTAAAAATCAAAGCGGGAAGTGAGACGTTTGCTTGTGACAAAGTGATTCTGTCCTTTGGTTTCATTTAAACAAATGAGAATTGGAGTTCTTTGATGTTGTCGTGAGAACTGGTGACAGTTTGCTGTCTGCAGCAATCTTCTTTTACTTTTCTATGAAGCGTGATGTGCAAAGTCATCAGCAAACTCTGGCTCTCCAGTTCTGACTCCCTTTGCTCTGTGTCTAACCCCAATCATGCTCTCACTGCTGCTGAATAAGCAACTTCCACTCCCCTTCGATTGATCTCTCTGTAAGCCACGAGGATTTTAATCAAGATCATTGGTCAGAGATCTGAATTGCAGGGGCAGGCTTCTTCATCATATTGAGGGACTGTGATACGAGTATGGCGCTGTTCAGGCATGACTGATTCAAATGCAGTAAATTTTAGCTGCACTTCTAGTTCATCACTATGCTTTTTTTTGGACGATTTTAAATTATTCAGTCCCTTAAAGGGATAGCCCACCCACAAATGAACCTTCTCTCATTTACTCATGCTAATGCTGTCCCAGATGTATATGGCTTCATTCCGTGGAACGCAAATTGACATCTCTGTGAATCCATATAATGCAATAGATGGAACCCTCAAAAGTGAGAGCTCTCATTGGCTGCGTGTTTGTGTCATGTTTTGTTTGAGCACATTGATTGCGATTGTGTATATTGGCCATGTGCTCTTGTTTTGTTGTGAGCACATGGCTTGTCATGTTTGTTTCTATGTGCCATGTGCTCTCCTGTCTATTGTCTTATCCCCTGTCCCCTCAAATAGTGCACTATTTAACGGTATAGGGGGATTTCGGACAGCCCTTTTGTTTGCAGTCCTGTGCCAGTTCGTCGTCATATACACCCCTTGTGTCAGTTTGTTTTCCCCAATGGGGTAGGTTTTTTTTTTTAATTAATAAATCTCATCAACTCTGCACAATTGAGTCCTCACCTCATCCCTCAACCCTGACACATGAAGTGAAACCATAGGTGTGTGAGGAAAAATACAAATATTTTAAACTTTTTTAAACTATAAACCATCACTTCCAGCCAACTGCGTTCGCCCGACATAAACATCAGCATGTTGTGAAGCGTGACGTAAGCATGTTCTGAAGTTCACTTAATAAGCAGTGTTGGGAGTAATGCATTACTAAGTTATTAAGTAATTAATTTAATTACTTTTCCCTTGAAATGTAAAGTAAAGTAATTTAATGCAGTGACTAATATTAATTGCTGTAATTGCTTTAATTACGGTATATAACAATTCTATATCAATAGTGGATTTAACATAAAAATATAACGTCTAATTAAAGGTGCCCTATGTAACTTTTCCGTCCACTAGAGCACGGTTCCTCAAATCTTACCCCGGAGGTCCAATGCACTGCAGAGTTTAGCTCCAACCCTAATCAAATTCACCTACCTGTAGTTTTCTAATGAACCTGAAGACATTGATTAGCATTTTCAGGTGTGTTTGATTAGGGTTGGAGCTAAACTCTGCAGCGCATTGGACCTCCAGGGTAAGATTTGAGGAACCCTGCACTAGAGGTCGCCTATTCAAAACAAAGGTGTAGTTTGATGACGCCAAGTTTGAGCGCAGAATCTTTTTCCTTGGTTAAAATAGCAAATTTCCCACGATTTACAAATAGATGGAAACATTTGGGATATTGTAAGTATTCAACTGAACAAAATATATAACACTGTCCTAGTGGTTTTTGGATATATTACTGCAAAAATGTTACATAGTGCACCTTTAATGTTAAAATATTGGTATTTTTTTTCACACACCTATGGTTTTGCTTCAGAAAACATTGATTTAAAGGGTTAGTTCACCCAAAAATTTAAATTAGACCATGATTTATGTATAGGAGATGTATAGGAGCATCGCATGCTTTGATGCGGATTGGGCTGGGCTACAAACTCAAGCCCCTTCTCTCTTATATCGAAATCCTCCGCCATTTCTCTTTTAAAGTTCTCGTTTTAGACTTCTAATTCATGACCGGTGTTTTGTTTTGCTCTATCCTCTGCGTTTCTGCGTTTGTCAATACGTATGCGTCTAGGGTTCAAGGGTCAAGCGTTACTCTATTAGCGCAAGTCGACTTGCGCACCGCTGACTGCCGGAAGCTAGTTATTTTAGTTTATAAAGTTTTAAATATGGATATTTTTATTACACAAACGCACCACTTCGCTTCAGAAGGCCTTTGGATAGATATACTTTTATGGACTTCAAAAATTACCCAACAATTCACTGCCATTATAAAGCTTTGAAGAGCCAGGACATTTTTAATATAACTTTTTTTTGTCTGAAAGAAGAATTTTATATACACCTAGGATAACTTGAGGTTGAGTAAATCATGGGCTAATTTTAATTTTTGGGTGAACTAACCCTTTAACAATTGGGGTCATATGGATTACCGTGTGTTCATCAACTTTTTGACAAATTTGCATCTGAAGAAAGAAAGTCATACATCTGGGACAGCATGAGTGTGAGCAAACGGTGGAGTAAAATGTTTTGGTGGAGTATCCCTTTAAGTTAGTGAAAGTAGTTTTTTTCTTTCACAGTTCACAAAATTACCGAAAGCAAACTTTTCTTGGAAGTCATAATCCCAGACAGTCACCAGGCAGGGATGTCATGAAGCAAGAAAGATGAGTTTGCGGCCAAGACCTTTTTAGAACAGACCATTTGTCACTGTCAATACTGCAAACAAACTTCATGAAGTTGTTTGCTGTGCAATGGCCATAAAGCTTCCACCCACAGATTGTATTTGGGTGATAACTTGGCATCACAACTTGCCAGGCCAGTACTATTCCTCCTCTGGCTCGATTTGTGGAAGAGTCGAGCAAAGCTGTTTTGGACAGATGGTTTATTTGACTATTTTGGATATTATGTGTTTGCTTTTGCCTCTGAGAACTTGGATCAGTTTGTTTGAGATGTAACATCATGGGATGCCCATTTTTTTCTTTTTTTATGAACTTGCTCCTCAATTCATCAACAACTGCGTGACTTTCAAATCATTAATGGACTATCTATTCATGGACCAATTTGTCAACCAGACCTGACTTTTCACAAAGCAAAAACTCATAAACTCAAACTCAAAATAAATAGATTTTCAAATTGTCAAATAAATATGCATTATAATAATAAATAATAAATTGATAAATTCAGCATTTAAGTGTGTGTTAACAGTGTGGTTCAGTTCTCTTTTGGTTCTTTTGGTCTGGACCAAAAAAAGAAAATAATACATTTAGTCCTGGTTCGCTTAACATTCACACTGACACTTCACTTGGTGTCTGTGCATCCATATGATGGCATTTTGACCAAATAAGAACTCGTGAAGAGTTTATAAAATGTGTAAAGGAGTCAAAACAGTGGCAGGAATTCTTGTTGCACACAAACGTAGATCTGCTGCAAGGAGACGGCGTTTCTGACGCCTGTACTGAACTGTAATGGGCAACAACTATGACAAGAACAGGGATGATTTAGCATTCTGTCCTTTTTAGGGTCACATCTGGTGACATCACATCCTGTTTTTGGCTTATTTAGATGTCTTTGGACCGTGTTGCGTTCATATTTCAGTCAAACCACACCAGAGTTCGAAACCCATCTTTTCAGGCTTTTCAGTCTGCTTGCTTGGTGCACACCCGGGTTCGGATGTCAGCATTCACACTTAATCAAATGAAGCGCACTAACAGAGCAATCGCACCAGAGCTTGTTTTAATCGAACCAAACCTGCCAAGTGTGAACACACCTTAAATTGCATTTTTATAAGACATTCACCAATTACGTTTCATTATCATTTTAGTATTAGTTAAAAAGTTAAAAAATGTAAATGGTAATTTGACACGTGAGAGCAACCACTGATGTTCATTTGAATGAATTTATTTTTAAATTGCATTTTAAGTTGCATTCCAAATGAGGGCACTTCATTTGTCTTCAAAGACACTTCATTTTAGTGTCTTTGTTACATGTTACATGTACTTACTATAGTAATAACAGTAAATTATACATAATTACAAGCAATTAACTCTAAACCAAACCGTTCTTACAATCCTAACCCTATATTAATGCTGTCTTCACGTGCTTTCGGAAGTATATATATATATATATATATATATATATATATATATATATATATATATATATATATATATATATATATATATATATATATATATATATATATATATATAAATATATATATGATATAAATACGTGTTTCTTAGTTAGAAATTGGACATGAATGCCCTCTCAAGTCGTATACCTCTGGGAAGTTTAACTGAAAATGATTGCTGCTGTGACTGCTATTCTTTATTAGTTTTTTCCACAACCATCACCTTGTCTTATCATTAAAGTAGTGCATATTTACATACATGAATAATCATTTGATGCATATTGTATGTATTATACACAGCAAGAATAGTGTATTTGACAGAAAATTTCACAATCCTCAGCAAGCTGACTATAGATAGCGTGGTGAATGTTTATATGGTTATCAATGAATGGGGCGCTAAATATCATTTTGCCTCTAATAAGATTTTCCCAATTAATAATAAACCATGATTCCGACGTGAATGCGACGAGCTGTAATCATGACTTCAGAAGTGGGAAGTAGGACATTTCCGACAGTACTTGAAGGCAGCATAAGTATATGTTGTCAATTAATATTACTCAGTACTTAATTGTGTAATTACACTGTAACAAGGACACCTTGAAATAAAGTGTAACCAAACTGAGTTAATTATTATGTTCTTGTTATATTTTTATATATTTTTGGCAAAGTGATTTGTTAATTTATTATTTTATTGTGTTCCCTCAAGAGTATTAATTATTATTAATAGCATTATCAATATGAGCATTATTCCCCTCTGACATTGCATCTAAACAAATTGCTTGGCATTGACAGTCACACTATAGGCCTACAGAACTGGCTTTGATAGGTTTCTGAATAGAAACAGGCATGCAAGATACTAACCATCCTCTCTCTGATTTCTCTGATTTGTTTCTGATGACAGGTGGGGAAACAAGCGAGTTGCAAATTGCAAGGGGAGAGAATAAAGCAATAATAAAGGATTTTAATCCCGGGAAGGAGTATTCTGTCAAGGTTATAGCCGTGAGTGGAAACCTGCACAGCCGAGCACTTCAGGGAAAATACACTGGTACGAAATACCTTGTTTCTTTGAAGCGATCCCACTGAAACGGATTGCAAGTGAAAATATTGTGTTTGATTGTAGCCTCCTGTGTGATTTAAGACAGCATTGAAATAGTGCCTTGAAAATAACAGCTCCAATTGTACCAAGTGACATGTCTATACAAAATACATAGGGCTGCGGGTTTACAATTAGTTGAAATTGTATCGTACATATATATTTATTTTGCATAGCACAATATTTTGGACTTTAATACCTCGTGTCTCTTCAGCAGAAGACCAGAGCAGTGATGGGGACACCACTCAACCTCAAAGACTGAAAGAAGCTGGACCTGTGGAGGAGGGAAATGAGATCTCAGGAGGTAGAGCCAAAGTTTAACCTCTCCAGATGGAAATGTTACTGCTCAAGATGTTGCACTTTCATAGCTCAGGAGATTTAATGGAGTTCTCAGCAATTTTTGAAGTTTCAGTAAAATGTTAAAAGCCCTTAGGAGAAATAAACGCGAGTCAGTTATTTTATTCTCATGAGAAGATTGCGATGTAAGCAGATGTAAGCATGTGAAAATGTTCGAATGCGGCCTTGCATATCTATTGAATTCGCCAAATTGAAATAGAATTGCTCAGAATCTAGAGCGTGTTGTTAAAAGATTTCAATTGATAGCTCAGGTCAATTTCTACCTGGTCGTGGGAGAATTTGTTGATATTGAAATTGATTTTTGATGGCAAACTTTGGTATGTTGGGAGATTGTTGAAAGCATATGAGGCTCTTTCTCTGCAAAATGCAATACATGAAAACCGCTCATTTCAGAGACAACAGAGATATCAAAAAGATCTCTCTTGTGATTTTTCTTTCCTATGGGTTTTTCTCTCTTGTGGGTCTTCCTTTTCTATGTCACTTCTTTCTTTTATCTGTCACTTTTTAACATTATATGAATTTCTCCGTGCGATCTTCTGAGACTGATTATTGCTATTTTTCCAGTGAGAGCTGCCCTCCTGTCAAGATATTTCAGCCACGGTGCTGTCAATGAAATATAAGAACCCATACCTGCTGAAGTTGCAGAGGGCACCTCTCTGTAGGTCCCATCTTTGCTGGTTTTAATGTCCCTGGCATACTTGACAAAATGAGCATGTTCAGAAAGTCAAAGTCAAAGATGATGTTCCTGTCTGAATGTTTCCTCTGGAGTCTCTCAGGGCCAGACCTTAGCCACAACTCAGTCAAATATCACACAATTTGTTACAATTCAGAGGGTATTATGTACACCAAAGTATCCATGCTGGATTTTTGACCGAAATGCAATGTATCGATGAAACCGAGAAGGATGAATGCGAGGGAAAGGTTACTGAGCTCATGGTTGACTGTGCAAGAGACGTGTCTCCAGCCCCTCTCAGTTGTCTTTTTGCTGGACTCAAAAGAGAGATTCGGCTTTGTTTAGCTGTGAACATTGATGTTTAGTGGCTGTAAAAACATCCAAGGCTGCTTGGAGGCTGAAATGTGCTCTTGAGTGAAGCATTTAACTCGGGTCCCTCTGTAGGACGGCAGCTTTTGTGTTACGTGGTCTCGCATCTGTTGTTCAGAGTCTTTCATTTAGAACACCTCAGTGCGTCTGCCAAATGGCAGAGGTTTGAAATTGGTATGGCTCGCACAGACCTTGGCTGTCCTGTTTTCCTCTTCAGACTACCGTCAGAGTGGGCAGGATTTGGCACATGGACTCCAAGTGGGTGGTGGAGCTCAGATTCTGTTCAGTTCTGTTAAGACTTACTTCACGCTTTGATTATGACTGAGCACTAATTTGATTCCCTGCTTAAGATCTCATTAGCGCAGAATAACAATGAGATAATATTTCAAACCAAGAACTCGATGATGGGAAGTACCACGAGGGAGTTATCGCTGGCACAAGGCATATTCAGACAGATAGATGATGTCCTGCTGTCTGCACATGTGTGCGCGCTGGTGGGTTGGGATGGTGGACTATCATCTCCTTTGATGTGCCATCCCTGGGAATGTGCCCAAGCAGACAGAATGAAAGTAAATGGTTATCTAAGCATCCGTACCATCGATGTGGGCTGTGAAATGGCACTTTGAGCTGAACAAAATGGTCAAATTTTTATATCTCTCCCAATTCTCTTATTCTCAAACGAGCGCTTCCAGAAGCAAACTGAAAGGTGTCATAAACACAAAGCTGTTGCCTTTTAATTTCTCACCGAGCTCTTTACGAGATGTCTGTAATTGTGATTTATGCTCAACATCTGTGGATATATAAATGGGGCAAAGAAATAAATTGCAGCCAGCGGTGTAAATGACAACTGTGCAGACAACTGAACAAACAAACACTCAAATGGCAAGCAGTAATACTTATATATGGATAGTGTACACTTACCAGCTTTTCAGCAATTCAGTTACAGGTGACTACTAGTTAATAATCATGGGCAATTTTTATATGTACAGTACCTTCAAGGACACATTAATAGTGACAGTAAAGACATGCATAATGTTACAAATGTAACATTTTGAAATAAATGCTTTCTTTTCATCAAAGAATATATCATGGTTTCCACAAAAATATTAGGCAGCAAAACTGTGTTCAACACTGATAATAATAAGAAATGTTTCTTGAGCAGAATAGGATCATGTGATTCTGACAGGAGTAATGATGCTGAAAATTCAGCTTTGCCATCATAGGAATAAATAAAATAGAAATTAAAATAGAAAAGTTATTTTAAAGTGTAATAATATTTTACAGTATTACTGTTTTTACTTTATTTTTGATTCAATAAAGAAATAAAACCTAAAATCTTACCAACCCCAAATGGTACTGTGTTTATTAGAGCCATCATGACATCAAATATTGGAAAATATGTTGTAGAAGTAGCAGAGATTTTGATTCATCCCAGTGACTCAAATCTTTAGAATCTGTTCATCAAAAAGATTTGTTCAATGGTTCTTTCTGCAGGTTTCATTGCAAGTAGGTGGCAACAAGTGTGCATCTTATGCGTGCTATGAGTCATTGAATCATTTATTGGGAACCGAAACAAAGCAGATCTATCAGTTTTTTCTTTATCCATAATTTTAGCAAGCTAGTGAAAAAAAAATCCAATATTAATAGTTGAATGTTAAAGGAACTGTATGTAAGAAATGTATTTCAATTAATCATAAAATGGCCCTGATATGTCACTAGACATTAAGAAATCATGTTAATTTCAAATACTTATATCACTGACAACGGTTGTCCGGCCAAGATGTTGTCATTTTAAAAGTGAAGTTGCAGCCCTCAATTGATGTTGATGTTGACATGTTGTGTTTTGGCCTGAAGCACCACCCTCCACCTTATCTACCAATCACGAAGTCAGTAGTGTTTCTGCATTCGGGTTGCCAGCTCTGCTCTAGTTACCACAGCTGCAGCTACAAACTTTTTGGATAAACAATGTCTAACTTTACGAAACCTAAACGACCTTGTTATGAATCAGAAAAACGTCGTGACAGTGTCCGAAATAAAACAAGGATTTGTATAAGAGATGCCTTTGAAAGATGGAGATGGCTGAAAACGGAGAATAATTTGAAGACTGATGCCAACGTTGCTAATTTTCTCCTGGTACTTAATGTAAATGGACATTTCAAATATTCATGACAGTCGAACAAAGTTATGCATGTTCGTGCAAAGTAACGTTAGGTTAGCGCAGATGGAGGAGGTGGGTCATTGAATTGATAACGTTAAGGAATTGTTTGGTAAATAAAAATGGCGAGTCGTCATTGCTAACATTAGTAATGCATTATCAGAGCCCGTTTCTCTGTCATTATGCTGGGACGCTGAGGAAAACAACATTAGCACGCTTATTATTGCAATGTGAAAACGTATTTGAGACAGTAGCCTAACGTTACCTCTGTAAAAATTATTCCACATTCGTTCTTTGCATATATAGTGGACAAAACATGCTGCAAGTTGACCTGTATGACCATTGCTAATGTTATTTAGCTTTGCTGTCATTTTACTATAATATACTATAGTATTTTTTCATGTGGGAATGTACGAGCGTTCATATTTATGATTATATTTGGCTAATCGCCACTAGTACATTTTTGCGATTCATAATTACTGCACAAAACATCGCTCTTGACGCATAAACATAATTAACAGAAAGAAAAAAAACTTGCCATTGAAAGCTCCTTGTAGCAACCTACGTTCCTGCTGGATCCTGCAGCCTATCTGGCAACCTCGAGTCAGGGGAGGGGGAGAGGGGAGACACCGCTCTACAGTAATTTGAAAGTGATTGCAGTACCAGTTTTGGCCACAGTCCTACATACAGCTCCTTTAAGAATGAACATTAAGAATGAATAAAGAGTTTCAATAATGTACATGTCATTTTAATTATGTATTTTCATCAGTCATTTTTATCGTCTCATTCAGAAGCAAAGTCAGCCAGAAAGTCAGGTACTTTAAAGTGAAAAAGTGAACTGATTTGTTAATTTTAAAGATTCATTAGAAAACACTGAGAAACAACATGCAGCAGTTCTGATTGTTTAATGAGAAAAGGTGTTCAGAATGCAACTTCCGTTGTCTGGGCGTGATGGTCTTTGTCTGGGCTTGCTGGAAAAGGTGGCGGGGGTCAGCGGTAACTGCTGTTTCACACAAAGCTCCTTCCTTCCCGATAATAGTGTGGGCGGAGAAGCCTGATAATGGTCTTTTCTGACCTTTTTTGTCAGAGGGCAGGTCACTGGACTAAGATGAGAGGGCTGTTATTTAGGAATTCAGTACATGTAGCCACTGTAATCAAGAGAGAGATGATATCACTCCTTGAGAGAACCCAAGGTGACTGTGCTTTGCTTCACCTCAGATGACCTTTTTCTAATGAAAATCGGCCTCACCTGATGGTATTTTTAATGTGAGATTTTTCACTGAGGGAGGGTCTTTTAATAAGGGATCGTTGGTGTAGAACATTATTCTTGGAGGTGCTGTATAAGGTGCAGAGATGGCTGTCTTTTAAAGCGCTCCGCTGCCCTGCATTAGGGTGTGCGACGCACTGGGAATGCTAATAATGTCTATTTTGGCTCCGGTCTCAGGTGGCAGGCTGCTGAGGTTAGCAGTGATAAGGGCGACGCTATGGAACTTCCTTACAAGGAGGAAGGAGCTCCAGGACTTTCTCTGAAGGAGACTTTTGGAGTGTGACGTCTTATCTGGCCCAGCGGCCCACTAGTGGAAGGAGCCGATAGGCAGAACGCGTGGCAACCGCAGCTGCGAAGAAGCAGCGCGTCAAATCGCAGATAGACCACTTTTTGGTGTGTCAGCTGAACTACGTCTTAAAATGCGCTGCTTAGTGTTGTGGAATACACATCTATCTGGAAGTGCTTTCAGGAATACTTTTATATGACTGCAGCACATTAAAACGACATAAGTATATGCCATACCATTTTATTTAAACGATAATCACAAATTTATGCATTCTTCAAGGAGACTGTCAAACACGCACAACTTAATTTACACAAGTAGGATGTTTCTGGATCAATATCTGTTTTTATTGCTTTGAATTGCCTGCTCTATCCCTACCACTTAAACACAGGCAATGATTGGTTGTTAATCAGGCAATCAAAGAAAATTGATCAAGGAAACTGTCAAACATGGTCACAGTGATTTCTACAGTACTGTAACTGTTACACAGTAGAAAAAACGTCATCATTTTAAAATGGATGCATATTATGTTGCGTTTTAATTTTTGTTTTGTAGAAATCAATGTAACAATTCAATGATTTGTAATGAATTGTTTTTTATAAGTAATGTTTCTGAGAATCATGAAATTTCACTGGTTCAATTTCATTCCGGTTCTTATACCTCTAAACGGTCCAATTAATATTTTGAAAAAAAAAAAAGAAATGCCAAAATGTGGATAATATTTATGTTGTAAATCATTTTCAGGGCAAAAATGTTACATATCAATACTAAACAAACAAAGTATTATATTTTATTTGTTCATTTATTTTTTTTAATATACCACTGACAAAACAGCCAAATGTGTATATTTAACTGCATGTTGTCATATGAACAACCAATTAGAATCACTGATTTAAGTCTCTAATTCAGTTAATTCAGTAAAGCTGTATGTGTTAGATTCACTAAAAAAACAAACTTTTTAAAGACATTAGTTCAGGAATCATTTAGACCAGAGGGTGTCGTGACCCAAAAGTGGGTTGCAAGACCATTTTGGGTTGGTTGCGGAATGTGTAGTCAAAGACACAACAACAACAACAACAACAACAACAACATTTTTTCTGATGTGAGACTTTTGGTTTGAAAGACATGCGTGAAGACTGTTGACTCTTCTGTTAGACGCCATTAAAGGGTTAGTTCACCCCAAAATGAAAATTCTGTCATTAATTACTCACCCTCATGTCCTTCCAAATCCTTAAGACCTTCATTCATCTTCGGAACACAAATAAAGGTATTTTTGATGAAATCAGAGAGCTCTCTGACCCCTCCATAGACAGCACTTTCACAGCCCAGAAAGGTAGTAAAGACAGTGTTAAAATAGTCCATGTGACTCCAGTGGACTCCAGACTCCAAATTCAACCTTAATTTTATGAAGCGACAAGAATACTTTTTGTGCGCAAAAAAACAAACAAAAATAACGACTTTATTCAACAATTTCTTCTCGTCTGTGTCATTCTCCTACGCTGTTGATGTAGTGTAAACGGCAGAACAGCAGCTCACGATTGGCCAACTCCTCTGTCAGCATCAGACGCATGCGCCGTGGTGCTCACGTGAACAGCGTTGGCCAATGGTAAGCCGGCTTTCTGACGAAGAACTCGCCGTTCTAACATAGAACAGCGTAGGAGACTGACACAGACGAGAAGAAATTGTTGAATAAAGTTGTTATTTTAGTTTGTTTTTTTGCGCATGATATGAGGGTGAGTAATTAATGACAGAATTTTAATTTTTTGGGTGAACTATCCCTTTAATGCCTGAGAAAATGCATTGTCCTGCTGTTAGATGTCCTGCATCAGTATCTGCTGTAAGATGAGTTGTTGTCAGGCTTTATGTCAGTGTCATTATTGTAACGTTATTTTCGTAACTTGTTGTGACATAAAACGTCTCTCACCTCAGAAAAATGAACTTTCCTGCCATTTCAGACATTATAGACCTTATTCACACAAGCGCTTTCTTTGATTTTTAACGGGAATGAAAGCGAGGCTGTGAGAGAGACACACATCTCCTCAGTGGGTTGTACTGTTAGAAGAAAGTCATATACCCCTAGGACCCTAGGATGGCTTGAGGGTAAGTAAATCATGGGGTAATTGAATTTTTTGGGTGAACTATCCCTTTAAGTAAGGTGGGATGGTACTTAAATTAGGTTGATTCAAATTTGGTTTAATGATGATTGGAAAATGTGTGTCCTACGGCCAAATCAGTCGAGAACCAATGATTTAGAATACACTGGTCATGCTGTATGGCTTGGATGTACTCAGAAGAGTAATTTGTGGTATGTCAGGCTGTATGTCAGTGTCATTATTCTAACGTTATTTTCGTAACTTGTTATGAAATAAAAAGTCTCTCACCTCAGAAAAACGAACTTTCCTTCCATTTCAGACATTATAGACCTTATTCACAGGCACAGCAGTGCCATCTTTGATTTTTAAAGGGAACTAAAGCGAGGCTGTGAGCGAGACGCTGTATGGCTTGGATTCACTCAGAAGAGTAATTTGTTTAAAAATCTGTCCCCCGGTTTCACAGACAAGGCTTAAGATAGTCCCAGACTAAAATGCATACCTGAGCTGTCTTAACTGAAATCAACTTTCACTGGCATATCTTAAAACATTGTTTTGTCTCAAGATTCACACCAGTAATGTTTTTTCTAAGGCACGTTTATAAAAGCTACTTAAATGCCCTAATTAAACCGAGGCCTAATCCTAGCTTAATCTAAATCCTGTCTGCAAAACCAGGCCTCAATGTTTTGAATGTACCAAAATAACTGATTCAAAAGAGTCATTAGTTTGGGAATCAGATTACGCTGGTCATGCTGTATGGCTTCCATTCACTAAAAAGAACCTACTCAAAATGGTAATTCGTTTAAGAATCTGTATGGTTTTGATTTACTAAAGTCATTTGTTCGGGAATCAGACTGCACTGATATGGTATGTTTTTGTTTAATAAAAAATAAACTCCTCAAAAGAGTCATTAGATAAGGAATCGGACTACACTGATGTATGTTTTAAGAATTTGTATGGTTTTGCTTCACTCAAAGGAGTCATTCGTTTGGAAATCAGAAGACTCTGGTCATGCTGTATGTTTTGATTCACTAAAATAATAGATTTAAAAGAGTCATTCATGCTGGAATCTGACTTGATTGATATATGTTTCGCACTGTACTTCCAGTAGTTGCTACTGAATAATAGTACATTAAACATTATCAGACTATTTTACCAAGTCTTTAAAATTCCAGACTGATCGCTTGTTCTGCAGCCGTTCCCTCTCTTGTGCTGATTAAGTGAGTATATGTGGAATCTGTTTTGTGATTAATTTGTAGTACTAGCACCGGTGTAATCACATCAGCCATATTGCAAGAGAGAGCGCTGATTTTTGCCGTGCCAGATGTGAAACCAAAGGCCATTACAACTGCTTAGCGTCACACAGCTGCCCGCCTGGCCTTTTGCCCATACTAAGCAAACAAACTCTAGATAGGCCAGCTGTTTACTAAGGCCTGATTGAATTTTTCATTACAACTACAGTACTGTTATTGCCATTAGGCAGATTCAGTTTGAGTAAGGGATAAACCGCTGTTGACTTCATTTCAATAGTGCTGTTTTGCTCATGGCCGTCTAGGGACCAGGGGTTTGGATTAAACTGAAGCTGTTAAGATTTGTGTCCTCTCTAATCTGGTCCCTTGTCTGCAATAGAAATACTTTTCTTTGAGCTTGGAACATTGAAGACAGGTCAACGACGTCCAATCCCACAACGAATTTTGCTTTATGACCCTTTTGTTTGTTTATTACTCTGTTGCCGTACACTCAAGAAAAAACTTTATGTATTTGAATTGCGTATTCAAATTTCCATCCTTTTGAATTTGTACATTTTTAACTTAATGTGATGCATATTTGTCAGTCATACATAAATAAAAGGGGTAGAAACAGGTAAGATTTCTGCAATAGTACCAATAAATATAATGTGTATAATATAATATACAGTAACCAGGTTTATGTATTTATCACCAATAAATCGAATTGATTTCAGTCTCAAACATTTTAACTAATTAAATATTTTTTTTGTTCCACAGCTAGCCATATTTTAACCATGAATAACTGCATTAATTAGCCGGAGCAAACTTTTTCTGGAAAGTTCACATTGGCAAGCACCAAAAGAAATTCGTTTTGCCCTGATTTTGTTCAAAATCACTCTAGTTTATTGTTCAATATTGACATATCGGGACCTTAAATGTATCAATGTACTTTACAAAAACTGTGTTGAAGCTCCTTTCAGATTAGTTTAATGTATGATAAGGTACATGGATAACCAAATATATAACAAATATATAATATATATTCGATGAGCGAATTCATGGTGGTTCTAAGCAATTTGAAATACATGCATTTTGAAAATACGATTACTTAATTCGTTACATTTATATAGCGCTTTTCTGGGTACTCAAAGCGCTTTACATGGAAGGGGGGAATCTCCTCAACCACCACCAATGTGCAACATCCACCTGGATGATGCGACGGCAGCCATATTACGCCAGAACGCCCAACACACACAAGCTTATTGGTGGAGAGGAGACAGAGAATTGAATTCAAAAGGGTGCAAATAGTTAATAATAAAATATGCCATGATTTATTAAATAGTACAGAAATCATTTCTGTTTTTTAAGCCAGGCACACACAGTATGATTTTGCTGTTGTATGAGCTCGCAGGCGTGGAAATCATTGATGCCTGTGTGGTCGCGGCTCGCATTGTGTGAGAGGAATTACGAGCCTAACCGAGTAGCTCCCAACCCCCCGATGTTCAGGGATTCAAAATTCAGGGAGTCTGCCCGATTTTGACCAGTGTATAGGCTGTCCCCTGTTGCCAAATCATACACAACCACATCACATAGGCTAGATCTATGAATATTATTATAGCCCAGTGGCTGCAACCTACAGCGTGCGCATACACAGACACTCACACAAATACACTATAGTTGTTTTTGTTGAAAGGAATGGCTGTTGTTCTCTGCTTTTCACCAAATCATTTGCACACTCATCTTTTTATTTTCTTTCTTTTATCTATCCGATGCTATAGCAGCGACATTGAAAACTTCAGTCTCCATGTTTAGCACAAAAACTCATGTGATTGCTGCCGGCTCGCCATGCAGGAAAGTCGTGTCGTGTACCAGCTGCTTTGACACCATTATTAGGTTAACTGACTCATAACGTGTGCAATGGCTCAGAACCTCCAGAGTGTCCGAACTCACACAGTGTACGCCCGCCTTTACTCGTTTCATTTAAGCAGGGCTGCCAACTTTTCAAAAAAACTTGGAGTGAAATTTGGTGGGGTCAACCAAAATTTTGTTGCGTACAAAGCATTTGTTTTTTGGCTCATTCAGCATCATTACCGTACACAGAAATAAATTATATATATATATATATATATATATATATATATATATATATATATATATATATATATATATATATATATATATATATATATATATATATATATATATATATATATATATATACACACACACACACACACACACACACACACACAGAAAACACTCTGCATCAGCATTTGAATGGGGTAGTATTGTTTTTTGTTGTTGTTGATTTCTTTTTTGCCTTTGATAGATAAGTATAGGTTGATAATTAATTCTGTCTATTAAGACAAAATTAATCTATTTGACGCTTTGGATTTACACTATATCCTATAGACACACACACACACACACACACACACACACACACACACACACACACACACACACACACACACACACACACACAGGGGTTTTTTTGTGAAATGTGGGGACATTCCATAGGCGTAATGGTTTTTATACCGTACAAACCGTATTTTCTATCCCCCTACACTGCCCCTGCCCCTAAACCTACCCATCACACACACACACACACACACACACACACACACTGCCCCTGCCCCTAAACCTACCCATCACAGGAGATTGGGCAGTTTACTTTCTGTGAAAAAAAACTCATTCTGTATGATTTATAAGCATTTTGAAAAGTGAGGACATGGGGAACGTCCTCATATTTCACCCTCTTTTTGTAATACCTATGTCATACCCATGTCATTATATTTGTATATATTTGTGTCCTGATATTTCACAAAAACATGCCCACACACACACACACACACACACAATTTTAAATCCCTTTTTATGTAAATAGAACTACTTTAAATTACAAAATACTTATAAGTTAAAGTAGTCAAGTTACATTCAAGCTACCCTTTTGAAAAAAATAGCTACAAGCTACTATCAAAAAGTAGCTAGCTACATTGAAATTACTTTTCTTTTTTACAATGACATTGTTACAAATAACTGAATAATTGTTAATGAAGAATGTTACAATATTTGGGGTTTCAAGCAACATAATGCAATGCAATTATGATTTAAAAGAGTATTGGGTGAATTCAGGTTGATTGAGACACTTTTTTCCCAGTCATTTCAATGGCAAAAAGTGTCAGAATCATTTGATTGTGTAAACTATCCGATACACACAATACTCAAATATAGTCTATATCTCAAACTGGCTGTCAAAGTGCAAAATGGCTGCAAATTTAACATCAGTGCAAGGAAAAAATGTATGCAACTTAAATTAAATAGGCTACTCAGGAGTCATGATTAGTGTAAAGATGCAGGTTAAGCTCAGCATTCTGAACGCTGTGAGACGCCAGTCATGAGCTGCTCGCGTGAACAGTGCTCTTTGCTTGACTATTTCTTTTCGTTTCGAATTGTTTCGTTTAAAAGTGGACATTTCAAGCTTTCTATACACATATTTCTCATGTCTGTGAGGCAAGTAACCTGCTGAGTTTTGGTTCATTTATTAGACGTGCTCCAGTTCATGTGCAATTCGATCGCTCCGGCGCCTCCGTCCCGATTATTGTCTGCTATAGACTATTTGCTTCTTATTTAATAAATCCAGGCAATTGAAACATTGATTCAAATTAAGATAGGCCTACAATTTATACAAAACGAAATTCACTTTAAAGAAAGGCTTTCTACAAAACAAAACTTAATGAAGTGGTCAAAATCATTTCTGACCCTATGTCTTTGACATAGCCTAGCCTATTACGCATCTTTGCACTTTTCATAATAGCCTAGATGAAATGTAAAAATAGCATTATAATATTTAAACATAAATATGAAAAAAATACATTGATTAATGGCTACAACAAGTACAGATAAATGTCATGTCTGAGCGTGATTTGAGCGAGCATTGTTTTACCGGTGAGCGGTTCATGAGTGGAGCGTTCGCTTGGGCCATGAGCGATAGAGGGGAGCGCGCCTGTACAGAGCGGATTATTGAGCTGAGCATTACACCGCACCGCTTCGCTCATTACAGGCTCGTTCTCGTCAGAACCCAAAACGGAATGTAGCTTTTGGTCGCACTACCGTATTTATTTGCACATTTATCTTGAACCCCCTCACCGAAAGCATAACTAGTCGATCACGAGTGGCTCAACAGGTAGATCTATAGATAAACTCATCTTTCAGGCATTTGACCGACCGGGTTGACAGTTCACCGTGAGAAATCGGGGCTTTGGCGTGTGAGCGTGTGAAACCAATCAAACGCGTATGTCTCACGGCCAATGCGTGAGAGTTGGCAGCTCTGATTTAAGTATGGCGAACAAATATATATCACATTATAAATGTAGGTGTGTTTTTTATTTAATGTAAGCTTTTAAATTACTGAAGGTGTTTCAGCAGGAAGTAGAGGTAAATTACATCCCCCATACATGAGACTGTTGCAGGGGGACACCCTGGTTCATGCCTGATTTAATATCCTTTCCTGTAATTAAGAGAGAGGGCAGCTCAGGGCCAGTGAGGCTCTGATGTAATCATCAAGAGTTGGTATGATGCCTGGAGAGCGGTATATTTAATCTGTGTGTGTGTGTGTGTGTGTGTGTGTGTGTGTGTGTGTGTGCGAATGTGCTTTTGCGGGTCTCAGCTGCAAACTTTCAATGAACAATTTTTGGATGAAGAGTTTCCATTTATAGTGGACATTTCACATTGTCCACGTTTCTCTTCCTCAAACACGCAGTTAGAATATGTAGAGCAGATCCGATGGCTGTAACATTGTGAACGGTACATGACTGTGTCATTCTGATGATGAGGCTACTGATGTGAGAATATTGCATAGGACAGATCTTTTTTTCTTACTACCTACCAAATCTGAGCATCAATTGCAAAATACCTGTGGTAATGCGCTGCAAAAATATACATATTAAAGGAACACGCCGACTTTTTTGGACTTTAGCTTATTCACCGTATCCCCCAGAGTTAGATAAGTCCATACATACCATTCTCATCTCTGTGCGTGCCATAACTCTGTTTGACGTACCCACCGCTAGCCTAGCTTAGCACAAAGACTGAAGGTAAACGGCTCCAGCTAGCCTACTGCTCAATAAGTGACAAAATAACGCCAAAATTTCCTATTTACATGTTGTGATGTGTATAGTTACATTGTGTACTAAGGCAGACGGAAAATGAAAAGTTGCGATTTTCTAGACCGATATGGCTAGAAACTATTCTCTCATTCCTGCATACTAATCAAGGAACTTTGCTGCCGTACCATGGATGCAGCGGTGCAATGATATTACACAGCAACTGAAAATAGTCCCCAGCACGCTCTCTGTGCAAGCAGGTTGTCACGTTGGTTATGTTGAAGGAAGTAAGCCTATTTTCAGGCGCTGCATAATATCACCCATGGTACGGCAAAAAGTTCCTTGATTACTACGCAGGAATGAGAGTATAGTTCCTAGCCATATCGGTCTAGAACACTGTCAGTCTTAGTACACAATGTAACTATACACGTCACAACATGTACATAGGAAAATGTTGGCATTATTTTGTCACTTATTGAGCAGTAGGCTAGCTGGAGCCGTTTACCTCCAGTCTTTGTGCTAAGCTAGGCTAGCGGTGGGTGCGTCAGACAGAGTTATGGCACGCACAGAGATGAGAATGGTATGTAGGCCTATGGCCTTATCTAACTCTGGGGGATACGGTGAATAAGCTAAAGTCTTAAAAAGTTGGTGTGTTCCTTTAAGATTTGTTTTTAGATAATATTTGTTGGATTAAGTTTATTTTACCTACCCCATTAGTTATTTTATTTAGTTCAGCATAAATGTAAGTCTTAAACATTATCTGTGTAAAACTGGATAATATACAGTCAAACCAAACATTTTTCAGACACCTTCAACATTTTCTCACATCACAGCAGGCACGTGCAGAGGGGGGGGCTTTGGGTGCTCGAGCCCCTGCCCTTTTTCAAAATGAATCAAAAGTGCCCCTCTCAGACAAATATCAAGGATAATATCATGGTCAATACAACTAAATAAATGTGATCATTATAACATGACAATGTATACAATAGTAACGGACGGCTCAAAAGTCGGACAATTTCTGTTGCCATAACGCGTTGCTATTGGTTGCGTGCGTTTTAAATTGACTGCTGATTTTCCACTGTTCGGAAACGGCTCTCGAGCCAAATACGGTCCTTTCAGAGAGTGTGTGGCCTTACGGGAAAAAAGTAAACCAATATTTTTTTTTTCATCCATAATCAGACCTGATGTGTTGATTTAATTACAAATCTATATATTATATATTTTAAAGTATTACACAATTCACCAATGCCCGTTTGTCATGTATATACACCAACCAATTGTGATCTGGCAAAGCAAGTTCAAATTCCATTGGGCGATGTGAAGTGGAGCGGTAATTTTCTGTTCTTATTCATAAATCGGTGGACAGACGAACTAACGTTTGTGGAACGATTTCCTGCGGTTTGTCTCATTTTATACATTGCATCACTGACAAAATGGATTTGAACTGACAACAAACAAATCACTGTACAAAACCATGCAACAGCAAAAGTCGCATTAATGGTAAGTAGTGTTAAATTCACTTGTATTTATGTATATTGATACACCGTTTACTATTTCATGAAACTATCAAAGTTAACAAAACCCAAGTGCCACCGGCACCTACAGGCCTATTATGTGAAGTGTAGGCTGGCGAAATGGTTACCATTACCATTTTTGAATATTATGCAGCATTATGAAAGAAGTCTCTTATGTTCATCAAGCCTGCATTTATTTGATAAAAAACAGCAATATTGTGAAATATTATTAAAATAATGGTTTTCTATTTTAAAATAATTTAAAATATAATTTATTCCTGTGATCACAGCTGGATTTTCAGCATCATTACTCCACTCTTCAGTGTCACATGATCTTTCAGAAATCATTCTAATATGAGGATTTAATGTCAATGATGGAAACTGTGATACTCTTTTCAAGATTGTTGGATTAATAAAAAGTTAAAAAGAACATAATGTAATATTATTTCACAATATTAGGCTACTGTTTTTTTCTGTATTTTTGATTAAATAAATGCAGGCTTGATGAGCATAAGGATATATATATATAATTGCCCCTTTTTTACATTTGAGCCCCTGCCCCTGAAGAACTCTCTGCACGGCCCTACATCACAGTTTATTCGCTATAGTTTAGAAAATAGTAATAAAATATGACAAGAACTCAGAGTTAAACTGTGTCAGAACAAATTCATGTTGATAATGTCAGATAACTTTGATAGAAAGGTATGTAATGGATTACAATCAACCAATCAGCTGTCAGCTGTTAAATTTAAGTACACAATTAGATAATACCAATTTAGGTCAACCAATGACCAAGCAATGCTTAATTTTGTTCAGTCTGTGGTGTAAAAGGTCGCATTAGCAATTAAAGAAAAAACACTTAGGCAAAACATGGTCAGGTTAAAGTGTCTGAATAATTTTGGTCCCAAATTTTTATCAATTTTACTGGTAGTCCACTGTATGAAGAATTTTGGGTATAATAATGTCACAGTTTACTTTAATTTGCTATCCTCCATTACATAAATGAACTATAGTGTCCTGCACCCACTAGTAAAAAATTATATCTGGTGTCTGAATAATTTTTAGTTTGACTGTATATATTTCTTTCTTACAGCGTTCAAAAGATTAAGAAAATCAAGTTTGGGGTCAGTAAGATTTTTTTTTTTAAAGAAATGAATATGCTTATACAGCAACAATGCATTAAATTGATCAAAAGTGTAAAGTAATTTTTAAAGAAATTATTGTCTTTTATTTACCTCTCACCTTGCATGTGACCTACAGGATGTCTGCTGCGCGCTAATGAAAGTCTCTGCTCAGGTGTGTGATGGGTATTTACAACGCACTGCTCTGGTGTGGTAATAAAACCTCTGCCCCAGTGCCGCCCACAGGGGGAATCAGTAATAATCCAGCGAGGCATAACTGTGAATATATGTGTGGAGATTGTCCTCTGCACAAGCACCATTAAGCATCTGGGAATATGATGTGTTGGTCCCTCTTCGTGAATTCATATGTCTGGGAGGAGAGTTTGGCAGCGATTCAGGGTCATTAAGATTTTAAATCTTGAAATCTTCTTTAGGGAACAATGCAACATTATAATAAAAATACATTGTGTTGAAACACTGCAAAAATCTTTTTCTTAATCAGCATTTTTGTCTTCCAGTAAAAAATATGTAAACCTTAAAATTCTTTGAACATTTTGTCCTCAAAGTTGATGTGTAAGAAGCAGGAAAAATGGGCAAGTGTAAGGATTTGAGTATGACAAGGGCCAAATTGTGATGGCTAGACGACTGGGTCAGAGCATCTCCAAAACTGCAGCTCTTGTGGGGTGTTCCCGGTCAGTGGTCAGTATCTATCAAAAGGGGTCCAAGGAACTGAGTTTGTTGTGTATGGGTCTGTATAGCCGCAGACCAGTCAGGGTGCCCATGCTGACCCCTGTCCACCGCCGAAAGTGCCAACAGTGGGCACGTAGGCATCATAACTGGACCACGGAGCAATGAAAGAAAGTGGCCTGGTCTGATGAATCACGTTTTCTTTTACATCACGTGGATGGCCGGGTGCATGTGCGTCGCTTACCTGGGGAACACATGGCACCAGGATGCTCTATGGAAAGAAGGCAAGCCGGCGGAGGCAGTGTGATGCTTTGGGCAATGTTCTGCTGGGAAACCTTGGGTCCTGCCATCCATGTGGATGTTACTTTGACACGTACCACCTACCCAAGCATTGTTATGCTTAGGTATATAAGCTAAGCATTACTGTACAGTGATTAAAAAGTAATACTTTTTAAAGGATTTTTTTTATAAGAAAAAAGAAGAATTCAATTCTAATAAAGAAAATCATTTTTGTTGGTTACTTTTTGTGGTCAGATTTAAGCTGGTGTGTATCTTTTCTAAGAGCACAAATTCTCATTATATTTTAATAGATATAGTGCCCAAAATGGGGCCAACCCAACAACTGGCTGTTTAAAGCTGTGTTGTGTGACTAATGGATGACTCAAGGAGGTCTCTTCTGACACCTCGCCCATATAAAGTGCCAGCGCTCGAGGCCTGAGGGAAGGCACAACTTGAGGGCAAACTGATATTTTCATAACATCTGTCAAACCTTTGGGAGGAAGCATGCTTGGCCTCTAAAATGTATCGCCACGTTAATCTCCTGTGTTATCATTTATATTTAGGTTCCGCCCTCCTTCAGGATTTAGTAATGCCTCCGGTCATTTTTTCCAAGGACTGTTTTTTATGATGCACATGCACATGCACGTAGACCGAGATTTGGTGTGGTGTGGGCTGGTTTGACTGGCTGTTGATGAAACGCAGAGTTGTTTAATAGTGGCTCTTGTGGGATTGCGATTCTCCGTCCTGCCCTTTAACCGCACATGAGAAGAAGGTCAGAGATCGGTCCGCACTGGAGCCGATATAGGGTGGTTCTGAACATAAAAAGTAGTTCGCTCATTACAGCAAAGGACACGGGGGGGCTTTTCTCGCCCTTTGTTTCTCATCCACATTATTTCTCTGGCAAAAATTCCCTGTGCTCACATTTCAAAGTCTGACTAAAATGGTAAAAGCTAAAGTGCGACATCTCTCAAAGCTGTTGCCACTTTTAGACTGCACCCTGTCTGGCCTATAGCTTAATGAAAATGAGTACTAATTAACCCCTATGAGGATCGTCCATATAATGACTGCTGGGTAAGTGCTAGGCAAATTGATATCTCGGATGACTGCAACATGATGATGTAATGGGATACAAGTAATGAATGATGTACAATCAGACGGTCATTATCACACAATGACCCCAAACAGGGTGATCAAGACCCTGACAGGAAGCGAACGAAACTTGTGTTATCCTGTCCAGCTTATTTGAGGGCTACTTAACGAATAAATAAAATAAATAAATAAATACGCATGAAATATTGATTTGAAATTCTTTAATTATGTGAGAAGGAAAACACAGTGATATACCTAGGGCAAAGTAGTGAACACTGAGGCTCTGCGTCTTACATTTCAGCCACTCTACGAATCTGTGATTAATTCAGCTGTCAGTGCTCTTATAAATCTGACTCTCTTCACATTGCTGCAGTAAGTTATCTGAAGTGATTTCTCTCTAAATCCTCCCCTTTCCAGTACTCAAAAATCATCAAAGATCATTGAATTAAGATTCATCCATTCCTCACTGCTAGTCATTGCAGACCCAATGTGTTACATAGAGTGGCAATATTTGGTGCACTGCCTCGCACACAACTGTCACGCACTCCTTCTTTCATCCGAAGATTCTGAACACTCTTCATTCTAGTGAAATCTAGTGAAATAAAAATGCAACCAAAAACACCACAAGTACTATTGAAAAACTTTTTTTTTTTTACGTTATTTTAAAAAGTTTTCGGTTGAACAACCCACAACCTTGCACTAAAGAATAGTTCTGTCATCATTTACTCAACCTCATTTCATTCCAAACCTGTATGACCGTCAGTGGAAAACAAAAAAATATGTGACCCTGGAAAACAAAAAAATATGTGACCCTGGACCACAAAACCAGTCATAACACGGGTATATTTGTGGCAATAGCCAACAATACATTGTGCGGGTCAAAATTATAGATTTTTTTTAATGCCAAAAATCATTAGGATATTAAGTAAAGATCAAGTTTCATGAAGATATTTTGTACATTTCCTACCTTAAATATATATAAAAAATATTATTATCAGTAATAGGCTATGCATTGCTAAGGACTTCATATGCACAACTTTCTCAATATTTAGATTTTTTTGCACCCTCAGATTCCAGATTAGTTGTATCTCTGCCAAATATTGTCCTAGCCTAACAAACAAACCATACATCAATGGAAAGCTTATTTATTCAACTTTCGGATGATGTATAAATCTGAATTTCCAAAAATGTACCCTTATGGCTGGTTCCCTTTCAGTCGGTCACTCTTGACGTACGTCTCCGTTCCCTCTTTCACGGAACAACGGTTACCATACGTAACTGAGACGTTTTGTGGTCCAGGGTCACATATTTTCATACGTCGGGTCAGAGGTCACTCTTCAGCCTGAACTAGACTTGCGTGTGGCTATTACCAGAAGACATTGATTATAGTTTATAAAGTTATAAATATAGTAGTGCTGGGCAAATTAACGTTAACGCAGGCGATACATTTTTTCAGTTTAACGCATTAAAAATATTTAACGCAATTAAAGTTTTTTTATATTCATTTTTGCCTAGCGTTACATTATATGATCACGCTCTTATTCATGTAAATGCTTTTAAACCATTTAAGCGCGACAAGACAGAAGAGAACGCGCTGTGTGTGAATGTCCTGTCTGTGTGGGTGCGTCTCAATCAGACCCCAAGGTCAGTAGTCAGGACAGAAAGATTTGCGCCAGTGCAAACACCGAGTTCTCTTTCGCTCTTGAACAAACAATAACAACAACACAGAGAATGTTGCCAAAATGCCAGTTTTGTAGAGTATTAGGAGTCTCATAGTCTCGTAATAGGAGTCTTAAATTAGTTAAATAACGTCTTAAATTAACTTGAGAAATTAATGTGAGAAAATGAGATGCAAGTGATAGCGCGTCAGATCCGCGTCATGTTCGGCAGCGGCCGATCTTAAAGTCACAGCAGTCAATAATGATGTCTGGCATTAATGTTCATCAAAGAACAAAGGGAACAGAGAAAAGTGTAGCTTTAATGATGATTAATCTATATTTAATTTATTATTTATGCAGTTAAGAAAGATGTTTGATAACTATTACATTTCTGTATCTAACAGCGAAGGCCACGGGTTAATATAACATTTATTATAATGGGTTTATGTAAAGATTGTTTTAAGTTCACTTAAATTAAAAGTATTTTTTTTATAAATGTTGAAATTGGTAGTTATACTGTATCAGTTATAATGTAATCTAACGTCATTAATGTTTCATAAAGACATTAGTATCAGTTATACTGGCCTCATTCATAAAAAGATGCCATTACACATATTTAAAATAGGCTGTCTTTAAATTTTTGCTACATTCATTTGGAGAGCAACTGAAATGAATACAATATCAAAATATTAAAAACTTGCGATTAATCGCGATTAATTACAGAATCTTTTTTTATTCATTCGTTTTTAAAAAAAAATCGATTCCCAGCACTAAAATATAGATATTTTTCTTACAAAAAATGCATTGCTTCGCTTCAGAAGGCCTTTATTAACACCCATGTACTACTGGCGCCCTTATACTCTGGTTGCACCAGTAGTGACATAACAGGCTGTTGCAGACCAATCTTATGGTTGTGTTTTGACCAGTGCTTCAGACATCAGTCACGCTGAGGCGTTCCCCATAGAGTCTTGTTCAGTGTATTAATATACATCCTCTGCAGTGTTATCATCAAAAGTACACTATGTAACTTTTGCACCTTCAACAGTTAAAAAACAAAACTGCATGCATTTTGTGGAAGAACACCGTTTTGGTTGTGCTTCGGCTCTGTGTGTCTGTGCGAATAAATGGTTCTTTCTCATAACTAAAAAAGAGAGACATTATCCTACTGCTCATAAAACCTACTGCATTTGGCCGTTACCAGAAGACAGTTATTATAGTTTATAAAGTTATAAATATAGATAGTTTTCCTACAAAAAATGCATCGTTTAGGCCTTTATTAACACCCTGGAGCTGTATGGATTACTTTTATGATGGATGGATGCGCTTTTTTGGGCTTCAAAATCTAAGGTAGCATTCATTCCCATTATAAAGCTTCGTAGAGCCAGGATATAACTCCGATTGTGTTCTGAAAGAAGAAAGTCATATAACCCTAGAATGGATTGAGGGTGAGTAAATCATGGGGTAATTTTCATTTTTTGGTGAACTATCCCTTTAAGGCAAGAATTATTGCTGTGAGCCACATCAGCTCATGATCAGACCCCCTAAGACTGAAAACCTAGAATTGCCCCAGTGCAGCCGATTGTTGCTGCATGCAGATAACTCTTAAATATATTACTATGCGTGATTCTACAAAATTTTTGACTGCAGTATTTCAGAAAGTTGTCTAATAAAGAAAAAAGTTAACCCCCAGATTCCAACGATTGTGGATTCTCTTGTAGGCTCTTGACAGTTTGCATGCATTGTGTTGAATCAGAGACTGTTTACTACCTTGCTAAGTTACTTGCATTATGTACAGTGTAGAGCCGGGGTCGCCAACTAGCGGACTCCGGTCCGAATCCAGACCGCGAAACCTTTTGACGTAATGAAATAAATAAATGCCAAATGCCATTAAAAAAAAATTCACATTTATATCGGGCAGCTCAGTAGAACCGATTTGGGTCCTATGTCGCCACGGGATGCGACGACAGTTAACGTATGCTCACTGTTGCTACGTTCAGATCAAACAATGGCATTTTCAAAACTTAGGAAAGTTGACGCTGAAAACCGAGTTTTCCGAGATGAATGGGTGGAAAGAAATCGCATTTATTCTTCCTGCATCCTGTACGAGGCCTGTGTGTCTCATTTGCTCTGATTCTGTTGCGGTTGTCAAAAGTGGAAACATTAAATAAAATGTTTCTTGCACTTTTACATTTTTCCAACACTGGTGGCACTTTATTTTTGCCTGTTTGTGTTTCTGAATGATATTGCTAATTATATTTTACCAGTGCAATTTGAAGCACAGAAGAGAGCAGTGTTCAATATTAGATACATTTAGTTAATAATTAAAGACTATACATGTGAATGAACATAAAATGTGTTATGAGATTTCGGAATTATTATTTTTTTTACCAGGGGGGTTTGTGTTCATTGATTGTTATTATTTAACTCAGTTCAGCAGGGAAAAGCTCTTCAGTTGCTAGTAATATTGAAATGAATGTATTTTCAGTGCAGATTTAGAGATGAAGGCATTTGTAGTTCATCATATTTTTGTCAGACATGGTTACTGGTTGAATGTAGATATTTTGTACCAAAGCAACTTAAAGGACATAACAGAACAACAACAAAATGAGATCAATTTTGTGAAGGATTACCTATGTTTGCTTTAACAATATGAACAGACATGTTTTGTCCATATGAGAACATATTATATTTTGTACAATTAAGAACAAATGCTATCTACACTAATTTCTTTAGTCTGGCAATAAACATAAATTATTGTTTTTAGGTATATAATTGTCCGGACCTTGGCCGGTGAGGAGGGTTCATTTACTGGACCTCAAGCAATTTTAGTTGAAGACCCCTGGTGTAGAGTTACTGTATGTTTTATAGTATTTGTAAATTGTGTGATTGATGGCATTTATTGAAAAAGTGGAACACTGATACAGTATGTTGAAATTATTGATTAGCTGCCTGGGCGTTACACCCAAGAGAGGCTTATTGCATGTACTTTTTTTTCTGAAATAAATTTCTAGAAGTTAAGAAAAGTTCAGCTGACCATCGCCCTCAGCATGTGATGCAACTGTCTTCAGCAAGCTTTGACAAGCCAAGACAGCCTCGCTTCGTAGCCGCGATTACCCAAACCCTGTAGGTTTCTGTTTTATATTTATTTGTGCCTATAACATCACTTCTCCTTGTGTGAGAGCCCTGTTAGCAGATGCTGTATATAGTGTGTCGCTGAAGGGCAGTTTGGAAATTAGCGGTGACATGTTCAAAGCGTCTAGAGGCCTTTTCGGTCTGTGCCTCTTCCCACGCAAACCCCAGACGGAGTGTAAAACAATCCCTCCAGCCCAGACATAGCCCAAAGCCTGCACTTTAGTAAAAATGCTGCTTGAAAATAATATAAGCATTCAATTTTTTTTTTATAAATATCAGACAGAATTACAACATAGTCAATTTCATTCCCAGATAAATGGAGGCCCCGCAATAAATCATATTCATGTCTGGGAGAAATGGTCATCTGAAATAAAAAAAAGCGAGCGGCAGAGAAAGAAATGAGCTTGTAAAGAAGCTGTGGACTGCAAACCATATTAATGATTGAAATTCCTTTTTTTACTTTGAAGGATTGGATCCTTTCAATGTGGCATGGAAGCCATTAAATTGGACAGCATTATTTAGACATTCTCAGAGGGAATGCCATCTGATGACTTTTACATGACAGTGAACTCAACATAAGGCATATGATTGGTCAATATTCATGAATCCCATTTCTGATTGGCCAAACACTGTTCTGCTGGATTTGATGCACTTAAATTGGTTGTTGATTATGATTTCACTTTTTTAACATTAGTTAGTGTGCAATGTTGCTGTTTGAGCACAAACGACATCTGCAAAGTTACAATGCTCAAAGTTCAAAGCAAAGGGAGATATTTTCCTTTACAGAAATTGTTTTTTAAGGACTACAACAAACGGCTGGTAGGGACTACAACAAGCTTTTCCACGGGTTAGTGGAAAACCCTGCCCCGAGAACATGCAACAAAGGGAGTGCGGCCATTTTGAGAATAGGAAGACTTGATGTAGTAGAGCACATTTGAGAGTCTGACGACACTTTGTCTGACTAGTTTACAGTCGAATAATATGTAAATGAAAAATAACGCATGTTTAACAGACTGTTTAGTGTGCAGACCTTGCAGTGTCTTGTCTGGAGCTGCCTGACCTCTTTAGTGCTGAATGAGAATGAGAATCTAACAGGAGTGCTATGAGAATGAGAATAGTAATCATCACTGTTTCCAGCTGGTCTGCCTGGAGAAATCTAGACGTGGGCTGCATCACCGCTCCCACACGTCAACATCACAAATGCTCTTCTTCGCTCTCATAACTCCGTTCCACACTGTAGGTTTGTGTCTGGTAGTGGAGCCGGAACCAGGGGCCTCAGGTCTGCATTTCTCTATTTTCAGCCCACTCAACCAAACTTACTCAGACCATATTAAAATGTATACCCAATGACAAGTGCATTTCTGATACAGGCTATAGTTTACTGTAGTTACTGATATTATTTTTCCAAAAACCAATGTACGTTTAGAGTGATAATGAATGCAACATTGATCATTTTTGGTTTTATACATTTTATTTGTTATATGATCATTATTTCTAAATTTGTTAAATTATCAACATTTAAAGGTCCCATGGCATGGCATTTTTCTATTATTTTATAATGTTTCCTGAGCTGTACTTATATTGTTAGTATGACTTTTACATCATAAAATGTCATAATTTAGAAATAAAAGGCATTTTTTCAATACTGCTGTTTGCCCTGTGGCTTGAATGCCCTGCTTCAAGAGGCGTGTCTGCTGTGAGACTTCAGTAAAAACACCCACTGTTGTGATTGGCTGACATCTTTGCATTTTATATGAGCGGAGGGGGCGTGGTTTAACGAGGCAGGAGCAGGCACGAGCTGCTGCCAGAGAGACGGATGGACCTGAGTTCACTTCACATCAGTTCTCAGCATGTCTGAACTGTTTTAGTTTCAGCATATACTTCAGGTTATTAGTCTATTTCTAGTCGGAGGGACTGTCACTCATGTCAGAAAGTTAGTAACTTTAGTAAATTATGGATCAGCGCTGACTGGAGACGCGAACCGTTTAGAAAGATTCAGTCCGATTTGGTGAACTGATTCGGTTCACTAAAAAGAACTGGTTAAAAAGAAAGATCGTTCGCGAACCGGACATCACTAACGTACTAGAGACGGAGATCAGCGATTGCTAACAAAGTTATTTATAGTACCTACTGAGTTATGAGAGCGCTGTCTGTCAGCGCGAGTTTATTGTGTTTGTATCTGAGAGTTCTGAATAAACACGAGTCCCAGTCACACCTAGTCCGTCTTCATCATTATTCTACCAACTTTGTAACACATGCAAAGTACCATTACAGCTGTCGAGATGAACGAGTTAAAAGTAAGTGTTGATAATAGCATTATTTTTAAAATAAAATAAAAGCGTCAGTGACGCGCGTTGAGTACACAGCGCAAACAAAGACACAACAGCGCAGTAATCGAATGTAATCCAGTTTATTGTGGGGCTAGGCTGGCTAGCCCGGATATGCTCAAGCTTACCCCCCGTCTGCTTAATCTCACGCCGCGTTTGGTGCCTCCGCTGTGGGCCAGATGCAGTACTGGGGGTCGGGGATGTTGAAGGCTGAGCTTCGGCGTGTGTGAGGTTTATCTCTGCTGATGTTGAGCAGAAACTCATGACTGTATGCACAGTTTAGAACCGATAGACGCGACGAGGACGTACAAAAACACTGACTCACAAGATAGAAAACACGAAAACACCGTTCTGTCTGGAGAGAGAGAAGCCGCATTGTGTGCACGAATAATAAATAATTAGCTACACATCAGAAATCACTGATTACAGATCAGAAGGAACTGAAAAAAGACTTATGTTTTCATTTGTACATCCAAACACTGAGAAACTGCCAGCGTTCACTCGTTCACAAGTAATGATCTCTCGACTCGAGCGCTTGCATGGGCGTGCTAGATTCTCTGGGGGGAGGAAAGGGAGGAAACCGCTCCTGCTTGGACGTCAAACCAGGAGACTTCAGGATTGGCTCGTCTGGCCTGTCATTTTCTCAAAGGCAGAGAAAGACAGCCAGAACTCGGGTTTACACCGATCAACATTTCTATCCACTTGGGGACAATATTCAGGCTAGGGGAACTCATATTAATGTTGAAAAACCTCATAAAATGAAAATTTTATGCCATGGGACCTTTAAATTTTACATTATCAAAATAAAAAAAAAATTTTTTTTACAAACAAAAATACAAAAAAAATAAAATATCCAATATCAGGCCATATCCATATTTATGATTTTTAAAATGTTTTTAAAGAAGTGCTCACTAAGGCTGCATTTATTTATACAGTAAAAACATTGCGATTAACACTGTGAAATATTTGTACAATTTAAAATAACTTAACAACTTAACAAGAAACATTTCTTATTATTATCAATGATGAAAACAGCTGTGCTGCTTAATATTTTTGTGGAAGGGATGCATTTCTTTCAGGATTATTTGATGAATAGAAAGTTCAAAAGAACAGCATTTATTGGAAGTAGAAATCTTTTTTACATTACAAGCTTATGCTTAACTATAAACTAAATACTCTACTGTCACTGTTGATCATTGAATGCATGCTTGTTGAATATCATCGCTGTCGGGTGCAATCTTGTATCTCCAAAAACAGCCGCGACTGAGGCAGTAAGTGCATCGCATTATGTTTTCATCAACTTTCAGGTTATAGAGTTTACTGTAGCTATGTGGATCCTGTCATTTTTTCCCCCTGTCATTTGGCCAAATTCCCATGTTATACAAGTGCTATGAAGTATGAATGCTATGCTTTGCACAGGCTATTTAAGACTAGACTACTAGACTCTAAGACACTCTTCTCCGCTCCTCAAATACATAAAAAATTAGCCTTTATATATATATATATATATATATAGTGTTTCTTTTTCAATCAAATAATTATTTATGTACCCTTGCACTGCAAACAAGCAGAGATGGTCCATACTGCCTGTAGCATTTCATTCTCGAAAGAGGTGGGTGGAGTTATGAGGTGTTACCTACAGTTTTAGGATCCAATGGAGTTACGAGGTTTAGTCACAAGCTCTTTTTAATACTTTGGACAATTGTAAAATCAACAGACAGACGTAAAGGGTGACCAATAGATTAATGAAAAAAATAAATAAAAAGAATATTCCGCCTAACATCGATGATATTAGCTGATAATATTTGCTGATAACCAATATGTACAGATGTATCATGCGTCCCTAAAACGTATTTGAGCCAGACTGACTTGATATTGTATATAGCATGTTAGTGCCAAATCATTGTGTAATACAAGCAATGTCAGCACAAGCTAAATTCATATTCATGAGCACAGCCTTATCCATGTGGTGACATCACAACCCGCCAATCCGTCTCTCAATCTAAAGCTTGTTCCGCACCGCTGTGCTCTCATCTCATTTTAGAACAGCCCTCTGTGTTTGAACTCTGATTCGCCTTTTTTCTTCTTCTTGCCAATTCACATCTTATTAAAAGACAAGATGACATGTTTAAATGTCTTAAAAGCCTGATTCAGGTTCTCCTGCCAACTCTAGGGAGATGATGGAACAGGTAAGAAAGATTTTTAGATTCCCCAGAAGAGCCCCGACTGTGGTATGCTATCTGTCCTTTTGGTTTATTTAGATGGAGTGGACTGATTAACTTTGTGTGCTCTTTGGAACAAAGGTGCCCATTCTTCAGCCTGAGCATTGTTTGACAGTTGGCTGTTGGCAGTCGTCTGCTGATGTCACAACCCATAGAATACTTGACATGGCCGGCAGTCTGAGAGAGAGCTGAAGTTTGAGAGAGGAATAGTGCTGCCGTAATAAAATGCTCAACAGAGGCTAGATAGATCAGCCACTCTCCTCTCACTTTTTCAATGACCTCTGTCTGCATTTTTAGGATGTAGAAAACGTGGGAATAGAGGGGGAAATCTGTTGGTGAGAGCTGTTAACCTTAATGGGCACTTTGGTATTTAAACATGCTCCTGAGACTACCAGACGGGCTCTTATTCTGGCTATACCTTTTATCGCACTCCACTCTTCAGTGATTAAATGCCTGTTGTTTTTCTCTTTATTTTTCTCTCTCCTCTCTCACCTGTTGATATACTGTAGCTCTGTTATGTTATGTTATGTTAGTTTTGAAAGAAATTAATGCTTTTATTGAGCAAAAATCCTGAAACTAAGTGACTGAATACATTTATAATGTTAAAAAATATTTATATTTCAAATAAACACTTATTAAAAAGGTGCAGTGTGTAGTATTTATGAGGATCTATTGACAGAAATGCAATATAATATGTATAACTATGTTTTCAGTGTTGTATAAAGACCTTACATAATGAACTGTTATGTTTTCATTAACATTAGCTTGAACTTAACTTGAGCCATTTCTATCTACATACTCCGCGGGTCCCTTTACAGTTTACGCCGTCATGTTTCTACAGTAGCCCTAATTAATGTGAATACTTTTGACACCTCTGGCCCTAAACGGACAAACTCGACGACATCTTTATCCTGTGTCGGCCGCCATAGCTTGCACCGTGTGCTTTGAAAGGGAGAAGTGAGCAGTGGGCGGTTGCAATTCGCAACCTCACCACTAGATGTCGCTAACATTTACACAGTGCACCTTTAAAATGTTTTATTAATCAAAAATCCTAAAATATGTCATATGGTTTTCACAACAAATACTGAATAAAGCAGTAGAACTGTTTTCAACATTGATAACAATAAGAAATGTTTCTTAAAGCACCAAATCAGCTTATTAGAATGACATCACAGGAATAATAATTATAATAATGAAGGAATAAATTACATTTTAAAATGTATTCAAATATTTCACAATATTACTGTTTTTACCGTATTTTTGATTAAATAAGCCTTGGTGTGCATAAGAGACATCTTTCAAAAACATAAAATAATCGCACTGACTTCATAATATAATAATAATAATAAACAAGTAATATTTAAAATATTATTATATTATATTATATTTAGGGCTGTCAAAGCGATTAATCATGATTAATCAGATCTAAATACATCAGTGCTGTCAACGTTAACGCGTTAACGCATGCAATTAATTTAAAGCCCTTAACGCGTTAAAATAATTTAACGCAATTAAACCAAATAAATTACAGAAGTACGTGAAGCTGCGTCACTAACGTAATTTTCGTCACACAGTTAGATGATCTTAGAAATTGGGAGTTTATCACAATAACACTGAGCATCTACAAGCACCTGTAACCCTGGTAAGAGGACATTTCCATTCTAACTCTTTAACCCGATTCTGCTTCTTTGTAGGGATGGAAGTATCGATATGAAGTATCGATATAGCCCACAACAATGACAAAATGTCATTGAAGACAAATGACTCATAAGAAGACAAAAAAAAAAAAGTTTTTCACAATATACAAATTGAAACTGTAGCCTACATAGTTTTTGCAAACACTTATTTAAATGTAATGTTAAGATTTCATATTGATCATTCATTCATTCATTCATTCATTCATTCATTCATTCATTCATTCATTCATTCATTCATTCATTCATTCATTCATTCATTATCTTCCGCTTATCCGGGGCCGGGTCGCGGGGGCAACAGTCTAAGCAGAGACGCCCAGACTTCCCTCTCCCTAGCCACTTCCTCCAGCTCTTCCGGGGGAACCCCGAGGCGTTCCCAGGCCAGCTGGGAGACATAATCTCTCCAGCGTGTCCTAGGTCTTCCCCGGGGCCTCCTCCCGGTGGGACGTGCCTGGAACACCTCCCTGGGAAGGCGTCCAGGAGGCATCCGATATAGATGCCCGAGCCACCTCAGCTGGCTCCTCTCGACGTGGAGGAGCAACGGCTCTACTCTGAGCTCCTCCCGAGTGACAGAGCTTCTCAGGAAGCGTCTAAGGAAGCGCCCAGCCACCCTACGGAGAAAACTTATTTCGGCCGCCTGTATCCGGGATCTTGTCCTTTCGGTCATGACTCACAGCTCATGACCATAGGTGAGAGTAGGAATGTAGATCGACCGGTAAATCGAGAGCTTCGCCTTACAGCTCAGCTCCTTCTACACCACCACAGACCGGTACATCGACCGCATTACTGCAGACGCTGCACCGATCCGTCTGTCAATCTCCCGTTCCATCCTTCCCTCACTCGTGAACAAGACCCCGAGATACCTGAACTCCTCCACCTGAGGCAGGAACTCTCCACCAACCTGAAGTGGGCAATCGACCCTTTTCCGACTGAGAACCATGGCCTCGGACTTGGAGGTGCTGATTCTCATCCCAGCCGCTTCACACTCGGCCGCAAACCCGTCCCAGTGCATGCTGAAGGTCTTGGTATGAGGAGGCCAACATGACAACATCATCCGTAAAAAACAGTGACGAAATCGCATGGTTCCCAAGCCGGACGCTCGCCGGCCCTTGGCTGTACCTAGAAATTCTTTCTATAAAAATTATGAACAGAACCGGTGACAAAGGGCAGCCCTGCCGGAGTCCAACATGCACTGGAAACAGGTCTGACTTACTGTCGGCAATGCGAACCAAGCTCCTGCTCCGGTCGTACAGGGACCGAACAGCCCTAAGCAGGGGGCCCCGGACCCCATACTCCCAGAGCACCCTCCACAGGATGCCACGAGGAACACGGTCAAATGCCTTCTCCAAATCCACAAAACACATGTGGACTGGTTGGGCAAACTCCCATGAACCCTCCAGCACCCTGGAGAGGGTATAGAGCTGGTTCAGTGTCCCACGACCGGGACGAGACCACACTGTTCCACCTGAATCCGAGGTTCCACTATCGGCCGAATTCTCCTCTCCAGTACCCTGGCATAGACTTTCCCGGGGAGGCTGAGAAGTGTGATCCCCCTGTAGTTGGAACACACTCTCCGGTCCACCTTCTTGAAAAGATGGACTACCACCCATATTGATCATGTTCTTTGTTAATATAAATCGTGTCAGAATAAAAAGGTTGCATTTTATGGGTGCAACGGCCTGTCACTGGCAGTCCCTTATGAAAATGAATCATGGTTTTACTACAATGACCATAGTTCACCTTTAGTATTTGTCGATTTCAATGGTTACCACTACAAATAAACATTTTAACCATGTGTAAACAAAAATATAATCTAATAAATTCCAACTAAGGCATATTGAAGGTTACAAAGCCTTTCAAATATAATTTTACTCTTAGTAATTTTAATAATTATAATAAATGTATTAATTTAAAATTTCGGTTTAGTGGTATCGTATCGGTATCGACAATACTGGCCTTGAAAATATCGGTATCGTTTTGAAAACAAACTAAGTGGTATCGCCCATCCCTACTTCTCTGATTGTGGTCAGGCCATTTTAAGCCGTTAAACTCTGGGAAAGTCATCAGTGATCCAGTAATCGAATTCATTCAAACAGTCCAAAACAGTGCTGATGTAAAGAAGGCCAGGCAGATTGCATCACACATATCAGAGAGAATAGAGACTCACATTGCGTTTTTTGTGAATTATTCATTCCAGTGTGTGCTTTGCTTCAAACTCTGTCGTATTCTGCGATTGTTTCTGAAGAGCGCAATTTTGGTGACGTACAGGAGTCGTACAGTAAGTGCTTGAGAGTCTGTTATATATATATATATATATATATATATATATATATATATATATATATATATATATATATATATATATATATTATATATATAATTGATTAATTTGTTACTTTATTTTTCAGTTTTATTTATTCTTATTTATTTAAATCTGTAGAGATTTTGTTTAATGTAAAGTGTAAAGTGCGTTACAAATAAAATGTATTATTATTATTATTTATTATATATATATATATATATATATATATATATATATATATATATATATATATATATATATATATATATATATATATCTGTTATATAAAACAAACCATGCATGTGGGTGCTTTAGATCACTAATCGCACGCTGCATTCATGTACAGACACATTTCAGTACATTTTCAGTACATTCGCGTTGTTTCCACACACACTCGGGAAGGATAATATTTGATTTGTCATGTATATGCCGTTGTGTTTAGTAATTGTAGGTTTATGCAGTCAAGTCAAAGTGGTCCGCTCTGTACACATGCTATACACTGAATTCTGTAAAAAAAAAAAATTCATGGGTGCTTAGGTGTGTATAAATGTAATATATGATAGAGTTATATGGACTCCTTATATTTGGTTATTTGTTGTCTTTTTGGAGTCTCCAATGATCCTTGAAGCTTGCAGAAAATACAGTTTTGTGAGAATCACCCGTCAATCTGATTGTCTACTTAGCTGGATATAATAAATGATGAATATATACAAAATGAATGTGTTTGAGATAAATGGCATATGCTTAATTTCACAATAATTGCGCGATTAATCATGATTAATCGCACAACAAAAGTATAAATATGTATATTATATAGCCTAATGCTGGGCAATCAATCAATCAATCAATCGATTAATCGCATACAAAATTTTGTGTACTGTGTATAATTATGTATATATAAATACACACACATGCATGTATATATTTAAGAAAAATATGTTATATTTATATATAAAACATTTATATATATATATAAGATAAATTATATAAATATATATACAGTATATATACATGCAAATATTTCTTAAATACACGGAGGAGTGTGTATTTATATATACATAATAATTATACTTTTATGTTGGATGCGATTAGTAGATTTGATAGCACTAATTATATTATATTAATTATATTATATTATATTTTATATGATGTGATATTAAAAACAACATTGTAACATTTTAAAAAAGCTTAAATGTTGAATAGATTTTGTCACCATTTAGAGTTAGGGGAGAAAATCTAATTTCCTAACCTGTTGAGTGTGCTGTATTTCATAATAGCTGCTTGTAGGTACTAGTACAAGTTTGATTATTTTGGTGAGACTGTCAGCATATTGTCAGCATATAACCACTCCAGATATCAAGCAGTCTCTTATAACCTCAGACTTCCTATATCAAATTTGTCCCTTCAGCATCCCTGTATTTCGTAATGACTTCACCTCAAAGAGAGTTGAAAGGTGGCCAAAAAGACATGCTTACTAAAAACGTACTCATTATTCAATGTCTTGAAAGAGCGAGAATTCTCCTTCCCCCCACATTAGTAGTCTAGACACCCCAGCGACAAGGGAGTGAAGATAGCTGACAAATTTTTGACATGAGGGTTCTGACAGGAACAGCAAGAGCGTCTATTCGGTAGTTAATCTTAATATGAATCTAATGAGAACAATAAACGTGACCTGCCACGGGACCTGCCCGTGGCGCCTCACCTCTAGTGAATATTTCATATGTCTGGAGACGCCATGGCACACGCAGGCAACGACAGTGAAGCCAGAAAAGCCATAATTAATGAAGCTCTGCATGCGTAGTGCATTTATCACACCGCCACTGCTTTGATTTTGCATTCATGAAGGATGCGAAAGAGTTGATTGCATTGTCTGTGTCGTGTTAATCTCATTTGCTTGTCTCTTCTTCTTTTCCTCCAGCATGTGTATGATTGAGAGCTCCCAGAGGACGTCCCGCAAACCAAAAGAGCTTGTGCAGCCCAACGGCTGTGATCACCTGCATGCAGCTGCAATGCAGCAAGCACTTCCATGGCATCCTATTGCAATCGCATGACCTTTATGGGTTTTCCAAGGCGGCAATGAGGAGTCTGTTGCTTAGTAGATAAGTCCAGGGGCACTTAGGGCTTAATGAATCGATGTTGCTGGATCGCTGATGGGTCTGATGTATCCTCACCTCTGAATCGCAGGATACAATCAGCCCTGTGCTCTCTGATAGAGGAGCTAACGTGGATTAGTGATACAGGGGCTCTCAATGGCTCACTGATAACAGCAGAAGATACCTGTGTCTTGACAAGCCACTCTTTATGTAATGGCATGGATCGAACTTCCCCACTATTTGCAGACATACAGTAAATAGGTAGAGAGGAATTAAGAAGCACAGGAGTTAATTAAACAAATCTTGCAGCAATTGAATTGCGGTTTTATTGAGTGTTTTCTCAGAGCCGAATCGTTTCCTTGTGGTAAAACTAAACTGATTCAACGGACATGCTCAATAGATTTACCTACCATGATGTGCTTTTTCAGTTCCTGTCTATACCGTGATAGTTCACTCAAAAATGGAAATGATTTTCTTAATTTAAAAGAAAAGTCTTTATTAACATACCTTGATGTTTTTTTTCCCCCAAACCAATGTCTCTTTCATTCATGAAACACAAAAAAGGAGATAATGAAGTGTAAAAAGCCAATGAGGGGTGAGGTCATGCTCCACAACAATACATAAAACAAAAAAGCAACATAGAAGGATCATAAAAGTGGTACATATGTGCTACATTGCCTAAAATATTTTTTTAGTAAGTCATATGATACCTGTATGTAATAAATATTGTATGTAAATATGTATGTATATATATATATATATATATATATATATATATATATATATATATATATATATATATATATATATATATATATATATATATATATATATATAAAATGTAAATCAATAAATGCAATAAAATAAAAGTTAATCATTATTCACTGAAAATCTTCTCACTAGAACAAAATGACTGCATATGCATTTGGAGGAGTTTCCCTTTCAGATGCAAAATTTATGGGAGGAGAGAATGTAGATGAATCAGGCAAGGTGATTTACTAAGGTTTGTGCTCGTCAATATAATGGTGTTTGTGCCATTATTAACCGCCCAAAAAAAGCTTGTTTTAAACCAGACGCTAACGGGTAGATTGCGCTGGTCATTATGGAAATGATCCGGCTGCGTCTGTGTTCATTCAGTAGATCACGAGCAGAACTGTCCACTCTGCGCATTTATGGAATTGTGCTCTCACCCTAATTTGCCCTGTTTAAGAAATCTGGCCCCATGTTTTCTAGGATACTCGCCAAGATGGGCATTTTTAATTTTGAGTGAATTTGTCCATTCAAGTGCAGGAAGGCATTAAAGAGAGCTCAACTTCGGATGTTTGAACTTCACACACAGCGTGTGAGTAACGAATTCCTTTTCACGTGTTCCAGCGCTTGAATATTTACATTGGAAAGACTGAAACTTTTGTGATAATGCAGCACTGACCCATCAACTGTACAGAGCGTTGTTCAAGTTTGTTATCGCTCATGTTGTGACACAACATTGCATTGTTAGAAGTCAAAAAATTGTTACAGGCTAACTGGTGACTGTCTTTTTTACTTGCATTTGGCGCTTGCAAGTGTCAATTTTTGGACTTGTCAATAAGAGATCAAAATGTAAATCATTATTCACTGAAAATCTTCACATAATAGACACTCACCCAAGTTGTTTTTGATACACTCATAAGAGAGTAGCAATATTCAATTTGGGGATTAATTTGTTCTTCGGATCTTTTCGATGATTCATTTGATCCAGTTCACAAAAAGATTTGGTTCTCGTTTGATTCTGGTGGTCCCAACAGTTAGCAACTCATTGAAATAGAATAGATTATTTATGAATAATACATTTTTTGTCAGTGCCTCACCGAAAAATCTCTGTGAAGTAAAAGTATATATAAAGTATATATCAGTTCTATGGACTACTTTTATGGTCCTCATTCACTTCCATTATATTTTGATGCATTTTTTTTTTTTACTTTTGTGTTCCATGGGAGAAAGAAAATCTGGTTTGGAGCGAAATAAGTTTTTTTTTTATTAACATTTCTTTAAAATGTAGATCAATCAGCTTATAGAAACGTGTTAATCACAGATTAAGAGCCTTCATTGTCTACTCTTCGCTGCCATCTTTGTGTCAACGGGTTTCTCTGTATTCATGTCCACGACTGGTTGAGTTTGGATAATGTCCCTTTTCTGAATTTCAACCCTCTGTAGATGGTGCCAAACACTAATGCTCTTATAGAGAAGACTTGTATCATGCTATAAAGCCTTGACGGCTAGTTCTTCTGTGAAAGTAAATGATTGAGGGAGGAACAAAACAGACTCCCATGATGCAGTGCTGAGCTCTGTGGTCCTGCGCTCCTTAGATTTACTGCCTGCACCGACACTTCATCACTTTACCCCCGCTGTGTGTGTATATGTAGTTATTGCACAGTGGGACTGCCAGGAGTTACCGTCACACTCGCAGAGACATAAACAGACATGATTTGTTTGAGTTCAAGGTGTCATCAGTTGTCTCTAACTGGTGTGGATCCCAGAGCTGTTCTCACTATTGCTGTTAATATTGTATGAGTTCAATAATTTTGCTTTGGTTGAATGTTACCGCTGTGTTCATAAATCAAACATGTTCTTCCCTGCCCTATGATGATACTTTGTGCAATGACAAAGTGGTTCAATAAAACCGTACCTGCATTCACAGACTGCGGTGTAATTTGTGAGATGGTGTTGAGTTTGTTTGTTTCTTCAGAGGGCAATGTATTTGGATCTATAGCCATGTGAGACTCTTTCTTTTTCTGTTTCTCTCTGTCTATCTCTCATAATCCAGTGGATCAGTTTGTCTGCACAACTCCTGCCGTCGCAGATATTGTCATCCTGGTCGATGGATCTTGGAGTATCGGAAGAATCAATTTCCGCCTGGTTCGCATGTTCCTTGAAAACCTGGTCAATGCGTTCGATGTGGGAATAGACAAAACCCGGATCGGTGGGTCCCATGAATTCTTTTTTTCAATTTGAATAATTCAATCACCGTTTTGACCTAAAAATAGATTTACAGCAAGTGGATCATTTATTAATTTAGACGATGTTTCAATTGCTCTGTAAAGTGACAATGTGTTCCTTGGATGTGTTTTTATTTTTTAGGACTGGCCCAGTACAGTGGAGATCCACGAATTGAGTGGCACTTGAATGGCTTCAGCACAAAAGATGCAGTACTAGATGCTGTCAAAAACCTGCCTTACAAGGGAGGCAACACTCTCACAGGTAATTTGCTGTGTTTTTCCAGACTTTTTCCTTTGTTCTAGAGACAGGAATACAAAATATACTGTGCCTTGTGAAACTGTTCACAACCGGTTCGATAACTGTACCGATGTACACATTCTACATTGCTGTAGGGTTACATTCACATAAACAAATGCAGTATTTTATATATGTGCAGTTTTTCAGTGCAGAAACCTGCGTTTAATTCAACTAACCGGCCAGTCCAACATGGCCAGGCACTACATGCGCTATTTAGTATTTAGTATTTGCGACTTTATTTTTTGTACTTTAATTATTACTTCAATTATGTAATTGTACTTTAATTGACACTTTTTGTCGTTATAAATTTTTTTCTCACAATTGCGACTTTTTCACGTAATTGTGACTGTCTAACAATTGTGACTATTTCTTGTAATCATGACTTTATCTCACAATTTCGCATAATTGCGACCTTGTAATACACAATTGCAATTTTTTGTTGTATATTTGCGACTTAATTTCTTGTACTGTAATTACAAATTCACTTTTTGTAATTGCAACTTTGTCACAATTGCAACTTCATGTCTCAGAATTTCAACTTTATATCTCTGAATTGTGACTCACATAATTGCAATTACATTTTTCACAATTGCGACTTTTTCTTTATGCGTCTTTGTAATTCACAATTGTAAAAAGAATTTTGTATTTACAACATTAGGCCCTATTTTAATGATGTAAGCACATGGTCTGAAGCGCATGGTGCAGGTGCACTTAGGGCGTGTCCGAATCCACTTTTACTAGTTTAATGACGGAAAAAACGTTGGCGCATGGTCCAAAAGTGTTTTAAAAGGTCTCTTAATGAGTCATGGGTGTGTTTTAGAAATTACGTGCAATAAACCAATCAGAGTCTCATCTCCCATTCCCTTTAAAAGCCAGTTGTGCTTGAGCCATAGCGGCTTCGCTGTTTACATGGTGGAATTTGCGAGCGGAAAGACTGAACGCTTCTCCAGAGAGGAAGCCAACAATGCTCCTGAACACACCTTGTTTTCAGACCAGCACTCCCATGGGCGAACAGATGGGTGCGAGTGCATTTGCTATTTAAACAACGTGGCTCTGAATGTGAAAATGATAACTGCGTGGGGCTGAAACTAGCAAAAAACACTTGTGTCGTGCCTGGCGTTGTATTTCACCAGGTGTATTACAGGGCCTTTTATTGTTTGTACTGTAATTGCTATTCACTTTTTGTAATTGAAACTGTCACAATTGCAACTTTATATCCCACAATTATGACTTTTGCATAATTGTAATTACATTTTTCACTATTGCAACTTTCTCGTAATTGTGAATTTATACACTGATCAGGCATAACATTATGACCACCTTCCTAATATTGTGTTGGTCCCCCTTTTGCGTTGGTCCCCCTTTTGCCCCCTTTTAATTGTGAATTTAGATCTGTAGATCTTGCAATTTGACTTTACTTCTTATTTTGAAATTCTTTATTGAATAATTTAATCTATCTAGGTCTTGCTCTTACCTACATCCTGGAGAACAGCTTCAAACCTGAGTCTGGGGCTCGTACCGATGTTCCCAAAATTGGAATCCTTATAACCGACGGCAAATCCCAGGATGACGTTGTGCCACCCGCTGAGACCCTGAGAAGTGCTGGAGTCGAGTTATTTGCCATTGGTATTAGATGATTCCTCATGCATCTTTGTGTAGAATAGCTCATCTAGTTTAATTTATGCAGTATGTAGAAAAAGTATCCTCCCAGTGTTAAATAAACATCCTCAGGCCTGATGTATAAATGTTGCTGAGCTTTTCAAGGGTCACTTATGAATTTTATCACTAATAACTATTTGCAAAATCTGCCAAAAGATTGTTGACTCAACACGGATACATTATCAAGACTAGCTATCTCCTATAGATATTCCAGAAACGTTGAATATGACCTTTTTGAATATGTGTGGTTGTGCGCAGGTGTGAAGAATGCTGATGAGAACGAGCTGAAGGCCATCGCCTCAGAACCAGAGGACACACATGTTTATAACGTGGCTGACTTCAGTATCATGAGCACTATAGTGGATGGTCTGACCAGGAAGGTGTGTAATGGAGTGGAGCAACAGGACAAAGAAATGAAACGTGAGTGTTTTACCTGCTGTTTAATCTTCCATTTCTCATGTGTGGAATGGGATCTAATGTTTCATGATTCCCTCATTGCCAGGAGATTCTTTCACTGAAGAGACGGCGTCCTCACCCCAGGACATGGTCATTTCTGAGGTGACTGCACACAGTTTTCGTGTGTCCTGGACTCGTGCTTCTGGAAGTGTGGAAAAATATCGAGTGGTTTACCATCCAACCAGTGCAGACATTCTGGAAGAGGTGACCAATCAGAGACTTTATGCTCTATCACAGCTTTCAAATATGTTACTCGACTATTGTGTAGTTATTAAGCAGTGCTACAGAACATCCACTAAGTGTAAACCTACCACCTAAAAGCCACAACTTAAATACAGAGGACCACTAATAGGAAAATAAATAAAGGAATAAATGTATAAATTGTAATTGAATGTAATCCTGAAATTATTTTTGTATTACTTTTTCCTTAATTTAGAATTTCATTCTTTTTTTACTTTATTTGTTTGTTTGATTTTATCATTTTTGCAGGTTTGGTCTCCATACTTAAAGGGATAATTGGTGCAACACAAAAAAAATACATTTCTGCCATAATTTACTTGTTTTACTTTTTTTTTTTTTTCTGTGGAAAGACAAAAGACAATATTTTGAAAAATGTTTCGCTTCATATAATGAATGTCCAAAACAACATTGGACCCCACTGACTTGTATTGTATTGGCAAAGAATCACTGAGACACAAAATAAAAAATCTTCATGGAACAAATAAATAAATACAGGTTTGGAATAACACGAGGGGGAATAAAAAATTACTGAAAGGTAAAAAAAAAATTTGTGTTTTGGAAGTCCTACTATTCATGTCAACTTATGTTCTCCGAAGGTTCAGCAGTCAGTATTTTACAAGTCATTTGTGTTCTTTTCTTTCTTTAAAATAACCACTTTGATATATTTTTTTGTTGACAATGACAGTCTTACTTTTTTTTAACTGTGTTTTAAATACTTATTAGTGCCAGTTTATTATGCCTCTTTTATCTCCTTTGTTCTATTTCCAGTTTTTTTGTGATGGGTGCCAGCACAGTACTATAAATATTACTTGCTGCGCTTTGTCACGTTATTTAACACTGTTGAGGCTTTTGGTCTTATTTTTCATAATCATTCTCCAAACTGCTGTGCTGGGCATCACAAACCGCTGTTGTCTTGCTGTACAGATTGTGGTGGGCGGCACGGAGAATTCAGTCGTTCTGCAGAATTTGAACTCTCTGACTGAATATGAGATTGCTGTGTTTGCTGTGTACCGCAGCGCAGCAAGTGACGCTCTCAGAGGCAACCAGATCACACGTGAGTCATCCTCAAAACTTGCCACAAGCAACATTGACTACAGAACATCTCAAAACATATGTGTTACAGGCTTGTATCCTTCACGATTTCACTGTAAAACAGTAATTACCCACAAACCACATGCCTATATTATTCCCACATTCCCTTTACTGTGCAATTCTATCAGCACCTTCTTATGTACAGTTTATTTCCTAACCACTACTTTATAGCAAATGCCTGTCAGTCATCTCAGCAAGACAGGACTGAAGTCTGCAGTATTTAGTGGATGATTAAGATGTTTGAAGTCTTTGGCTTGAGGTAGAAGATAGTGTGTAGAAGGCTATCCATGTGTGCTTGTTCCAGAATAAAAATCTTGTCTATTTCTGTCCCACACCTAACTATCACACTCTTCCCAGAATCCAACTCAGAAAGCACTTCGTCTGATCAGAAATACACACATATCCAGACACCGAAAAAATACTTTCATAACCAGTATTTTTCCCCTGTAAAACGAGATGCTGTACATAAATAAGAAAATTTAATTAAAAGCTAAATGGTGTTAGATATTAAAACATGTTTTTTAATATAATTTCAATTTAAAAGTCTGTTCAATTTAAAAAGAATTATTAAATTTTAAAAATAATTTCACCCATTTGAAATGTAAATTTTATTTGAATTATGCTTAAAATGAGAGATATATATATATATATATATATATATATATATATATATATATATATATATATATATATATATATATATATAAACTTTACATTTAATTTGTATTGAATTTCCATTTTCCATTTAAAATATTTTCCTTGAATATGTTATTATAGTCTCACAAATTTGTTTCACATTTATATTTAAATTAAGATGAACTTTAATCAAGATTTGTTCCTCTAACAATGTCTTTCAGTAAATGTCAATTGATAAAATAAAATAATAAAATAAAATGTATATTATGTGTCTTTACAACGAAGTACTACAATTTAAATTAATAATTGATACAATGCACTTATTGTGTACATACAGTACATGCTTTTACATTGTGCTTGTATTATTCCCTTACTTATTTAACATACCTTTAAACCTAACCAGACTCCAGTGGATTCTCAAACTGTCGGCAAAAACCTAAACCTCATACAGTAGCTTCACCCGTCTCAATCGCGAATGAAGTGCTGCACACTTTTTGGAGGCCATCTCTTCTTTTTTACAGTGCAAGGGTAAATAAAGAACTCATTCTTTGAATAAGTTCAGTTTTTTCATTATTCAAAACGCACAATGTTTTTAAAGGCTAATGTTTTATGTATTTGAGGAACTGAGAAGAGTGTGAGTCTGGTATTTGCCCTCCAGTACAGCCTGTGTGTGTGCATATCATATAATATTTTATAACATAAGATTTTGGCCAAATGTATTAAAGGACAGGAAAAACTGAGCGCCCAACGTAGCTACAATAAACTTTGCAACCTGTAAGATGATGAAAATGTAATGCTGAACTTACTGCCTCAGATGTGACCGTTCTAACGACTGACAAAACATAAATATCCGACATTTGCTAATGAAAAACCTCATAACTCAGTTTGAGCTTGGAAAATGTTAATAATATAATGACACATGCAAGTGCCACAATACTAACTTTGACAACATGATGTTTAATTATAATTTTTAAAATAAAATCCTGAATAGTAGCGGTTCTAAACTAACCTGCAATTTTCGCTGTTTTCAAATGCACACCACGCTGGATATTACCTGCCATTCATTTTCATAATACTTTAACAGTTGGTGGCATATCCTCGGAAAAACTCCTGAGATCCAAAAGCTAATGCCAGCGACTTACCTGTGATGACTTGACAGCTGAGCGCGGGCATTTCACTCACATTTGCATAGGCTGTACTATTTGAATTCATGATTGGTTGACTGTCAAATTAATATTAATCAGAACGATAAAATAACGCTATTGACCGTTTAATGGTAATTTCAAATAAGGTTTTCTTTTCAGAATGATTAAACTTGACTTCGTTTCCGTGTTTTGTTTTCGTTCCTTGAACCGGTTCAGAGTCCTGATTCACACACATGCAAACACAAACAAAGCATGTTTGACTGTCCATCTATGTTCAGCTTAGATGTCTGACTTGTATGTATGTGTGTATCTCAGTGGCTCTACCCACAGTGAGTGATCTCGAGCTGTACGAAGTGACAGACAACAGCATGAGAGCCCGCTGGAGAGATGCACAAGGGGCTTCTGGGTACATGATCCTTTACGCTCCACTGAGCAGTGAGACTACAGATGAAAGAGAGGTGAGGCTGCAAATTGTCTTTGTGAGTGTGCCTGTCTGTGTTTGAGCAAACGTTAAACCCGCACTGGCATTATGACACTTCCAACAAACAGTATCTTCACTATTGCACTCTTTTCATGGGAGCTGTAGAAGAAGAATAACAATCATCACGTTTGAGTTCCCTTGGTTGCACTTTATTTTATCTATGTTTCAGCAGCCTTTATGCTGCTCTTAAGGTGTTGCTGTTGTTTTTGTGATACAGCTAAAGGTGGATGAGACGGTGACTGATGTGGAACTGAATGGATTGATTCCTGACACAGAGTACACCGTTACGGTCTATGCCATGTTTGGAGAGGAGGCCAGTGATCCAGCTACTGTTCAGGAGACCACCAGTGAGTGTCCTGGCCAATCTGTTTTAAATTCAGTCATTCAATCTGTTTCCTTTCAAATGCTATTTATATAATGTCCTCTGATTAATGTCTCTGTTTTGAATTGTGCAGCACTGATAAAGTGATTACTCAGAATAATGAACAATAATAAACACAAATGAGTTTAAAGGTGACCCAAGTGTTAGGGCTGGGTGGTATAGATAAATACAATAATATTTCAATAATTTTAGTCTTTTAATAATACTTTAAATATATCTCAATATTTATGTATTTGTTCTGAAATGGCTTAAAGTGTTTATTTTTTCTTTCTCGGATCGAACATGATTTCAACCAAACACTAATATAGCTGAAAATGTTATTAATGCAAAGAGTAAATTCTACATTTATTAGAAATAATCAATGCACATTTTCACATTTTTACAGGACATTTTAATATAGATTACCGCTCAAAAGTTTGCATGTGGTCGGTAAGGTTTTTAATGATTTTGAAAGATGTACTTTATGCTCACCAAGGCTGTATTTATTTGGTCAAAATACAGTAAAAACAGTAATGTCTTGAAATATTATTACAATTTAAAATAATTGTTTTCAATTTTAACATCCTGTGATGGCAAAGCTGAATTTTCAGCATCATTACTCCAGTCTTTAGTGTCACATGATCCTTCAGAAATAATTCTAATATGGTAATTTGCTGCTCAAGAATTTTTTGTCCCCATCAAAAATCTTACTGTCCCCAACTTTTGAACGGTAGTGTATAGTTTTATATATGAAAAATACGATTAATTGATTTTCACTGATTCATTAAAATGCATCAAACTTGACAGCTATAATGCAATTTTTAATGCAATTTGTTCTACCAAAGTTTAAATTAAAGATGCTATTAAAACTTCATCTTAAAGCTCTAATTCTTAAGGCAAGGCATTCATTGTGATTTTAAATGTTGTAACAAAGCCACTGAATTCCATTGCAGTACAATTATTTTCAGAAAAAAATATCTTGAATATTCAGTGATTGACCATATCTTCCTGCAGTGTCCCTGAGACCTCCACGTAACCTGCGGGTCACTGAAGTTGACCACAGCTCTGTCCGACTCAACTGGGACGCAGTGTCCAGTAAAGTTAGGGGCTACCGTGTCATGTATATCAAGACAGATGGTGTCCAGACCAATGAGGTGATCACTACAGCAGAACCTACAACACATGACAAGCATTTGTTTCACTGTTAAGCAAACAAGCACTTGTTCACTTTCAAACCCAGTTAACTATTTACAGTATAATTGAATATTAGTAAAATCCAATTTATTTATAAAGAATAAATAAGTATAAAATAATATTTTATTATTTAAATATACATTATTCATTATTATTTAAAATATTATTAATCACTATAATAATGTACTCACTCATTCCATAATTTTATGAAGAGCGATGCATTATGTATTATTTTTCGTCTCTTCAGGTGGAGTTGGGTCCCGTCACCAATGTGTACCTGAAGAACTTGTCACCCTTAACAGAATACACCGTTGCTGTTGTTGCTCTCTATGACGGCGGCCAATCAGAGGCACTCAGTGGCGGATTCACTACAAGTGAGTCTGTTTTATCCCTGCCCGTGAACTGCTTTAAAATGTTTGATGGGTGAACAGGTGAATTCAGCGATTCTGTTTTGTCAGTTGCATTAAGGATGCCAGCACATCCTGAGCAGTGGGTGTGGATTTATGCAAATTATTTTCCCAAGCACAGAAGATACAGGGCCATTGGTATTCATTATCATGAGCACGGGCAAGAACAAATCTCGTCTACTCGCAGCAATGCTGATTTAACATGTACATGTATGTGCATATTTTTCGGAATTTTCCTCCAGCAGAATTTACAATTTACGCTGCACACAGAGTCTGCAATTTACTCCATCTGGAAAGCGGGAATGGATGCTTTCTCTGTCCTGGACAAAACATCCCTTTCTAGGCAGCCTGTTGCATTCAGTAATCATTGATTGACTGCTGGAATCTATAATAGATCTGGGCCTTCATATCCTGAGTGTCATTGTTCTGTAGGTGTCCTGACTTTGTCGTTGTAGTAATCAGGTTATGTGGTTAAATTTCTAGGGATTTCGTTTAAATTTAAAAATGATTGTTATGGTAAATGCCATTCGCTCTGTGGAGATGAGAATGTTGAGGAATTCATTCACCGAATCAAAATAAATTGTTTAAAAGATTAGTTCACACAAAAATGAAAATGATATCATCATTTACTCACCCCCTTATGTCGTTCTAAATCCTCATGACTCTTACCTGTGGAACACAAAAGGAGAAATGGTCAAAGAAACAGACCGAAATGAATGCATATGGAGTAATAAAAATATATTTCATTCAGTATATGCAGTATTCTCTGAAAACAGCCTTTCCTATCTTAAACAATTTTATAAATGTTCAAGTAAATGTATCTTGTTTTAAGGATGATTTATAATTATTATTATTTGAAGTGATCATTTTTTGTGATAAAACTGATTGTAGTTCAGCAAAGGTTGTTGGATTTCTTACCCGTTCTTAATTCTATCTCGATCAGAGCTTGTGCCAGCCCCTTTTAGCCTGATGACATCAGAGGTCACCTCAGAGAGTTTCCGGGTGAGCTGGTCACATCCTGCCAGGGATGTGGTGCTCTATAAGATGGCCTGGTCACCCGCTGGAAGAGGAGACACGAGAGAGGTCAGTCATTTACAAGTATAATGATTAGTGATGTGCTAGAACTTACTAACAAGGTACTAAGGAGGTATATTTGTATGAATATATAATATAAATAATATAATATAATATAATATAATATAATATAATATAATATAATATAATTAATATAATATAATATAATATAATATAATATAATATAATATAATATAATATAATATAATATAATATAATATAATATAATATAATATAATATAATAATTAGTGTTGTCAAAATTAGCATGTTAGTAAGATGTTAAAATACCAGTCTTCTGAATTTGGATTTGTGTGATGTGAGAAGCAAATTTCCAAATTGTAGAGGTTTTTTTTGTGAAAACCTGACAACCCTTAGTGGCGCCCTCATGCAACCATTGTTGTAATTCACAAAGAGGGCAAAGATCAGCCTATTTCATTGTTAAATAGTGATTTTTTTCGTATATAAAGTGCCATTCTTGCAAAAAGGGTAAATACATGAATTAGTCAAATTATACACCAGATTTATTCCAGAGAGATATTATGGAGATAACCATCGTAGAGCGTTAAATAATATTATGAGCTATACAAAATCTAAAGGTGCAAAGGCATTGTTCTTATCACCTGATGCACATAAGGCATTCGATTGGGTATCTTGGCAGTATCTGATCCAAACTCTTAAACGGTTCAAATTTGGCCCCAATAAAGTGGGTTCAAACACTCTACACAAATCCACTCGCCTCATTGAGAGTTAACGATTGCAGATCTGGACGCTTTACTCTAAAACTTGGATGCAGACAAGGATGCAGGATGTCTATTGTCGCCCTTGCTGTTTGTTATCAGCATCGAACTCCTTGCTCAACTCATTCGAGACAACAGTGCAATTAAGGGAACTGTAATCGCCGATGATGTCCTACTCTTCCTAACAGAACCTGAGACAACAATTCCATATTTAAAAAAGCTCATTCTCAAGTATGGGTACTACTCTGGATATAAAGTGAATGTGGATAAAACTGAGGCCATAGATGTCAATGGTCAAATTTCAAAACAAATCCAAATTAAAAGCAGGTTTAAATACCTGGGCATCTTTATTCCGTCCTCTTTGGACCAGTTATCCGACACAAACTATATAAAAATATTAGTGAAGATTTAAATCACTCGACAGCTCTCCCTCTCTCTCTGATTGGCCGCGTTGAATCTATTCGTATGAATGTCCTGCCGAGATGACTCTATTTGTTTTAGATGTTACCTATAGAAGTGCCAAAATCTACCTTTGATGTGCTGAATGAAGTACTTTCTAAATTTGTTTGGCGAGGAAAACTGCCAAGAATAAGGCTTAAAATAATACAATTGCCTAAAACAAATGGCGGGCTGGGACTTCCAAACTTTAGGTTTTACTTTTGGACAGCTTAATTGAGGCCCTTGGTTTCATGGATGAAAGAAGACACACAAATGCAGTGGGTCAATACTGAAAAGAGCCTCTCTTCCATGCCACTTGAAATAGTACCCTTTTCCAGTGTATCATTAAAAAATGCCTCCGTGGGTGAATGGATCAAAGTTACTTTAAAATTTTGGAGAACTATACAAAGATAATTTGGTTTGTCTAAGAAAATTTCATCCGCTGCAAGCATTGGCTATCTTATTGACTTTGCACCATCTCGTACAGATGTGGGTTTCAAAAAGTGGTCTCAATATGGTATTGATTATCTGGACAAAGTATTTCATAATACTTAAATAATTTGAACAAACAAGAAACACATTTACACTAACGAATTTACCAAGGACTGAATTTTTTAGATATTTACTGTCCCACCCATCACAGCTTTAATTCTTCTGGAAAGCCTTTCCACAAGGTTTAGGAGTGTGTTTATGGGAATTTTTGACCACTCTTCTAGAAGCGCATTTGTGAGGTCAGGCACTGATGTTGGACGAGAAGGCCTGGCTCACAGTCTCCGCTCTAATTCATCCGAAAGGTGTTCTATCGGGTTGAGGTCAGGACTCAGGCCAGTCAAGTTCCTTCACACCAAACTCGCTCATCCATGTCTTTATGGACCTTGCTTTGTGCACTGGTGCGCAGTCATGTTGGAACAGGAAGGGGCCATTCCCAAACTGTTCCCACAAAGTTGGGAACATGAAATTGTCCAAAATGTCTTGGTATGCTGAAGCATTAAGAGTTCCTTTCACTGGAACTAAGAGGCAAAGCCCAACCCCTGAAAAACAACCCCACACTATAATCCCCCTCCACCAAACATTAAACTTGGCACAATGTAGTCAGGCAAGTACCGTTCTCCTGGCAACCCCCAAACCCAGACTCGTCCATCGGATTGCCAGACAGAGAAGCGTGATTCTCCAAAGAACAAGTCTCCACTACTCTAGAGTCCAGTGGTGGCGTGCTTTACACCACTGCATCTGGCGCATTGCATTGCACTTGGTGTTTTAAGGCTTGGATGTAGCTTCTCTCTACACACTGTTCTTGAACTAATCTAAAGGCCACACGAAGTTTGGAGGTCTGTAGCTATTGACTCTGCAGAAAGTTGCCGACTTCTGCTCTGACCCCGCTCTGTGATTTTACGTGGCCTACCACTTCTTGGCTGAGTTTCTGGTGTTGTTCCCAATTGCTTCTACTTTGTTGTAATACCACTAACAGTTGATCGTGGAATATTTAGTAGTGAGGAAATTCCCTGAATCCCTGAAGACCCCAAAATAGCCCTTCTAGGTGTGCGTCCAGAGGGCTTTGAGAGTAGAGCTAAAATATATTAATTATAACTATTTCTGTATATGTATAACAGGTAGGAAGGCCACAGGTAAATTACATTTATTATAATGGGTTTATGTGAAGATTGTTTTAAGTTCACTTAAATTTAAATTATTTTTGTAAAGCCTAATAAATGTTGAAATTGATAGCTTTCAATTATATTGTAATGTTGAATGTCTATCATTAATGTTTAAAAAAAAAATCCTTTTAGTATCAGTGATACTGGCCTTCATTCATAAAAAGATGCCATTACAACAAATATTTTAAATATACTGGGCCTATTTTAACCATCTAAGCATATTGTCTAAAAGGGTTGTCCGTATTCTATTAATGAGTCATGGGTGTGTTTTGGGCGTAACATGCAATAAACCAATCACCCATTCCCTTTAAAAGCCAGTTGCGCTTGCACCATGGCAGATTAACTATTTACATGGCGGAATTTGCGAGCAGAAAGACCGAACATTTCTCCAGAGAGGAATGCTTTTATTCTTCATATTTAAAAATGTTTGTGTGCTGCTGCGCATCCCTGTGTGTATAATAAAGCAAAGTGTACACACGTTGTGGGCCCGCCTATAGGCGCACATTATTAACACGCCCTTTAAATAACACAAAAAATACTGCGCTATTGACTTTAGACCAGGTTTTTGTTGGTCAGTGGCACAGTCGTTTTCAGTTGCATCTTTCAATGCATCTGAACACACCTTGTTTTCAGACCAGCACACCCATTGGCGATAGAGCTTAGATCGGGCTCAAAAAACCAAGCCCGACCCTACCCAACCCCGTGCACGTTGTGTCCGAGCCCGGCCCGGCCCGAAACATTAACTGCAATTATGAGCCCGAGCCCAATTTAAACCCGACCATTTCTTTATACGTGGCCGTTCTGACGAGAACGAGCCTGTAATGAGCGAAGCAGACCGGTGTGGCGCTCAGCTCAAAATATTCCGCTCAATGATGTTCGTTCAAATCCAGCTCAGACATGACATTTATCTGTACTGTAGCCTACTATACTTGTTGTAGCCATTAAACAATATATTTTGTTTCATATTTATGTTTAAATATTATAATGTTATTTTTAAATTTCATCTGATTATGAAAAGTGCAAAGATGCGAGTGGGTCAGAAATGATTTTGGTGGTTATTATATTTTGTTAAATATTAAGTTTTGTTTTGTAGAAAGCCTTTCATTAAAGTGAATTTCGTTTTGTATAAATTGTATCTTAATTTTAATCAAGGTTTCGTCAGCCAATTGCCTGGATTTAATAAATAAGAAGCAAATAGGCTATAGCAGACAACAATCGTGACATGAAGGCGTGGGAGCGATCACTTTCATTGCACATAATGTCCACTATTAAATGAAACAATTCGAAACGAAAATAAATAGGCTAGTTAAGCAATGCGCAGTGTCCACACGAGCAGCTCATGGCTGGCGTCTCAGAGCTGTGAGTTTTACACGCATTTTTAGACTAATCCTGACTTGTGCAACTTTGTACACATTTGTTTCTTAGTTGTAGTATTAGTTCTTACTTTGCTAAATATATATATATATATATATATATATATATATATATATATATATATATATATATATATATATATATATATATATATATATATATATATATATATATATATATTATTTCTGATTATGGCTAATAAAGTAATGATCCAAAAAACACAAATGCTTGATCAGAGGCCCGGCCCGACCCGACCCAAGGATAGTGCCGGGAAATATCGTCCCGACCCGGCCCGTGGTCAAGTTCAGGCTCAGGCTTGGGCAGAGAATCTAAACTTTAATTGGCGAACAGTTAGGCACGAGTGCACTTGCTATTTAAACAACGTGGTGCTGGACAAGAAATTTTTTAATTTTTATTGATTGACAGCACTAAATATAATATAATACTCAAAAATGAATCTACAAAACATCTACTATAATATAATTAAATATTTTGATGTTGTTTTCAAAAACATTTTGTGGAGAAAGATGCTTTTTGGCAGTAGAATGGTGCAGTCATGCCATCTACCAGCAGGGGCGCTAACCAGCCAAAGCCTGAAAGTGTTAATTCAACCAAAAATTCTTTCATTAATTACTCACCCTTATGTCGTTACGAACTTTCGTTTATCTTCGGAACACAAATGAAGATCTCTATGATGAAATCTGAGAGCTAAAAATGGGTGAATAAAAGCCTAAATTCAATCTGTTCATCATTAAAGCAATCATGTCTCTTTACAAAATTTTGGACTAAACCGCTCAATTTATATGGATTAGTTTTAAGATCTCTTTAAAGCGTCAAAGTTTCAGTTGCTTTGACAGAAAGTTGTCAGAAAGCTCTCAGATTGTAGTTGTCAGAAAGCTCTCTTATTTCATCAAAAAGATCTTCATTTGTGTTCCGAAGATGAACAAAAGTCTTGCGGGTTTGGAACGAGGGTTTGGAAGAATTTTCATTTTTGGGTGAACTATCCCTTGAACTCTTGGATCATTGGAACTCTTGTTACTGTTTTCTACAATGTTTCTCCATTGTGACTTACTTTTTTTTTTCTTTTTTTTTTTACGTCCACTGCCATATATTATTTTCAACAAACTATATATGTTGAAAAAGAGCAAGTGAAATATGATTTTTATGGGGTCCTTGAAAATGATTTATGAGTCAATCAATACTTTCTCGTAACCCAAAGCCCGGGGCCAACTGTTACTCTCTATTAGAAATTACCAGTCACCGGGACTCACAAACACCAAAACAACCACCAGCATACTGAACACGTCCCGTCACTGCTTTCCTTGCCACGCATGACCACAGACACAAGCGTGTGTAAGTGTGTGTGATGGAGAAAGTTTTTATTACTGGCCAGGAGTCAGTGCAGCTGTTTTTTATAGATAGCACCGCAGGTCGATATGTTTACCAAGAGCCACCAGAGCAGAAAATAATAACATGCTGTGAGGCAAACTGGAATGTGGCTGGGGCTTCATGTCCCAGAGCATAGGAGTCAGCCCAGAAACACATATTCACTCACATGGGTTCGCTGGGACGGCCCAGAGCTGAAAGAGATCCAGCTCTCTTGATAGCAGACTTGCTTTTTAATGTATGTTCTTGTCGTTGTCATGAGCAGCCACCATCATTTCTACCTGACAAGACGTTTTTGTTCTGTTGAAAATATTGTCAACTTATCTACTGTGGAATGACGTACATAATGTCTCGAGTTCTAATGTCTAGAATGAAATGATCTTTTCTCCATTCTTTTCTCCAAATCTGTTACTGATCTAATGCTACAACCATAAGCAGACTTCAGTTTAGACATGCAAAATTATAAGAAAACAATTTGTTAGTCAAACCTCAACGTCCTCCCAATGATGACTATCAAGGGCCTCTACTTCAGAATGTCATCTTTGGATCTTTGCTGAAATAGATGTGGCCTTGCTCCAGAAGTGAACTAATGGCCATTTTCTTCATCCTCGCCCTCAGATTCGAGAAAGTCTGCACTTGTGAGGGAAGATGGTTGTGATAATTCCTTACAATTGACTGTAAAGTGTCCTCGTTGCTGTCAAGTGTGGTTTGTTCGGTCGATGACGTAAAATACAGGCCATTGACTATTTCCCCCCCACGCATTCTAAAAAAATCTCAGCATTATCCAAATGTTCCTCACAGTGTAATGGCTCTGATTTATAACTGAGTGCTTTTGTGTTTGTGTGTTTATAAAGGTGATGCTGAATGGAGCTGTGGACTCATATGTGATTCAAGACCTGAGTCCTTTTACAGAGTACATGGTGTCACTGTCAGCCATCTATAAAGACGAAACGGAGAGCAGCGCTGTGGTTGTGCTTGAGAATACATGTAAGAGATCCAGTGATGTTGTTTAACTGTTTAACACCAACCAACCAACACATTATCTCAAACTGGTTAACTTATTCTGTTCTTGTTCTGTGTTTTTTTTGTGCTTTTTTTATGTTTTGTTTATTGCAGTGGACTGCACCACAGAAGTTCCAACCACCATTCCCTCCACTACAGCAAGTAAGACAAATGTGACTTTATCGTACTGTGATTTAAACATTGGATGGATGGATTGATAAGTAGATAGATACCTCAGAATGTATTGTGACTAAATTGAACTGTATCTTCTAGTTGTTCATTTGGGAGTGACTAACCTTTGGGTGGACGAGGAGACCCACTTCAGTATGCAAGTGAACTGGGAGGTGCTGGACTCAGACGTGGAGCAGTACAAAGTGACATATGTCAGTGCAGACCGCACAGAAGAGACAGTGAGTAAACATAACCACAGCACACATATCCATAATGTTAATATAACAACACAAGGGCGAGCTCACTCTTTGTCATCATCTTCTTTCTGTCTCCTTGAACAGTTTAGCTCCACTCTCTTCTCCATATCAGAGTGCATAAAGAGGGCAACACACAATTGTCTTATTTGTGTCCCAGTGAGGCTGTTATTTCATAAAGCTACCTATATTACTCTTGCGCTATTACAAATATAACAGAAAAATGTATTACCTCTGTGCTGTTGGACTCCAGGCTTATCATATTCCTTCGGGTAAGTGAAGTTGAATGATGCAGCAGTGCTGCAGTGTTGTCTGTTGCAAGGGCATATCTTGCTCAAAGTGACCTTTTTAAATGCATGCCCCTGTACTGGAAACCCCCCTTGTCTCATTCTGCAGTGATTCCTGCAGTGTATAATCATACATTGATGAATTGCAGGAATGAATTCAGTGAATTCAAATTCATGGCCGTTCCTCTGATGTGGGATTATGCTTTTTTCCATAGCATCTGGCTGACTTTGCCGCAGCCTTGGTCTGGCACGGTTAAACTCTTTCATGGCTTAAAGTTACACTCAGACTCTATGGTGACTCGTCGCCCCCGACTGTACAGAATATCGACCTCTTCTGGGTTGTAATTCTCCTGGAGATTCATTGGGGGTCAAACTATAAAGGAGATGGATAAAGGAGATGGGACTGGGAAAAGAGAAATTCTATTATCTTTTCAAGTGCCATTTAGGTCACTGAGCAAAAAGTGAGAAGTAGAGAGAGAACATCTAAGAGGGATAGTAAAGGAGAACACACCTCATTTGAGGGAAAGTTCTAGCAAAGTTCAAAAAGACGATATCCTGCATTCAGGTTTCAGCACCACATATTGGCGGACAGCTCCGCTAATAAGAGTTATTCTGCTCAACTTGGAGTACCGCTCACCAGAATTGGGGAGCTAAATCTCACCGACTTCTGAATGGTAGTGTATTTAGAAAAAAAAAAGATTCAGTTCTTTGTGTAAAATTGTGTTAATTACTGATTTTACTGGTTATCTCTTCATCACGGCACCTATTAGTGGGTGGGATATTAGGCAGCAAGTGAACATTTTGTCCTCAAGGTTGATGTGTTAGAAGCAGGAAAAATGGGCAAGCGTAAGGATTTGAGCGAGATTGACAAGGTCCAAATTGTGATGGCTAGACGACTGGGTCAGAGTATCTCCAAAAATGCAGCTCTTGTGGGGTGTTTCCGGTCTGCAGTGGTCAGTATCTATCAAAAGTGATTCAAGGAAGGAACATTGGTGAACCGGCAACAGGGTCAAGGGCGGCCTAGGCTCATTGATGCACGTGGGGAGCAAAGGCTGGCCCGTGTGGTCCGATCAAACAGACAAGCTACTGTGGATGGCTGGGTGTGTGTGCGTTGCTTACCTGGGGAACACATGGCACCAGGATGCTCTATAGGAAGAAGGCAAGCCGGGGCAGTGTGATGCTTTGGGCAATGTTCTGCTGGGAAACCTTGGGTCCTGCCATCCATGTGGATGTTACTTTGACACGTATACACCTACCTAAGCATTGTTGCAGACCATGTACAACCTTTCATGGAAACGGTATTCCCTGGTGGCTGTGGCCTCTTTCAGCAGGATAATGTGCCCTGCCACAAAGCCAAAAATGGTTCAGGAATGGTTTGAGGAGCACAACAACGAGTTTGAAGTGTTGACTTGGCCTCCAAATTCCCCAATCTCAATCCAATCGAGCATCTGTGGGATGTGCTGAACAAACCAGTCCTATCCATGGAGGCCCTACCTCGCAACTTACAGGTCTTAAAGGATTTGTTGCTAACATTCAATACTTTTTAAAATACAAACATACAATCATAATACAGTCAGTGAAACAAATTTTGTGCTTCGCAAATTTTTCATACTTTTCCATGGAATGCTGGAAAACAATGATAAGCTATGTCATAAATTGGAAACAGCCCCATACTTGGATGGTCTCAGGATGCTTCACTGTTGGCACGACACAAGACTAATGGTAGCGTTCACCTTTTCTTCTCTGGACAATTGATTTTTCAGATGTCCCAAACAGTAGGAAGGGGGCTTTATCAGATTAAATAGCTTTGCACCAGTCTTCTGCTGTTCAATCCTTGTACTTCCTGCTGAATTTCATTCTGTCCTTTTCCTGCAGAGAAGTGGCTTCTTTGCCGCTCTTCTTGACACCAGGCTGTTGTCCAAAATTGTCCTACTGCTAATACTAGACTATTACTTGTCACTTACCCATGTGCTGATGATATAATTAGTGAAATTATGTTTGCGGCAGGGCCAAAAAACAGTGGAATTTGTGTTTTTGAGACAAAGTTCTCCTTTTTTGGCCAATGAAGCGTTTTTCAATTATAAAATGCATCTAATCACTGCACAAAAATTTAGAAACAATATGAAACAACACCACAACAACTGAAGCAGCAAAGTTAGCAAACATTTATGTCACTGCCAAAACTTTAGTCCAAATGTAAAACTCATACATTTAAAATATTGGACATTTGAAGCCTTTTCCATAGCAACCTCTTAATATTTGCATGGAAACATTCACTAAATTACTTTATTTGACTTATTTGTAGTCTGTTCATCGATAGCGCACTCACACAGAGGAAACCACTCCACATAATGCAACCCAACATTTCATTATCAACAAGCAATGGACTGCCATGATTGTGTGTGTGCGTGTGTGATTAATGGTGTGTCTGTGGTGAATGACTGCAGTGATTGGATGCTGACTAGAGAGCTGAGTGCTGGCTTTCTTAATTTCCATCCAGCTCCCTGAAGTTCAGTACACACAGATTTCTAGTCTTTTGGCTTATAACTCAGAATAGCTTTCATGAGAGATGATCAAACACACAAATATTTAGATGAAGAAAACTGATGAAGCCTTTGGAATCGTTTAGCTACTGTCTGGCATTTTATTTTCCCTTGACAGTCGCTCCATAAATACAGTAGCTGAATACAGAAGCTTTGAGAAAGTAAGTGCACCCCAGGTAACGTGTACATTTAACCAACCAGGGGTGCGTTTCCCAAAAGCGTCGTTAGCCAACTATGGTCGCAAGTTCCGTCGTTATCAGCATAGTTCCACAAGTCAGTGTTTCCCGAAACCATAGTTCCAACAAATGTATCACTACGTATGCAGAGCTGCCTGAGCCCCTCGGGAAAAAGTTGTTGAGAAATAAAATATAGAAATATAGAAAAGAAGGTGACTTGACTTGAGGCGTATGAGTCTGAAAAATAGATTTAAAGCCATCATTCTACTGTACATACAGTAATACTTAAGGAAATGCTTCACAAAATGCGTCAGAAAGTTAACCATTAAAAAGACTGTATAAATCTAGTCTGAAGAAGCCTCTGCTCTCCAAAAAAAGAATTGAAGTTTGCCGTTCAACACCTACGTGAAGAACAGGGCTTCTGGACAAATGAGTCAAAGGACAGATTTGAGCATTTGAGAATAAGAAACTCATCCCCACAAGCACAGTAGTGGGAGTGTATTTTGCAGCATTTTTTTCAGGCTGCAAATAATGTCATAACATCAACTATGAATTCCACATTTTACCAAAGAGTGCTTGAAGACAACGTGAGGCCATCTGTAAAAAAAGTATGTGGACGTTTCTGAATGATCGACTCCAGAGTCAAAGTCCAGATTGCAAAACAACATAATAGCTGTGGTGGGACTTGTATGGTCAATGTAAGAGACTGATGGACAATTATAAGAAACACCTACAAGAAATTATATCTGCCAAAGGGGGCAAAAGTAACTACTAAATGTAGGGATGTACATATTTTTTTTTTCTAATGAGATATTTATAGATACTACAGTTTGGGGTATTTTTTTTATGTTTTTGAAAAAAGTCTCTTAGGCCGCGTGTCCACCAAAGCGTTTTTTCACGCAGCTGGCTGGCGTATTCACTTGTTTTTAATGGGAGCGCCACGTTTTTAGAACGCCATGAACGTAACGAGGTGCTGAGCGAGTATTTCACGCTCAAGCGCTGAGAGCTCAGCGTTTAGTACACGTCGCCGAGAGTTGAAGAATGTTCAACTTTGTGCAAAACGCAGCGCTCACCACTGTCACTTTTCACCCAGCCATCCAATCACAGTGGAGGAGGGGCGGGACAAATACAACACCGACCAACCGCCACATTCTGCGTGTACAACGTCAACAGATAGAAACAAGCAGTATAATAACGGAACAAAGAGCCAGAGCAAATACTTTACATTGTATCAACATTTTTATATAGAAGCCATACAGAAACAAACTATCTGTGAAATGAGATAATAGTAACACTTCCGTGGTTCCCTTTCGAGGGAACTCGCACTGCGTCAGAACAACGAATTTGGGGACACTCCCTAAGCAACAGCGTGTCTGAAGTATGAATGAAACTATCCCAATCCTGATTGGTGTTGCGTCATGACGTAGCTGTGACGGCATACCGGAAGATACATAAGGGGAGCCGGCGCATAGTAACGGCAGTTATCGCTCTTCAGCATAGCGCTCTGTGTTTTAAACTGTCTGTCTATTTGGTGTTGTTTGTCACAAAAAAGAATATATATAAAGTATGGCGACTCCGGGCGGGCAATACTAGCGTTTTGTGCACCCGTGTCCCAGTTATATGTCGGGCACGGACACACATATGCTTTGTGTACAGTGCCTGGGCGTGCAGCACGCTAGGGCGGCTTTCGAGGAAGCCGCCCGCGGCGGTTGTGATAAGCTGCCGCTCAGGGTGCTTAGCTCGCGGCTGGCCATGTTCGATGAGGCCGGCCAGTCTCGTGAGCCCTGTGGATCGGTCCCGCATCCGCCGAGGCAGTGCGGCGAGGCCGGTCATGGGGCTCACGGATGGACATGTCAGCGAGACTTGGGACTGCTGAGGCATCTTCCCAGTCTTTGTCTGACAGTTCAGATGTTCTCCTTCCCCGTGTGGAAGCCCGCGCTGCGGCTTCTTCCCCCGGGGCGGAGGACCCGATGCTTGAGCGGTCTGATTCTGAGGAATTAGACGTGCTCAGCATCAAGGCAGTCGAAGTTATAACGAGAGCTCGCCACTTCTTATATGCAAGATTCAATCTCACGATTGCCAAGGCAGCGCGCAGGTTATGGGTCTGCAATTAAAGTGAACACACGCGATCGGTGTGCATGGGATACTGGTTGGCTTAACGGGCTATAGCCACGTTGCTGAGGCAACGTGTGGTTTACGAGTCCGTATAGTACGATAAAACAGTATCGCCTGATGATTATGGCTGCATTTAAGTCTGAGGATTTAAATTAAATATGATCTGACTCTGCGGCGGCTCCTCTTATGTATCTTCCGGGTATGCCGTCACAGCTACGTCATGACGCAACACCAATCAGGATTGGGATAGTTTCATTCATACTTCAGACACGCTGTTGCTTAGGGAGTGTCCCCAAATTCGTCGTTCCGACACAGTGCGAGTTCCCAATCTCAGGGAACAAGGGTTATATACATAATCCGAGCAGATTTACCATATCATAACAAGCAAAGCGTCTCAACTGAAAAAACGCTGTGCTGCCAAAATGCTCTCAAGCGCCCACAGCGAGGTGTTTTTAGTGTTTTCACATAATCCTTCAGAAAAATTGTAATAGTCACTTTCGATCAATTTCATTCAACCTTGCTGAAAGTAAATATTAGTGTAATTCGTTAAATTGATGTCCAGGGCCGGCTCTGTAAATCTGGGGGCCCTAAGCAGGATAATTTTGGGGCCCTGCCTTGCAGTGAATAATGGAGTACACACCAGTGAACACCAGCAACTGTATACAATCTAACACTTACATATTTAATCTGTATATCTTTTAACATGATTGCCTACAATTATTTTACTGCTTATTAAAGTACACTCACTGAAACAGTAAAAGTAACGATTATAGATTTGCAAATTTAAGGTCAATTTGTTGTAAACAAATAAATATTAATAATTTAGCATTAACAATATATAGCTAACTTACAACATTAGCCATAGTGGTATGCGGCTCGCTATGCTCTACTGAAGCAGCAGTAGAGTCACCTCCTCCAGCTGTTGAGATTACAATATAATTAATAATAAATACAGTATGCAGAGTAGATAAAACACATTCATTTTAAATTAATATTAAAGTACAATTAGACAACATAGTGAATTATGATTATAAAACTACATTTTTTATTGGCAAGAGGAAAATTAGCTATGTTGAAGTTGCGCACAAAACTATTCAAAAGAAAGGCAGTGGGAAATATTTACTTGTGTCAGCCTCCTGAAATGTTTCTCCACGACCACCAAAATATTTAAGAATGGCTCCTCCTGAGAAAGTGACATTTAGTTTTTTACAATTATGTTAAGGGTAAATTAAAAGAAATCCAATGTTAAATTATATTATTTAATTATTGGTTGATTAACTCTTACATACTGTTCATATTTTAAACCTTCACAGCATGGAGTGAGATATTTTTTACCTTTTATGATTACATACAGTAATACATTCACTGTAAAAAAAAAATCAGGTGCCCAATTGAAAGTTTTCTAGTGAGCGATCACATCTAAAATTTTCAGTTGGCCAAATTTAATTTCTTGAAATTTAATTGAATTAAAATGCATCAATTCACATTAATTCAATTTGGCCAACTGAAAAATTTAGATGTGATCGCTCACTAGAAAATGTTCAATTGGGGACCTGCTTTTTTTTACAGTGTTCTTTACTAAAATTTACCACAAATCCATTTTGCTTTTAGGTGTCTTGTATCGATCATCATTCAATAATATTTCAGAGAGGACACTGTGTTTTCTTTAGGTTTAAATGGTCTGGGCGATTTAGCTTAACAATAGCCTATATAAAATATTTCATAATAGTATATAGATTAATATTTATTAATAATCTTTAATTGCCTATTCAATTAAGACCATAAGAAAAAGCTTGTATTTAACCGCTTTATTTTAAACTTCATTTTGATTTTGACTGTCAAATGATTGCTCTTTCTCTTCCTATTACTTTCTTTCTCTCGAATGTTCTTAAACTATTTTTTTATTGTAATAAGCGTCTATTGAGACAAAGATTTTTCGTTTTTTTCTTTCCCAGAACTAGTGTAGGTCATGTAACGTTAACTGTTAAAAAGAAAATACATTCATAGGAGGTGGGTCTGTCTCTACGCGGTCTGTAGCCCAGAGCTGGGGCCAACGGCTGGACCATAGCGCAAGCAATGTTGATTCAGCATAATCGACGGACAGCTAACGTTATGCTGCGTTCACACCAAACGCAAATAGAGTGTCTGGCGCGAGTGATTTGATTTCAATGTTAAGTCAATGGAAAGGCGCGTTGACGCGCGTCTAGAGGTCCCGCGGCGCGGAAGGCGCTTTTTGCGCGGTGCGAATGACGCGAATTGAGCGTCTTGCGTGATAAACTGCGGCGACGCTGGCGAGTGCAATCTGTAGTTAGGGGGCCCCCTAGTGGTGGCGGGGCCCTAAGCAGCCGCTTAGTTCGCTTATAGGGAGAGCCGGCTCTGTTGATGTCTGTACATTTAGTACTGTCCAAAGTTCCAATATCGATATGCCCATGGGCCCTATCATACACCAGGAGCGTCTCGGTCTCCAGGAACTGTCCATCACAAAAATGAACTGAAACTCTATAGGCTACTTGCCTCAGTCACGATAAGCAACAACAGGTGCTTTTTTTGCTAGTTTCAGCCTGACACTGTTATCATTTTCACATCCAGCGCCACGCTGTTTAAATAGCAAATGCACTCGTGCCATCTGTTCCCCCATGGGCATGCTGGTCTGAAAACCAGGTGTGTTCAGGCACATTGTTGGCGCGTTGCTATTTTGAGGCAACTGAAAAGGAAAAACGTCAATTTTTTTTTTGTATATGCGCCTATAGGCAGGTCCACAACACGTGTACACTTTGCTTATTACACACACAGTGATGCGCAGCAGCCCAACATTTTTAAATATGAAAAATTAACGGATTCCTCTCTGGAGAAGCGTTCGGTCTTTCCGCTCGCAAATTCATATATTGATAAAAAAGACAAAACTCTCTGAAGTGTACTACGGGCAGCAGTGGCTCAGTGGTTCATGTAGGTTGTCTACAAATCGGAAGGTTGGTGATTCAATCCCCGGTTCCACCTGACCAAGTGTCGAGGTGTCCATGAGCAAGGCAGCTGTTCCCGACGAGCTGGATGGCGCCTTGCATGGCTGACACCGCCGTCGGTGTATGAATGGGTGAATGTGAGGCAATATGTGAAGCGCTTTGGATGGCCATGGGTCTGTTGAAAGCGCTATATAAATGCAGTCCATTTACCATACTTACGTTTACAGCACTGTATATACACACATTTGTCTTTATACTGTATGATGATGGGGTATCTCACTGACTTCGGTTGTTTTTACAGTTTTTCTCAGTCACTTTGGTGCATTTCTCAGATCAGAATTGAAATTCTCAAAGCTTCCTGTTCAATCTTCACATCATTGTGTCACTTGTGCACATCAAAAAAGCAGTTTCTCATTTCTTTGAAAAGTTGCAAATGCTTGTGTACATCCATGCAAATGATTATGTACAATTTTCTGCTGTTTCCTACATTATCAGTTGCTTGTCATGTTGATCCAAATGTATTATAATGGGTCTCTGTTGAATAGTCTTACCCCCCACAACATTTAGGCATTAGTTCATAGCATAAGTCTTTACATGCAAAATGGTTGAACAAGTTGTCATAAAATGTCAAGCATATTTCTATACATTTCCGTTAGATGTTCACATTTCTACTTTTGTTTTTCTGGGGGTTTTTTTCTTTGTGCTATGCAGTGCTGTCTTTTCCTTTCTGTATCGCAATGACATGGTCTGTCAACAAATTACAGTACAAACAGTAAAAGCATAAATGTGAATCTTGTCCAGTCTCTTGCATTCAAACTCCCACATACACTAAGGTGTAACCTAAAATTTACAATAATTGTCATCAAAATTTTAGCCATATTTACATCAGAACATCCCTCCAGAGTACAGTTATATTGACAATATGACTAAGCAATTTGACTTATTCATACACAATGACACAAGGACTTGTCATTCTGATGGCACTGACATGTTCATGGACACAGATATTTACTTTTGAGAGATGAACTAAGGATTTTGAGCAAGAGACTGGCTTTTACAGGTAATCCATGGTGTTTCGCTATTTGTACGAATTGTTTTGAGAAATGCACTTGCTGTTTTGCAAATGTCGAGGATGATTCGAGAAATGTACCAAAGCGACTGAGAAAAACTATAAATTAAGCTAATTAAAAGTTTTATATACTAACCCTAATACTAAACATTCACAATTTCTGCATTATTCTTTTGTAAATTATTTACTTCTGTTATGAAGCTGTTTTCCACACAGAGACCTCAAGGACATTTGGTCCTACCAGAGATAGCAAAATGCATCCACACCCACACCGTGCTTGTCTGGCATTGAAAATTCTGCTCTTCTCCAGGTGTTAGTCTCGGGAAACAGAAGAAGCGTGATCCTGCAACCTCTCCTCTCAGACACAAGGTACAAGATCACAGTGACCCCTGTTTATGCAGATGAAGAGTCCACAGCACATTCCATGTCCTCTTCCGGCAAAACGCGTGAGTGTGATCGAACAAATGCTGCTGGAGTTATTGTAAATTAAATACATTACGGGCATCTCTTTAAAACGGATGCAGTTATGCTAATTGCATATTACGGTGGCATAATTACACAGTAACGATTTGAGTTGTCTCCTAGCCTTTGATATCATAAAATGAACACTTCAATACTGCTCGACTAATTTCAAATATTAAAAACGTACGCAATTCACACTTGCTAAATGTTTAACATGTTCTTGTGCAGCTTTTTAAATATTTAGTGTCTAGTTTATGCATAACGACCTGGGTTCAATTCCCAGGTTGGAATTAATGAATGTTTAATTCTGTTTTAATAAATCAGGTAAAAATACAACACTGTGCCAGTTAATGTATTACCAGGAGCGTGATATCAATTGGTTCCATGTTAGTTAGAGATTTCACTGAGTTAATTAATTTGACCTCAAAGCATGTGATAAACTTGCCATTTCCTGAGGCATATTCACTTCTAATCTTAACTAATCGCTTGTTAAAAAAATACCTGCTTTTTTCTTTCTTTCTTTTTTTAAAGTTCAATGAACCTAAATGGAGCCTCCAAGATATTTTTTTGTTCTCATGGGGTGTTTTATGACTCTTAAGAGGGGTCTATGACTCTTACTGATTTCCTGTTTGTCTTATAAACATGTACCTGCTGTTTTTCTGCAGCAGATATAAGTGCGTATTTGCTGAAAATAGATCCTCTTTCACCATAGCTCTAAGATACGGTTTATCATCACTGCATTTTGAAGTTAGACGGTCGGTCTTGCAGGCTCATAAACACACTCTTTAGCAGATTGAATCATATTGATTTCACCCATTAATAAGCATAATAAGTATTATCCATTCCTGCCCTGGTCTTCCCACACTAATGAACTGATCAAACCAGCTTGCTTTACTCTGATGGGATTGATTTTCGACAGCTTTCTTCCAGTGATCATCTTTAAATTACAGCCCATTGTCTGATTAGAGATGCTAATGTCACCTCATGTTGAACTTGAGATCAGTGTCTGCTAGTTGCCTTGGAAAACCTTTGCCCTTGTTTCTGATTGAGTTTGAGGTTGAATGAATTATCAGTGGGGTGATATTCTCTGTGGAGGAGTAGTAATTATGTGAAAACATAGACTTTTTGAGAGAATGCAGGGAATTAAGGGTTGAAACAATGCATTGATTTATTAATTTACCCTACTGTTCAAAATATTTTTTTTTTCAAATAAACTAATGCCTTTATTCAGCAAGAATGCATTGCATTCATCAAAAGTGACAGTAAGTGACAGTTGTTACAAATAATTTCAAATAAATGCTGTTCTTTTGAACTTTCTATTCATTAAAAAAATCATGGTTTCCACAAAAATATTACTCCCATTTTAAAATACTTTAAAATTTAAAATAGTTATTTTCACTGTATTTTTGATCAAATAAATGCAGCCTTAGTGAGCGTAAGATAATTTCTAAAAACATTTAAAAAACTTAACCAAACCCAAACTTTTCAACGGTAGTGTAAATACCAAATTGATTGAAATTCAATATATTTGTTTTAGCTCTGGTGAAGATTTATGCACTAAAATTGATTGAATTATAATATAATATAACATTTATATAACAAACATAACATTTTCAGTGGTATATGTATAATATATATATATATATATATATATATATATATATATATATATATATATATATATATATTATATATATATATATATATATATATATATATATATATATATATATATATATATATATTTAATAGTGATTTATTATTAATTATTAAATTTTATGATACAGTATGAAATGCCATTCAAATCACATGTGCTAGATTATTATGATCAGTAATTGAAATTAAATGACCACATTGCAAAAGCTAATCATCTTCTCTCTTCTGATTGGTTAGTGCCACTTTCTGGTCCCAGTAATCTCAGGGTGTCTGAAGAATGGTACAATCGCTTCCGCATCAGCTGGGACGGCCCTCAGTTCCCCACTATGGGTTACAGGGTCATCTACCAGCCTATCTCTGGTATGTACGTACACAAACACACACACACACACACACACTTCTGGTTCACTATCTTTGTGGGTACTCTTTGTGTAATATTCTTTTACAAATTGTATGTTCTATCCCCTTACACTAACCCTACCCCTAAATCTGCCCATCACACAAAAACTTTCAACAACAACTAATTTTGTTTGATTGAAGCTTGTTTCCTCATGGGGACCTCAATTTAGGTCCCCACGGTGACACGAGTCCCCATGAGTCAGTGTGCATTCAGGTTGAAGTCCATAGAAAATAGAAAAACTTGAACACACACACACACTCATATCTTATCCCTCCACAGTATACCTGCTCATGTCTGAAATGGATGTGTGCACAATCCCATGTAAAATACTACAAAATTCCAGACATAAATGAGGTATCCAAATAACTTTAGCAAAAAAGTCTTGAGACTCTCTAGACAAATATAGGCAGGTAGGATGAATTAATAGCAGCTTGTTGGGAGCAGTTGGAAAGTGCATTGGTAGGTGTAGATACTGACTCGTCTGCTGTTCCACGTCTGCTGTTCTGAATGTGACCGTTCTTCCATCTGCAGTCTGAGATTCAACTGTAAACAGAAGCTGTAATGTGGCCGCAGCACACCAGAGGTAACAAAAAAAAGTCACTCTACTCTGTTTTACACTGAAGTCCAACCCAATAAACCCCTTTATTCCATTTATCCCATCTGTGGTGGAGAGTAATGGCTTCTCCACCTTCATTTAATGCCCTTTCAAACTGCTTCCAACAGCTGCTAATAATTCATCCCACCACTGGTCATTTCTACTGTCCAGAGCTCATTTTCAGTGTGTCTTTTTGTGTGTGTTGTTAAAGGGGAAGGGTTTGCTTGTTCTCATTTCTTTTTCAGATTTAGTTTTCCCTGTTTTTATGTGATGGTTATTGTGTAATGCTATGATTATACCAGTAATTGTCTGTGAGATCCACCCTTTCTAGAGGCATCACATCGTCGGGATGTTTAGTTTGTGACAGCCAGAAGACATCACTTTAGTTTTGAAGTGTGTTCTTAAATGAGTCATGAACAGCATTTTTTAAAGGTCCACTCATGTCTTCAAGATATTTACATAAACATCCTAATTAAGAAGTAATAAGCTATTTTCTATCCTGTTTTTGACCCTCTCTCTCGACCTGTGTTTTAAAAAAAAATTAAACATGTTTTAATGTCTTACTGATGTCAAAGCAGGTGATGCTCACTAATGTTCAGGCTTGCAGTGAGCGGTTTAGATCAAAACAATAACAAAAGCAGCGTCTTGTACATGTTTTTTCCTGTATCTGGTAATCCAACGCATAAACGCCCATAAATGCCGAAGCAAAGGAAAGAACAGCAAATCACAACTATCACAAATATGACTGTGGCGCTACAGTATAAATGCTCAGTACATATCAAAATATCTTTATTAGTGACACATGGTAAAAACACTGTTGCTCACACTTGTGTGTTGTGACATTACTGTTGGATCCAATGTTGCTGCCCACCTACCTCGATGTTGTCTGACATGGTTTAGAGGGCAAAACGGAAGCTTTCAGTGATGAGGATGTCCCTTGGGAAAGGTCATTCGCTAAATTCCTTTCCACCCGAGACATCCACCCATATCCCTGCTTGCTCAGCCCCTCTACATTCTAATAACTCAAAGTCGAATGGAGCACGCAGGCAGAGTATGGATGTCTCCACGCAACTAACACCTCAGTGTCCTGATCTGGGAAAAAGGTAAGGCTCACTAGAGCTGCAGACTTATGACTCTGCATATACCATTCAACCTTTTCATGCTTCGAGTCTGACCAGTTTAAACTGTCTGGCTTTCATCAGCTCATCATATTCAGCGGTTTGCTGCATCGAGCAGGAAACAGATTACAGTACTTGTATTATTACTTACAACCTTTTCTACAGACACCACGTCTATTATAACAGAATCAAAGATGAGCAATGACTCCTTGATTTCTGTGGAAGAAACCACTGAGCGGGCTTCCGCTTCTGACACAAAGACAATGGAGCATGTGGGAGAGAAACTCCCTCGCGTTCCACTACTAGCTCCTTCTGAGATTCCCACGATCGTAGCCTGTGCACTGCCGCAGCAAATACGAAGCTAGAGTCGTGGGGCTCAAGACTTGACCATCACCAGGCGTTAAAAAAAAACGGGCACGGAGGAACACAGAGCTTCAATTGTCTGCTTGCCATTATTCTGCTTACCTTCTATCCTTTCTTCACACCGTAGACAGTAAAAAAATATGGATGACGCGTCTTCACTACCTTCCACTGAAGAAAAGTGAAGCCAGCAATGTCCGAATATGGCGCGGACATCTTTCGCTTATTTGGGACCTGAGTCTGCGCAATAGTGAACGTGGGACCGGAGTCTGGAAGTAGAGTCGATAGTCGATAGTCCGGAGTCGATATCAAAAGCCTGCCCACACTCTCGCAGATGCAGAACAACTCATTATGTCGGTGTGAAATAAACAGTTATGGAAATGTAGAAATTAAAGCTAAAGCTCCAATCTCATCCCAAAAATCCTGAAAAAAGTCAGTTGGTTGCTCAGAGAAGCTGTCAATCTCAGCTGTCAAGCATGACGTCACACCCCTGTTTTTATAGCATCAAATAACTAACTAAAACCAAACCTATTTAAAAAAAGATCTTGAAATGACATCAGCATGCCTAAATTGACAGAAACCATCAATGTTTAGTTTGTCCCACGTCCCATTATATTACACGGAGAGGGCGGTGTTTATGAGCTATACTGTGACCAACCACCTGGGGCGATTGAGATGCTTTGGCTTCACTTTTCAGGACTTGTGCGGCACGCTTGCTTCACACACTGCTATCTTCACACAGCATTCAAACAAGCGGCTTCCTGAAGACAAATTAGCTGATGATGTGATCTCAAGTGCCCTTCTTATACGCTGATGCACACCTTGCGTCGGCCATTGTATGGTGTGTTTGCACACGTGCCTCAGACACCGGGTTCCGCGAGGGTGCCTCTCTTTAGCGTCAGCAGCTGACTCAGCGTAGAAGTTCCCCCCGAAAAGAAAAGGAACAATTCTTCAAAGTTTAGATTAATTTTGAAAGAAAGAAATTCATACAGGATCAACATGAAAATGACTACATTTTTGTTTTTGGACTAAATAATAATTTAACATATGAACTATGCTAGTGTTTTTTCATTTACATTTGGAATTCCTAATATTAATAATAATAATAATAGCAAAAACAACTCATTTAAAACTGAATTACTTGACTAATATTATAAGTGTACTTCCAGCAAAAAAATGTTTTTGTCACTTTTTTCTGTAAGGTTACTCGGATTGTTTTCAGCTCTTGTCTCTGCCCTGTGCACAGTGTCAGGTCGGGCTCTAGAGACGTTTGTAGGGGATGATGTAAACACCCTGCTGATCCTCAATCTGTTGAGTGACACAGAGTACAGCGTTCAGGTCATCGCCTCCTACACCACCGGATCCAGCCAGCCCCTCACCGCCAAGGGCAAAACACGTGAGTCTCTATACTCTATACTGCTGCACCATCCCATCAGATTCATAGAAGTAATTTGCCTGCTTTGTGATCATCCTTGCTAATACGTTTTTTTTTCTTTCTATTATAATATGCAACAGCGATAATATGGCTATATAAGTGGACTAGCGAGGACCATCCCTTTTGTCTGTTAATGAAACCTGAAGGCGATCTTTGATAGGCAGCCAGCTATAAATATATCAACATTCAGACAGACAGCTCCAGTAATGACAGTCCTTTGCATATAAATTTGATATCGCCAGGTACATCACAAAGTAATACCTGTTTTAGCGATTCTCATCAAAAAGCAAACAGATTATGTTTTCTCGGGTAGTGCTGAGGCCATCCATCAGAACACCGTGGTGTCAACATCCCACTATCAGTCACCACTGTCTTGTTTCAGTCTAGTCAGATAAACAGACACAATGCTTACAACACCTGCGTCTGTAACTGGCAGGCCGCTATCACAGAAAAACATTCATAATAAGATCATAATATATAAGGCATGTTATATAAAATATTTTCATCTGGGTTCATCCTGTTACTTCCACAATTAAGGGTGTAAACAGTACTGAGAAATTTTCGGCAAGTTACACACTCACACACATATATTACATATATATAATAATATACACCCATCAGGTAACATAACATTATGACCGGTGAAGTGAATAACACCCAATTCCCTTCGATTCAGTTAAGTGATGTACCAGTTAGGGCTGCTTGCTTATGGCAAAAATCACGATTATTTAACATGTTTATTGGTGGGTGATATGATCAAAGTCTTATTTCATGATATGAGAAATTTTAAATGTCACTGAAATTTCACAATTATCGATACTTCGGCAACAACTAATACTAGGTTAATTAATGTAAGTAAAATTTCTCAAAACAGTTAGAAGACAAGTAAACAGTATGCTAATGACAAACAAAACCAACAAATAATACAAAAGAACAAAAAATACAAATTAAATAAATAGTGCTTTAGATTTTTCAGGAGATGTACTAACAATGGTATTCAGATAAGTAATAGCCTACAACATAAATTGAATAAAGTAATCAAATGTAAAATAACACAGCTGTATACATTGACCTCTAGGAGTCTGAGCTGTTTTGGGGCCCTTTAGAAGTTTTGACATGCTCTGACATTTGTGCATTTTTCAGTTGCTTATAAACACATTAATGCCAAAAGTGTAATTACACTGTATTCAGCACAAACTGGGCTACCATATGGGCAACATGTATGTACATGCTTGTATTTTTGAGAGAATAATGTTTATGCATAACATTTGTTTTTGTTTAGAGTTTTTGCTTTAAACTGGTGTGAGAATCATTGAGCCTACTCATTCACATAAAACAATATATTCATTTACATTTTGTAAAACACTTTTTCTTTACTCAGGCCTTATGCGAGTAGGCGTGAACGTCCATGAATAATAATTAAATGAATAATGATCTCTCCTGGGAAACAAAGACCTGCATAATAATGAGCTGCATAATAAATGAGCTTTAGGTAGGCCTACTAGATTTTAGGTTTACTAGATAAGTATAGTAACAGTAAAAAAAAGTAGTTTTCTGGGGGAAAAATCTAAATGTTTTTTGCTTAAAGTTTTTACTTAAAGGAAGCTAAATTATCTGCCAAAAAAAGAAACAAGATTTCAATCAGAAATGTTTTTGAAGGAAGAGCTAAAAAAACAGTAATATTGTGACACTGAACATTGGCTCACTCATTTCAATGGCAAATATTTTCTGAATAATTTGTAAACAATCAAATACACACAATACTCAAATATCATTTTGAGCTTCAGTCAGAAACATGTGGAATGCATGAGCCAGCGCTAAGGCTATTGTCTGCTATATTGGTATCAAATATACTAATATATTTATTATACCAGTCTGTTATATTATATCAAATATATTAAAAACATTGATTAAAATTAAGATACAATTTATACAAAACGAAATTCAGTTTAAAGAAAGCAATTAACTTTCTAAAAAAAACAAAAAAACAACAACATAGGGTATAATATTTAAACATCAATATGAAGCAAAATTCGTTTTAAAAACATTGATTAATATTAAGATACAATTTATACAAAACAAAATTCAGTTTAAAGAAAGCGATTAACTTTCTAAAAAAACAACAACAACAACATAGGGTATAATATTTAAACATCAATATGAAGCAAAATTCGTTTTAAAAACATTGATTAAAATTAAGATACAATTTATACAAAACGAAATTCACTGTGAAAAAGGTAATTAATACTCAAATATAATTTCCATCTTAAGTTCATTTATGAGACGCGTGCAATGCAGCGCTAAGGCTATTGTCTGTTATATGGACTTCTTATAAAATAAGAAGCACTATATTAAAAACATTGATTCAAATTAAGATACAATTTATACAAAACGAATACAGGCCAAATAAATCTTGTCTAAACAGTCTTGCCATGTTGCATCAGGATTTATATTTAAACAGTCTTTTTGCGTTTCATATTCACAGATGATAACTGAATAAACTTACCACAATGAGCTCAGAATCAGCTTTCCGTGAGGAGAATTATTCCAGGATTATTACTCAAAGCGATGTATCTGAACCATAGCTTCACTAGTTGTGTTTGCATGAGTTGATGTGTGTGTGTGGTCCGTGGGCGTGGCCGCATTAGCAGGTAATGAGTCAGTAATGAGTTGACTGATATCTCCCACTTTTCACACAGCTTACATAAACACAGAATATTTGTTTTCGTTTTGATCTACATGATTTAAAACCTGACATTTCAACGTTTCTTTAGACATATGTCTCATGTTTGTGTGTCAAGGTTTCACTAAGCTACAGGTCATTTTCTGAAGAGAATCAGATTAGACATCATTGAGAAAGAGGCTGAAGATCGCGAATCATGTTTGTTTCCCTTATTTTGCAAAAAGCACAACAATTTGTTTTTATTGTGACTGTACACACAAAAAAAAGAAACTTAACAGAATATAATGATGTATATAACTTGAGTTATTTGAGTTTCTTTGGCACTGAAAAGAAAAAAAGAGAGCCGATCACGCTGGCGCGACCGCCGACTCGAGGGGGTTAAATATAGATTAAACCTTATTTAAAACTACAGCTTATTCATTCAAGAGCAGTGAATGATTTTATCTTTGTCTGTTCTTGTTTGATTAACATGAATGACTGCAGCAGTCATGTGGCTGCTATCACTTTAAGAGCTGCACGGACCCAATATACTGTTACACACGCGCTCTTTCTCAGTGTTTACATTCATTTATACAGTTATTCAGTTATACATCCATGTAGACATAACCGACTGTGTTTATGAGGATACTTACCAAACTGGCATTTCGACGTATCTGAAGCCCATAGTATACTTCCCTTATCGGCATTCCGCCCTGTCTCGGAGTGTGCACACAGGAGGTCGCCTAGGGAACAGCGTCTCTTTCAAGGCTTAATGCACTTTTAATAACACTGTTTAATATCAAGCACGCCCACATTTTTGCATTTTACATCACTCACTTATTTGGTTGATTTGGATGTTATGGTTGGGCTTTTAGGGAGGAACGAAAGCGCAATGCTGTGAAGGAAAGGATGTTGTGCTGGACGGAATGCGGCAGCTGCACAATAATCGTTTTACCTCGCTTATTTGATTTCATAATCATTGGAAGCCAAAATCTAAAGTGAATTCGAAATACGATTATTTGCACAGCCCTAGTAGCAGTGTTAAAAATCTATGATGGCTGTGCAGAAACTAGCTAGAGACAGTTGATGTAAGGATAAAGACAATTGACACAAAATGTCTGACACATAGCCAAGGGTGTTATGCCTTTTTAGGGGTCACCTGTGGCAGTCCTGCCTCACTTAGTGCCTTAGGCAAGAACACACGAACAAAGAAAAAAAGTATATATTATGTGGAAAATCTTGTAATACATGGTATTCAAGTGGTTGTAGTAGAAGTCAAAATGTTATTGATTAATGTATTAATGAATTTACTATATAAATAGCACAATTATAGCATATCAAATTTTATTTATTTATGTAGCCTAGCAAAATTGCAACGATCAAATAATAGATATTTGCTGCCACAGCATTTTAGACAAACAACTTTTTTACCGTCAATAACCTTGCTTGCTTTTATTATTATACTTCATTACTTAAGTTACATACACTTTTCAGAATCTACTTTGGCTATAAAGTCTAAAGGGGCTTTTGCCATCTCCTCTTCTGCATGTCAGATGTTATGACACCCTGAATTGTACCATTAAGCATGGACAAAACAGCTTTTAGCATGAACTATTATTCCATTCACACTCCGTGGCTTTATAAGGAACCTCCCATATTATCTCACCCTACACGATGACATCTGCATATACCGCCTGCTCTATGGGGTCCATCAATTTTTCATACGTTTTCTGTTTGACCTTTGAATAATTGAATGCACAATAATGGATTTCTTGTATTAGTACTATAAGCCAGAGGCCCTTTTTGCATGCATATAGTTCATTAAAATAGTTTATATAAGGAGGAAAGCTTGTCACATGCATTATTCAAAATCTTGACCACTGTGCACCATATGTTTTGTGCACAGTCCCCATTTTAATCTAAAATCTACCAATCACAAACGCGACTGACATGATATTCTGTTGTGTAGCGTGAATTTCAATGGACAGCTTGATTGCATAAATAGTTCCTTTTTAGGATCTGGCACTCATATCAAAGCTTAAAGGAGGACAATGTTCCACCACATGGACTTTTTCCAGAACAAGCTGAATTTGGGTTCACCACAACTTTTGGCATATAAAATGCGTGGGACCTTGTCTGTTGTGACATGGCCACAATTGTGTTTGTTTTCAAACAGTACAAGCTCCAAAGATGAGTATTGTTTCGTGTGACTAATGTGGACCATGTGCTGTGGCTTGGGCTTGTGTTTTAAGGGCATGCTGACCAAAAACGTGATAATTCCAAAATAAGCCTATTTTTCTGCTTTCAAATGAGTTTTCTTTCAGACAGCACATTCTGTGCGGTTTGCACAATGAGAAAAAGAAAAACAAAGAAAGACATGCTTAACGCCATTTGTGGCTTTTAAGTGGAGAGCGTATTTGTTAAAATCCTGTTTGAACCTCTCACTTTTCTCTCAGATGTGTTTTTCTAGCCATTAGTTTTGCCTGACTTGCAGTATTCAAAGAAATTTTATTCACAGAAATCGGAGTAGATCAGAAATGGACTGCTGGTTTCGAGAGAAATGAAGCCCACAGGTTTTACCTCATAACCTGCATCACAAAGGAGCCCGCTGAATACCCTATGGCTCATTAGCATTACTGTAATACATGTGCTTCTTTTTATTTTATAACATGAGTCTACATTAGAGAAGAAAAGCTCAAGGCTTCCCTCTCACTTGTACAACTTTTACATTTAAAAGCATTCTTACAGGTTTAGTACACTACTGTTCAAAGTTTGAAAAAAATTTGTCTATAAAGTTTTTTTTATGTTTTGAAAGAATGCATTTATTTGATTGAAACATACAGTAAAAACAGTAATATTGTGAAATATTATTACAATTTAAATATTACAACTTCTATTTAAATGTATTTTAAAATTGTATTTATCCTTGTTATGACAAAGCTGAATTTTCAGCATCATTACTCCTGTCTGCAGTGTCACATGACCCTTTCGAAAACATTCTAATATGCTGATATGGTGTTCAAGAAACATTCTTATTATCATCAATGTTGAAAATAGTTGTGCTGCTAGCCCGCTAGAAATTTTACATACCCAGAATGTTCTCAGAACATCCCCGCTGGTGTCAATGCATGCAGATCAATAATACTGTTGAATATTAAGTGTCCCCAACTAAGCAATCACAACAACTGCACTACCTGTGGTTGTTTTCAGAGATGGTAATAGACGTTTTATACTTGTGCTACAATTGTGTGGCCTGTGCTTCAAAACTTTCAACCTCTGGATCACCAGTGCTATGTGCAAAGTTTACGTACATCCCTGGTTTATTTGAAAACAGGATAAAGATATTAATTTGTGTTATATTATATTATATTATATTATATTATATTATATTATATTATATTATATTATATTATATTATATTATATTATATTATATTATATTATATTAATTATATTATATTAATTATATTATATTATATTATATTATATTATATTATATTATATTATATTATATTATATTATATTATATTATATTATATTATATTATATTAGATATTATTTTGACAGTGTATATCATTGCTGCATTTTATTTACATATGTGAGCTTTATTGCAATATTTTCATGCAGAGTATCTGTGTATTTCACATATGTTTGTTTTCTTCTTTCTCTTTGCAGTGTTCCTGGGAGTGAAGAATCTCAGCACAAAACAGGTGCTCAGTACCAGCATGTGTGCCCAGTGGCAACCTCACCACCATGCCTCCTTCTACAGAGTCGTAATTGAGTCAATGCTGAGTGAGTGGCACACACGCATGCGCGCACGCACGAACGCACCCACACACACACACACACACACACCTGGTTTCCATGTTTTATGGGACCGTTTCATAGACATAATGATTTTTATACTGTACTGTATCTTCTATCCCACTACACTAACCCTACCCCTAAACCTACCAATCACAGAAAACTTTTGCATTTTTACATGAAAAAAAACCATCACTGAGTATGATTTATAAGCTATCTTCCTTATGGGGACCAAAAAATGTCCAAAGGGACCAAAATTTTGTGTCAATAATATAGGGTTTACAAGGACACACATGCACACACACTCACACACCCACACACCCCCACACACACACACTACTCAAACAAATTGTTAATGCATTGCAGAACAAAGCCATAAGCCAAACATACTCCCTGTTTTGCAATATTGACAATTTTGGTTTTGTTAAATTTCAGTTTCAGAGGTAATGGGATATTATGGCTCATTTCAGCACAGGCCTCTGAGCCTCTGGGCTGTTCAACAAAACTCTTTTTTTTTTGTATGCATATTGCTCTGCTGGCGTGTGACGTGGTTTTGATTCAAATTTAAAACAGCAGAGTCAAAAGCCCATTTCCCATTATTGCTTTTCTTATTCCTGCCTGAGACTGCCTCACCGGCTCAGCTTATCTCGCAATCCTGGAAATCTTCTGTTCTTCTTCCAGCGTGTGACTGCTCAGATGGCTACCAGCTCAGTAGTGCTATTAAAACCAGATCCTACTGGGGTGTGTGCATGTGTATAACGTATCTGAATGACAATCATTGCAGCAGAGTTCTCAAAGAGACACACAAGAACTATAGAAGAGATTAAACTATATACACTTTGCAGTTCTTTTTTTGGCTGCTGTAAATCCTGACAGATTTAATTCTCAAATATTAACCTGGTTGATTTGACTTTCAGATCATAATTTAAAAATACTTAATAATAGCTACATTTCTGATGTTCAGACTCTAGCTTTTCTGCCCTTTTAGAGATATAATCTCACTTCAATTAATAAAATAATTACCACAATTTTTTAGTTTTCTCAAATGGTCACTTTTGTTTTGTTACAAAAGATTGCTGTTTCAGATAAATGCTTTTAGTCATTATGGAAAAATGAAAATAAAAGTATCGCAGTTTCCGCAAAAAGTATTAAGCAGCACACTTTTTTCAACATTGTTAATAATTAGAAATTATTCTTGAGCACCAAATCAACATATTGGAATGAATTCTGAAGGATCATGTGCTGAAAATTCAGCTTTGCTATCACAGGAATAAACTACATTTTAAAATACATTCAAATAGAAAAAGGTAATTTGAAAATGTAGTAATATTTCAAAATATTATAATATTACTGTTTTTAACTGTTTTTTAACTTTGTCTTTTTTTTTTTTATATCAAATGCAACGCTTGGATAGCATAAGACAAAGCTAAGTTCAAAGCTAAAAAAAAAAAAAAAAAAATTCTTACAGGCCCCAAACCTTTGAATGGTAGTGTAAACACCAAATTAACTGATAATTAATAATCTTTTGAGTTCTTAGGAGGATGTTAAAAAGTCTGGGTGGGTAACAAAAATTTATTTTGGCGAACCTTTATGCACCAAAAGTGTATATAATAAATATAATATAATATAATATAATATAATATAATATAACATAACATAACATAACATAACATAACATAACATAACATAACATAACATAACATAACATAACATAACATAACATAACATAACATAATATAATATAATATAATATAATATAATATAATATAATATAATATAATAAAGCCATTTTCATCTGTCAGAATATTTTTTTTAAGCATTTTCTATCTTCAAATTTCTAGTGGAAAAAACAAATCTACTTGAAGAATTACAGATACAACCCGTTATTCTGTAGTCATGGTAAACTATGCCTACACAAATAAATCAAAACTACTGCTGAAATGTGTGTAATATGAGTAATATGAATGTGTGCATATTTCTGCAGCACTAAGATCCTCTTCTGACCTTCTTCTAGTCAAATAATGCCCAAACTTTGGTAACCAGTAGGAACAGCGGATTCATTATTTGCCATCTTGCTTGTAGTGAGAATTTGACTGTGGAATTTCAGCCAGACATATGAATCTTCAGTGCCGAGCGCTTGTGGTGTAGTGAAGCATTCCTGCTTGCAAATGCAGGGAAGAGAGGAACTGTCCTGCTTGTGCCAGAGATGTGACTGGACTGAGAAGTGCAGTTTGTTGAAACAAACGCTTAAAGGAGGATAGGTGTTTACTGAGCCGAGCAGCAGCACTTTCCAGCTACTTTTCCATAGAGCGGGAATGTAATAGGCAAATGTCACATCCATTGTTTGATCAGCTCAGCAATCTAATCATGTCGGAGCAAGGGAATATTGTTGTTGTTATCACGTTTCGGCGTCCATATTATCATTTGAAAATGCAAAGAAAATACCTTAATAAATCTCAGTTTTTTTGTATAATGCACTCCAGAGCTCCCCTTAAGATCTTGGTCTAAATGAGGGTGCTTTGGGAAATGTCTTATTAAACAAAACCTTTTAGCTGTTTTTTTCTCATTTAATATTGGTATAATACTGCTTCTGAACAGCCCAGCCATTTATATTCCCCATGGACACAGCTGTTTAATGCCAGACAAATTAAGATGTATGAACCAAGTCAAGCTGCTGGGTATTAATGTCTGCCATCAGAAACAAAACAAAGAGATCGATGAAAGAGATGTAGGAAAAGAGAAAACCAGAAAGAAAAAGAGTCCGCGTCAGTGAGAACACCTTCACATTTGGAAAGAAAATTCCACTCTTTTTCTTTCTTATCACGATGCACCCATTTCCCTGCAGTCTTCGGCCTCTGATTAAAGCGATTAAAGACCTTTCCGTTGAACTCTATGAGCTGAATACAAGGTCCCCCTTCCTGAGCTCAAGCAGCACTGGCCATTTTCTCAACTTTTGGAAAATAATTACAGCTATGAAAATGATAAATAGCAGTTCTGCTACCTTTTACCCTGAGATCTGAGTATCGGATTTCTTAAAACACGTTTTACTCATAGTTCCTTTCATTTAAACGACCAATTTGTGAGCAACAACACATGCCTTTTGAAAATAACAACACTTCGGCATGTTGCTGTGGTGTCGATTTCTGTCATTTCCAATTCCAGGCTTTGTTTATAGCCTGAGGACTCTAATGAAACAATCTCATTAATTAGCACAATTGTTTGCTTGAGGAAGCTGTTTTAATTGCATTTGACTTTGCTTTAGTTGTTGTTTGAATGGCGTTCCTGACGTTTTTACTCAACTCTGCCTCTTTATTTCGTAGACGATCAGAAACAGGAAGTGAGGCTCGGTGGCGGGGCATCCAGAGAGTGCTTCTATGACCTTTCCCCCAACACCCAGTACAAGATCAGCGTCTACACCCTTTTACTAGACACAGAGGGCCCTGCCGTCACCACCATGGCCACCACTGGTAAATATAGTCCGTTATCTATAAGTTTTGCATGACATTATGTAACTATAGACCAGGTGTTCTCAACTCTGGCCCCCAAGGCTAATCAGTAATCAGGATTACTAGAAAGTTATAGGCAAGGTTGAAGCTGAACTCTGCAGGAAAGATTTGAGACCCCCTGCTTTAGACTTTAGTCAGTGTACACACCATATTTAATTGTAAATGAATATGAGACACTGAAGGATACAGTCTGTTTAAGTGTTTTTTCTGTTTTCTAACCTCATTGTCTATCATGGTAGATTAAATATGACATCTGACCTCAAAAAAGATTTACTGGGGTGTTAAATGAGGTCAGATACTGTATTACACATCCTCCGCATCTTTTAGACACCAACAAAACACCTGAAGATGACTTAGGCTTCATTCAAGCTTTAGTGCTCAAAGGTGATTTACTGCTCAATGTGGCCAATGTCAGATTTGAGCGTGAACTGATCACGGTCCAGAACTGTCCCGTATACGTACAAGAAAAGTAACACGATTCTTATTTAGAAGATCTAGTGCGGGATTTACTAACAGCTTGCACCAGCGCAAACCCTCTTTTGGCGTTAAACTACTGTCAGGATTTACTAAAGACACGCAGTGATAAATTAGCGCTGAAAAGGCGTGGGCAGAGTTATATTTGTGAGTGACCTTATTGCATATACATTTGCAGGATTTTCCCTTTCAGACGCACAATTTATGGGAGGAGAGTCATGCAAGGTGATTTACTGGTGTTTGCGCCATTATTTACCGTCCCCCAAAAAAGCATGTCTTAAACCAGACGCTAGCTGGTAGCATCATGGAATCAATCGTGTTCCATTTGCGTGTCGTCAGTAGATCACGCGCACAACTTTCCACTCCCATCTCGGCTTTTTTTGGAATTGTGCTCTCACGCTAATTTGCCCTGTTTAGTAATTTGGGCCCCTAGATTGTATGGAAGCCCTTTCCACAATGGCAAAAAATAAAAAATTATTTTGACTTTATGTCTCACAATTCTGAGTTGTATTGTAGAATTTCTTACAGTTTTGAGTTTAACATCTCACATTTATGACTTTATTCCTCATCATTCTGAATCTTGCAAATAGGATGTAATAAAGGTATAAATGGACATTATAATGTCGCAATTACCCATTTTTATTTTTTCATGGCAGAAATAGGCTTCCACAAGACTGACTGAAACGGTCATAAATGCAAACATAAAAATGTAACAGCAAATCTAGTTGGCAACAAACACCAAGGCCTCGTCAAATTTGATCAGAATTCTTCGTTACACTTTATTTGAAGGTTTCTGTGCTACAGTGTAATGCAATTAAGTACTGTTTAATAATAATTAACTACATGTACTTACTATAGGGTTAGGATTGGGGTTTGGTTTAGGGTTAGTTGCATGGAATTATGCATAATGTATAGTTATTACTACAGTAACTACATGTAACGTATGTAACAAGAACACTAAAATAAAGTGGTACCGAATTCTTAAAAAAAGAAAGTTTTCTTAATGAGTAATTAGGTCTTGTTTTTTATTAGGTATTTTTTCATCCCCATTGGCTAATAGCCCAATAGGATTATTGTTAGAAGAAGGGTTTTGGTTTATGGTTAGTTGCATGTAATTATGTGTAATTTACTGTAATTTAAGTTCAAATAATGTTTGTAACAAAGGGACTACAATATGTTATCTTATCTTACATAAAAGTGTTACTATCTTATGTAAAGTGTTACCATCTTGGCTTACATAATTTAGCTTTTAAGGTAAATTTATATTATACTGTATAAAAATATTATATATAAAGAATATATAAAATATTTTAATATATATACATACTATACATCAGGGATGGGCAACTTCGGTTCTAAAGGGCCACTGTCCTGCAGAGCTTAGCTCCGACCCTAATCAAACACACTTTTTTTTTTGCATTGTATGGGGTCTCGAGATACATTTTCCTGCTGAGTTTAGCTCCAACCTTGTTCAAACTCACCTGCCAGTAACTTTCTAGTAGTAACTTTGAATAGCTTTCTCGGGTGTGTTTGATCAGGGTTAGAGCTAAACTCTACTGAAAAAGTGGATCTCGAGGGCCAGAGTTGAGAACATCTCGGTTACAGTGTTGGGAATAACGGCGTTATAGATAAACGGCGTTACTAACGGAATTACTTTTTTCAGTAACGAGTAATCAAACGAATTACTGTTTCTTCCGTTACAACGCCGTTAGCGTTACTGAGGAAAAAAAATGCGGCGTTACTATAATTTAGCTCATTGAAGCGGTTTTCATCCGAACAGGCTCTCGGACCTGCAACGCGCGCGCGTGTGTGTGTGTGCGCGCGCGCTAGCCATGCGTGTTGGGGGGTGGGTTGGGTGGTACACATAACTGATGATGATTGGTGGGTGGGAGACAAGGTTGAGGTTGATAGGTTGAGTTCACACACACACACACACCTTTGACGCACACCCATTTGCACAGTCAGCGATGGCAGTCCAACGACTTTAAAGGTAGCTTTCGCAAACTGGAAGTATAAGCGCTACTTTTCCCTCGTTGAGATGAACGGTAAGAATGTTTATAAACATATAAACATTACATAAATGTAACGTGAAGCTTATGCCCAGGGAGAAAGAGTCTATCCACGTCGGTGGCAAGTAATTCTATTTCTAATCTAATGAAGCCTCACGTCATCACAGCCACAATATTAGTGGCTAAAAACCCAGGTGATAACGTGAGCTCTACTACCAGAGGAGTAGTAAAGAAGTACTGATACTATTTACACAATATTTACACTATAGTAGGTCTACTGATAATATTTACAATGATATATTGAATTTGATAGGTGTCTCTCACATTGTCCCACAGCAACATTACAATAGTGTACATTAATGTACAATGTTTTATAATAATAATGTATTCTATTTAGTGTCCAATTCATTCATTTAACATATTTAATATTGGGGGCATCAAGTTATTTGACATATTTAAACATTTAAAAAAAAAAAAAGTAACACATTAGTTACTTTCCCTGGTAATTAGTTACTTTTATAATGATGTAACTCAGTTACTAACTCAGTTACTATTTGTAAGAAGTAACTAGTAACTATAACTAATTACTTTTTTAAAGTAACGTGCCCAACACTGCTGATATAACCCTCGTTCCCTAAAGGAGGGAACGGAGACTACGTAGATACTGGTGTATTGGGGTCTCACATGGGAGCCCAATACATCAGTATCGACATAATGTCAAACGTGACTGACTGAATGGGAATCCCTGTGTTAGCGTGTCAATTAGGCGGTAGCAACACTTTGATGATACAGGTCATTTCCAGCCAATTAATTGAAAACAACATCCCCCCCTGACAACATACAGTACACTCAATCTTTGCGTGAGAAACTGTGAACTACAGTCAGTAGACCAGTGTGTCCTTTTTCTTTTACAATTGGGTTTCCGTTGAGATCACAAATCTTATTGTGTGTTTAATAAAGTGAAGACAGCCAGGCCTTGCTCTGGTTTATGTATTGTTTTGTTGTTTCTGTAGCTCCAGCACCCACCCAGCCACCAACCGCACCACCCACCACGATCCCTCCTCCTACCATCCCCCCAGCCAAAGAAGGTAGGACATTGGTGTGGGAAGAGCTGGTTTGTCTGCCATTGTTTTTCCCCTATTTCCTGGCCATGTCCCTATGTGTTATGTGACCTTTCACTAATGTACATCTCTGCTGACAGCTAACCTTTTCTTATTCTTTGAGCCACTATCCCGTTCTCAATAAATATGTCTGAGCCTTTCCAACACACCTGATTCCAGCACACAGATCTTATTTTACCCCCTTATATAGATCTTTTTTAGATCCCTCACCTTCCACTTTATAGCAAATAGATTTGCTTCAGTCTGACCGAATGGTGTTTAATGCATCATAAAGTAACGCCTGAATAATTTCTTGGACTGAAACCAAATGCTTCATTAGATCTATTTGTTACTTTTATATGGCTTTATCACTTGGCGTCTTGAGTAGTTAACCCAAATGCTTTTCCCTGTACTTTACTTTTTTGTACATTTTGTGGATTTGAGTCCATGTGTGTTATAGCTTCTTAAAACTTGCTGTTTTAAATGTGCACTGTGTAAATTTTTAGCGACATCTAGCGGTGAGGTTGCAAATTGTAACCTTCCACCACTCACCCCTCCCTTTCGAAGCACATAGAGAAGCAACGGTGGCCAACACAGGACAAAGATGTCATCTAAGACAACAGAGAGTAGCTAATGCTCTGTAGAGCAGTTTGTCCGTTTAGGGCTATTGTAGAAACATGACGGCGCAAAATGGTGACTTCACTGTAAGGGGACCCGGTGTATGTAGATAGAAATGGCTCATTCTAAAGTAATAAAAAATAGGGCTGGGTAAAAAATTTTGATTTCTTGATTTTAATCGATTCTCATTTTTATGAACCGATATCGATTCTTAAATCCCAAGAATCGATTAGTCATCAAGTTTTCAGTTGATGAATGAACGAGATATTGTAGCGCACCTCCCATCCAATAAATCGCAATAATCTTTGTTACTTTTGATATGAAACAAAGTCTCAGATTTCAAATTACGTCCATTTTGTTACGAAATCGAAAAAAATAACCCGTTTTGGCATTGTTTAATGTGCCGTGAGAGATCGCTGTAATGCCTAAGTTCAAGAGAAGCGGCACGTGAATGGATCATCTCCTCCGCTTTAATATCAGTTACAGCGCGAAATAAACATTAATGATCATCTGAAGGTATGTTAAAAGATAGAGTATAACGAACTGAAATCCTTATCACATCACATGTAATCACTAAATCAGTGTTTCAGACGTCAGTGAAACAGCTTCTGAACAATATGTCGTCACAATACGTCACATTTACCTCAGAAAAAATTGATCCAGTCTCCAAAAAATGCATTAGTCAGCTAGAAAATTTCACTCTAGAGAGGAGCATTTTGATAAATATATGCATCATATTACACATTCATTATCATTTTTAATGTTCTTCAATATTAATGCATGTTTGAATAAATCCGTCAAGTTTGTATGACCATTTAAATGTTTATATTTCAAAAAACAAATTGGAGTAGAAATATGATCATGTAAATGTAAAGTTAGTATTATAACTTTATTATTATAAAAAAACATCCATGAGTGTAATTTATGTTTGTATTTAAATCAGTTAATTTTAACCTGCAATATTATAGTAATGTCGTACAAACTGACTCCCATGTAGCCTATAATTTACAGCATTAGTTGAGATTTTTTTCCTCAAGAAAATTTACCATGTACTGTATCTGATATATATCCACAATAATCGATATTGAATCGAATCGTAATCGAACCGAAAGCTTGTGAATGGAAATCGAATCGAATCGTGAAATTTGTGTCAATACCCAGCCCTAATAATAACATAACATAACGGATCATTTTTTAAGGTCTTCATACACCACTGAAAACATTATATTGCGTTTCAGTCAATACGTCCTCATAAATACTACACACTACACCTTTAATAAGCAATATGTCAACAGGAAATAAATAATAGGGATTACGATTCATCCCAGTGGGCCTAATGAGTAGGTTTACTTAAAATATTTGTTCAGATTAGTTCACTGATTGATTCAGTAACCCTTTCTACAGTTTACACTACCATTCAAAAGTTTGAGGTCGGAACAATTTTTTTATGTTTTTGAAAGAAGTCTCTTATGCTCCCTGCATTTATTTGATCAAAAATACAATAAAAACAGTAACATTGTGACATATTATTACAATTTCAATAACTGTTTTCTATTTTAATATATTTTAGGATGTTATTTCTTCCTTACTCCAGTCATCAGTCACATAATCATTCAGAAATCATTCTAATATGCTGAATTGGTGCTCAAGAAACACTTCACAAACAATGGTTCTACAATGTTGATAACTTGCAATGTTGATTCTGCTGCTTAACATTTTTTTTTCTCTCAGGATTCTTTGATTAATAGAAAGTTAAAAGCATTTATTTGAAATAAAAATAGATTGCTGATAAGGGTGCTTTTTATTTATTCTGAGTAAGCCACTGAATCGCTCAACCGTTCAAAAAATCGAACTGAAATTGACAAACTGAACGAGATGTGAACAAATTGGGCCTAATGAGATGCCAGTCCATTATTTTCAAGTTGTTTATGAACACAATGCCTGATTCATTTAGTTCATTCACAAACAAGGAGTCTTGATCAGTCCCACTCTTGTTAAGACTCAAAATAGCGACTTGTTCAGTGGTCTTGTTTGTTTAGTATGTCCAACCAATGAAATGCTCTGTAAAATGCACCATAAAACAGGGAGGCTCATATTTATAGCCTGAAAATGAATTAATAAGTAAACAAGAAATATTTGTTAAAAACACCAGAAGAAAAAAACTTTTTAAATGGGGACTTGAAAGTCGCGAAGAAACAGAAGTAGCAAAAAATAGTTTTTTCCTTCTGTTGTGCTGGGACCGTTTCTAGATATCGGTTGTTTACTGTTGAATGAAGGCAGACCTGAATCTGAGCTTGCAGTTAATTGTAATAAAGGTGCGAATAAATTGTTCACATTAAGATTAATAAAATGCATTTAGAGAATAGGGTGAATCAATTTAATCAATATAACTTAAAGTGTTAGTTCCCCGAAAATGAAAATTCTGTCGTTAATTACTCACCCTCATGTCGTTCCAAACCCGTTTTGTTCATCTTCGGAACACAAATGAAGATATTTTTGATGAAATCCGAGAGCTCTCTGACCCCTCCATAGACAGCAATGTAATTAACACTTTCAAGGTTCAGAAAGGTAGTAAAGACATCGTTAAAATAGTCCATGTGACTCCAGTGGTTCAACCTTAATTTTATAAAGCGTTGATATACTTTTTGTGTGCAAAAAACAAACAAAAATAATAACTTTATTCAATAATTTCTTCACCTCTGTGTCAGTCTCCTACGCTTTTGACGTAGTAAATACAGTCCAGCACTTCCAAGTTACGTCAGCGCTACACCAGTATGTCGGCTTACCATTGGCCGAAGCTGTTCACGTGAGCACCAAGACGCATGCGCGTGATGCTGACGCAGGAGCTGGCCAACTTAAACTGCGTAGAAGACTGACACAGACGAGAATAAATTGTTGAATAAAGTCAACAATTTGTTGCTTCATAAAATTAAGGTTGAACCACTGGAGTCACATGGACTATTTTAACAATGTTTTTCCCTATCTTTCTGGACCTTGAAAGTGTTAATTACTTATTATGGAGGGGTCAGAGAGAATTTGTGTTCCTAAGATGAACGAAGGTCTTAAGGGTTTGGAACGACATGATGGTGAGTAATTAATGACAGAAATGTCATTTTTGGGTGAACTAACCCTTTAATGTATTCAGATTGATTCAGTCACTAAATAATATGTTGAATAAAACCAGTTCATTTAGATGTTACCACATGAAGCACAGTTTTAGGTTACTGACAGTTTGTCTGATGTGTTTGTCCCCAAATCCTGCAAAGCAACAGTCTGGCAGAGCAGAACAGAGGTAGCTGGGAATTAATTAAGCCTCGTTGTTTTATCCAGCTAGCTGTGATGGAGATCCTGTCAGCGAGAAGGGGAAGTGTTTGGAATCATTTGACATCTGTTGTACTGCATCGCTTACACAGTAATGAGAATTTCTTATTTTAGCTAGTGATTTTTCACCTGCTTCCTCGCTCTCCGTCTCTTGCTCTCTCTCTCTCTCTCTCTCTCTCTCTCTCTCTCTCTCTCTCTCTCTCTCTCTCTCTCTCTCTCTCTCTCTCTCTAAGTTTGCAAAGCAGCCAAGGCAGACCTGGCCTTCCTTGTAGATGGCTCCTGGAGTATCGGCGATGACAACTTTCAGAAGATTATCCGTTTCCTATACAGCACAACTGGTGCACTTGATGTGATTGGACCCGAGGGAACACAGGTATGCTGCACGTAAAATATTTGCCAGCATTCAGTCTACTTCATACTGTTTTTATCCGTTATGACCACCATGCTGAGCTTCCAAATGCATGTCCTTGAAGATAAAATCAAAAGTGATTTTTTTTTTGTCAACACAAATCCCTCCCCTTTTGAAAAAGTATACTTTAGCCTATTTTGAAAAGAGTACTTATTACAGGAAATAATATACTTGAATATACTATATATGGTCTGAATGTAATGTTTTTCCAAAAATGTAATACAATTATTTCCTCAACCTCATATCATTTCAAACCCAGAAGACTTTGGTTCATCTTTGAAACACAAAGATATTTTTAATAAAACCTGAGTGGTGTCTGTCCCCGCATTAAATATCCAAGTAACCAAAAATGTAAAAGAACCAAAAGGTTAAAAATCATAAAACAAATGTATAGGCTATTAATCAAGCGTTCATCTTAGCAGCATGAAAAACAATACTTTTATTCAATGGATTATATATATATATATATATATATATATATATAGCCCCGAAAGCACGAAAAAGCGTTCACTTTAAAATCACAATTAATCTGTCACTCATCTCAGTTCGTGATCTCACAGCGTTCCATCAAAATCAGTAAAGTTGTCTACACTTAATAATCTCTCATTGTGTGTTAATGAGAGAATTCACGAGAGCGATCAGAACTCAGCACTGAATAAAAACTCAGGCGTTTTGAGCGATGAGTGGTGAATTCGCCAACTACTGGCCTGGCAGCATAATACAGCGTTTTAGGTGTTTTTGCGGATTGTGAATGGGGAACGGTTTGACAATGTTGTCGTCTGTACACGAAAGTTTAGTGTTTAGTTTAGTACATCGTTGTCGTGTAAACGTACCCTTATTTTTTTCTTTTTCACAAGGGACAAATTTGTAATAAAATTGCATATAGACTATAAAACATATTTATAAATTACATACAAATTTTGTAGGGCCTATTGTAAATTTGTCATGTACCACATTGGCTCTACAAGCTCTGCTCTAGAACTTATAATGTCTGGTTTGCTTCAGCAAGGTTTTTTGCTTCCCTCAGAGATTGCTTTTTGGACTGAGGGATCATGGGAATAGCTATTCTGAGCTGAAGACCACACTACCAAGCATTTAACCTAGTAGCCTGAGAGAACATTAGATAAAAATAGCCTTTGTCTAGACATGTCAGTCCAGGATTCAGAAGATCTTCATCACAAGCCATCAGCAGCTTTAGGGATCACTGCGGTGAATCTACTAGAAGGGATGTGAAAACAGGAGAACAAGCATGTTTGAAGGGCAGGAGCTAAAGTAAACAGAGGAACACGGCACAGATAAATGTCTCCTTTTACACATAGATGTTTGCGTTCTGTCCTCTGCTGTAGGCCAAGTAGACATGTTTGACTTGGCTCAAACCGGTTCAACATCAGAACACTCCCATGCATAATGACATGGCTTTTGTGTCTCTCTTTAGAGTGTGGCCTAGTGGTTACGGATCTGAGCTGATAATCACTAGGTTGTAGGTTTGAACATTGTCATGTTCATTATGTGACATTGTCTTGTTTATTATGTGACTGAGCAAAACACTTAACCTCAAATGTTGTATTGCAGGGTCAAAAATTACCTAGGGCTTGGGCAAAAATTATGCTGAAAGTCAATGTGGTGGGGAAAAAAGCCTTCAAAGACAATTTCTCTGACAGTTTGAATTCTGATATTTGTATCTGTTATCTAATCTCCCGTAGCCAGACCTTTAGACTGACGGCACAAGGTCTGGACTCTATCGCAGCTAGAGACTGACATGTAATGCAACCACAGTTTGTTTTGTTCCGCGTCATGTTTAGGGGCATGAAAATTTAAAGTCGTCCCTGCAATAACAGACCGGCATGCATCTATAAATTATCAATTCAAGAACGTTGTGCAAGTTTACTGCAACAATGGAGCCGCGAACTTCACATACTTTTGAAAATCCAGCATTTTGTTGATCCTGGTAAGCGCTCATTGTCAGAGTTGTAAACACGACGGCGTTATTCTTCCATGAGGGAGTTTGGCGCAATGGCATTTGTTTCCAGGCGGACTGGTAAAAAAACGCAACACACACGTCTCACGGACATCCTGTAGAATTCAACCAATCAGAGGACGACTTTGAAAATCCTGAAGTGTTTTTAGATAAGTGTGCCATATGCATCAGATGTTCAGCCAACGGTCCGTAGATCTGTTATCTAACATTTGATATACCGTTCAAAGGTCTTTTTTTTATTAAAGAAATTACTACTTTTTAATAGTGGCACATTAAATTGTTAAAAAGTGCATATTATAATGATTTCTGAAGACTGGAGTAACTCAGCTTTGCCATCACAGGAATATGGCAAAAATAGAAAAGTTATTTTAAATTGTAATAATAACTTTCTAGTTATGGGTTTATACACTGCAGTGAACCTTCAATAATCGATTTGAAGTATTAGGCGTAAATGCACATCATGATGTGTGTTATACAGTAAACACAGAAGAAAACAGTATTCCCTTGTAAAGGTACAAATGCCCTTTAAAATCAATTCCAGGGGGAAATAATTCCTGATATTGGTGTACTGTCACTTTTAACCATGTGATAAATGGCTAGTACTAACTTACTTTCTACAACTGACAGGTGGCCATTGTTCAGTTCAGTGATGACGCCAGAACTGAGTTCAAGCTCAACTCCTATAGCGACAAGGAAGCTCTGCTGGATGCCGTGCAGCGAATCACATACAAGGGAGGAAACACCAAGACAGGCATGTATCGCTATCCTCACAGTGGATTCTATCCATCCATCCATACTTCCTTCCTTCCGGTAACGCTTTAGTTTAGCATCCAATTCTCACTATTAACTAGTTGCTTATTAGCATGCCTTTTACTAGGATATTGACTGTTTATTAGTATTTTTTAAAGCACATATTAATGTCTTATTCTGCATGGCCATATTCTACATCCCTTAATCCTACCCAATTCCTAAACTTAACAACTACCTTACTAACTATTAATAAGCAGTAATTAGGAGTTTATTGAGGCAAAGGTCGTAGTTAATAGTGAGAATTGGACCCTAAGCTAAAGTGTGACCATCTTATCAAGTAAATACATCTCATTTTGTGTTTAGATATTTGAATATACTGGAAACCCAGACATATAATAAAGGATGTTTTTTTTTTTAAAGGGTAAATTAGCCTTTAAGGCATGGCTTTTAAGGTTATCCTTTAATTACCACGTTGTTGTTGTTTTTCCTGGTAAAAAGCATGCTGGTAGATCTGGGCCAAATTATCACTAACCAGCATAAACCAACTTCTACTATACTGTACCAGTATGGCAATTCATGCTGTTCTTTAAGCAGTGAAATCTCTCTATATGGGTGTCTAGATTTTTTTCACCCTCATACTCTTGCAAGCACGCTTTATTAATGTCCTGTTTTAGAAGCTCTAGACCAAGAACCTCAGAGTATGAGTTTGATAAAAACAGCACGGCTCTAGCTCGGTGAGCAGCACGGTGTGTCCCTGCGCTTGTGTTCATGCTGTCTAGCTGTCAGTCTTTGTTCTAAAATGAAACACCTCTCATTCCACACGGTGAAGGAACGGCAGCCCCCACCCTGCTGTGTCCTCACACACACGAAACGTCCCCGTATAAGGTATATTCTCCATGGCAATGAGCCCCCCGTCAGTGGGTGGGCGGCAGTTGCTGTGCCTCATTGGTGAGAGCAGATACATGTGGACATGTGTGATCCAGGCATTATGAGCCTGGTGCATTTATCCATCCCAGCTTTAGCGGACTGCTCATTTGAAACATGAGCATGACTTATTTTCTGAGGGTATTAGGGCTAATCCCTCGCCTGCATTTTCACATTTTCATACATTCATATGCAGAGGATGAGGTGAGGATCAAAGTGATTGGCCTCATTCAATGTGTTTAAACTCTGAAAAGAAAAAAAAGTCAATTCTGAGTATTAAGGTCTGAATGTTTCTCTAAAATGACTTAGAAAATATTTAAATAGGATGATGATGTTCAAAGTTTTCAGAAAATGAGTTTTTTTGTGGCTTATGGTGACACTAACCCAAACATTTTCATATAAACATATATATAAAAACACACACACACACACATATATATATATATATATATATATATATATATATATAGTATTATAGTATTATATATAATGTGTATACTGTATATACACACCGATTAGGCATAACATTATGAGGTGAAGTGAATAACACTGATTATCTCTGCATCGTGACACTTGTTAGTGGGTGGGATATAATAGGCAGCAAGTGAACATTTTGTCCTCAAAGTTGATGTGTTAGAAACAGGAAAAATGGGCAAGCGTAAGGATTTGAGCGAGTTTGACAAGGGCCAAATTGTGATGGTTAGACGACTGGGTCAGAGCATCTCCAAAACTGCAGCTCTTGTGGACGAGCTACTGTAGCTCAAATTGCTCAAGAAGTTAATGCTGGTTCTGATAGAAAGGTGTCAGAATACACAGTGCATCGCAGTTTGTTTCGTATGGGGCTGCATAGCCGCAGACCATTCAGGGTGCCCATGCTGACCCCTGTCCACCGCCGAAAGCATGGCGAGCTTGAACTGGACCACGGAGCAATGGAAGAAGGTGGCCTGGTCTGATGAATCACATTCTTTTTTACATCACGTGGATGGCCGGGTGCGTGTGCGTCGCTTACCTGGGGAACACACGGCACCAGGATGCACTGTGGGAAGTGGCACCAGGATGCACTATGGGAAGAAGGCAAGCCGGCGGAGGCAGTGTGATGCTTTGGTCAATGTTCTGCTGGGAAGCCTTGGGTACTTTGACGCATACCACCTACCTTAATGTTGTTGCAGACCATGTACACCCTTTAATGGAAATGGTTTTCCCTGGTGGCTGCGGCCTCTTTCAGCAGGATAATGCGCCCTGCCACAAAGCAAAAATGGTTCAGGAATAGTTTGAGGAGCACAACAACGAGTTTTAGGTGTTAAATTGGCCTCCAAATTCCCCAGATCTCAATCCAATCAAGCATGTGTGGGATGTCCTGAACAAACAAGTACGATCCATGGAAGCCACACCTCGCAATTTATAGGACTTAAAGGATCTGCTGCTGACATCTTGGTGCCAGATACAACAGGACACCTTCAGGGGTCTAGTGGAGTCCATGCCTCGATGGGTCAGCAAAAGGGGGACCAACACAATATTAGGAATGTGGTCATAATGTTATGCCTGATCAGTGTGTATGTGTATATATATATATATATATATATATATATTAAATGTGTATATATTCACAAATGTATAATATTATTATTAATTATAAATGCTGTGGGGGTTATAGTTGATTTATACTCACTAGTCTCCTCTCAAACAAGAGTGAAAAAGCTCACAAACCCAAATGAACTGATAAAGTCCAAGCACACTTTTGACTGATGATGCAGTCATGATGTCGTGCTCATCTGTCAGTCAAACGGCAGTGCTGTTGCCCCCGTCAACTCGAGGCCACCGTTGGCCACAACTCCAATCTGCAGTCTAAATTCTTTTGTTCTCACCTGTTTCTTTTTTTAAACAAAATAACTCACACTTCACACGGCGTTGCCGTCTGCTTCCTTAGTCCGTCATTTGTCTCCCTCTGACAGGAGCTAAAGAAAAGCCAGAAAGAGAAAGAGGCAGCCTCAAAAGTCAGTCAGGCATAGCCACAGGGTCCCCTTGTTCAATTCGTCGCAATATATCGTCAAAGTGCAGCATCTCAGACACCCGTCCATATTTTATTCAGAGTGCAGCTTTTGTGAGGGGATTTTGTCTAATACTCACTGATCCTGTGGAAACCTGAGACGTTTCAGAATGATTAGAGATGCAAATTAGAAATGAGAAGCCTGGCTGATGTCTTGCACCCAAAGTGCCAAGTTGGTGATAATGGTAAAATGTTGAAATGGGTGCAGTGCAGCTTGTTAGATCCTACAGTTCAGGTCTGCTGGGAATGACGGCTAAGACGTGTCATGGAAAAAGTGGCTTTTATAAGGGGACTGGCTTTGTTTTGCTCTGTGCTAAATACTTGCCGTTTTGGAAGCTTAAAAATAGTAGGTGAGACTGGGGTTGTCTCGCACAATTTCTGTTCTTTATTAATTATCCCCAGTGGAACAAACGTTGACCCAACAAGGTGCAAATGAAAGCTTAAGTTCTTGGGTAAAGCATTCACAAAATGTTTCCTAAATGTGTTAATTCATGTAAAAAAGGCCTCGTCTGACACAGCTTGTGGGGTTAATGGGTACAGTTTAAAGTGGTTTAGTTTTAAGAGTGATGAACAGAAAATATAATTTTAAACTAAACTAGTCACTAATCACTCACGACATTTGTTTTTAATATAAATATATTTTTTAAATTCGTATATATATATATGAATAAATGTGATAATTATGGCATCATAATGGATGTTGTAGAAAGTAAGTTAATAAATGATATTTAATAATTGTTTATAATGATTTTTTTTACATAATCAGTGGAGAGGCTTTAAATGTTTTTTTTTTTTAATCCATTGCCTGGTCAATTATTTAATTATTATTTTTATATTACACTCCATGTGCCAAATCAAATCCAATGTGATATTCATTCACTCTCCCATTCTTTTCTTTTCAAATGCTGTTTGCCAGGTGGCATCATATTTCCCAGGCTTTATGTATGTAAATAATAAAGTATTCTCTTAATAAAACTTAAAACTGCTTCTCATCTCTTACAAAATATTGTATTTTTTAATTATATTAAAAATTATATATCAAATTTTATTTGTTTTGTAAATATTAGTTTTGACAGAAACTTGGTTAAGTTACCTAGAAGTCAGCATTTTTAAATCTTGCTTGATAGGGTCAGTAAGTGGCTTAAGAGGGAAAACATTCAGATGCTACTTTTTTTCTCACAATACTTGTGCCAGAAAGTAACACTTTGTCCGCCAACTCTTCTAACCAACCAACCCCACTCCCCTAATCATAACAAAACACTTTTTCTGAGGAGACGTACCTCAAAGTTAAACAGTCATATAACTTTAACAACCTCATTGTTTATTTTAAGTCTTAAAAATGATGAATAACAGAAAATGTCATGACTGTTTGCAATAATCCTGTCATGACACTAAGACATTTTTTGAGCAACGCTCATAGAAGGAAAAGAACCAGAAACCACTTGTCACAACAGCATCATTTTAACATCACTTTATTTCAAGGAAATTTGTTGTCAGACCCCGACGTTTTCAATATTTATTTATTGGCCAAGGTTTTGTTCTTGCACCTCATTGATCATCATTCCAGCTCTCTGCAGGTACTGGCGTGAAGTTTCAACAAAATATGTCTCTGGCAAACAAAGATCACGCTGTCAGGATGCAAGTTCCTGTAAAATCCATCACTTGTTGGCGACCCAGAGTCCTTGAAGTGGTGTAAATCCTGCTCTTGGCACGAGGCAGTAACATCTATGTTTATGACTCTTGATTCAGGCCGAGCCATTAAGCATGTGAAAGAGGCCATCTTTACCGAGGACGCAGGCGTACGGAGGGGCATTCCTAAAGTGCTGGTGGTGCTCACGGACGGGCGCTCTCAGGATGATGTCAACAAAATCTCCAAGGAGATGCAGATGGAGGGTGAGTAATCTCAATATTTCTTGAACATATTGAGTTCATTTTCATGTCTTATGAATCTAAAAATGAGCTTAAACAACAAGCAGCATCTGAAAAACACCAACTGTCTAGTGGTTTGGTTGTTTCTGTCATGTTAAAAATAGAACTTTAAATGCTGTAATAAAAGTAACGTTTTCTTGTTTCACTGTAGGCTACATCATCTTTGCCATTGGCTTCGCTGATGCTGACTACGGGGAGCTGGTGAATATCGCCAGCAAGCCTAGCGAAAGACATGTGTTTTTTGTGGACGATCTGGATGCCTTCAAGAAAATTGAAGAACAGCTCATAACTTTTGTTTGTGAGGCTGCAACTGCCAGTACGTCCCTTTGAGAATACACAGAAACTTCCTCTTTCAGTGCGCTGTGACGTGATTGAACTTGCTAGCTTTAAGCAATAATCTTAGAGATACAGTACATGCTATATTGTGAATGTAATCATGGCTAAATGGTGGTACAATGCACAATATAGTAATGCTTTCTTTGCCTTATTGCCTTTATAAAACTGTTGCTACACAGTAAGAATAGTAATGATACCAATTTCATAAAAATAAAAAAAAATGTATTAAGTGATATCCTTTTACTAGAAGAGAGAATCTCTGACACAGAATTTATCTGAATATGAGAACAGATGCCGGAAACCAGATCCAGGACTTTGTCTTTTAAAAGTAATGGGTAACACTTCACAATAAAGGTCTCATTTGTTAAAATTTGTTAATACATTAGCTAACATGAACTAACAATAAGCAATATATTTTACAGCATTTATTAATCCTTGTTAACATTCGTTAATAAAAATGACAATGGTCATCATTTATTGCGATGGTCCACTGTAGACATTCCACTAACTATGAGTAACTACAGTACATGCCAACTAACTGATTAGAGTATTAGTAGACTGTCTGCTTAATTTCTGATAATATTTATATTGACATTCTCCTGACTATAAGTAACTTTGAAAATACAGTACCTATCAACTAACTCTCTTTAGAGTATTAGTAGACTGTCTGCTTAAAGGGATAGTTCACACAAAAATGAAAATTCTGTCATTATTTAGTCACGCTCAAGTTGTTCCAAACCTGTATACATTTCTTTGTTCTGCTGAACACAAAGGAAGATATTTGGTGGAATGTTTGTAACCAAGCAGATCTCGGCAGCCATTGACTACCATAGTGGGGGAAAAAAATACTATTGGTAGTGAATGGCTCTGCTTGGTTACAAACATTCTTCCAAATATCTTCCTTTGTGTTCAGCAGAAGAAAGAAATTCATACAGGTTTGGACAACTTGAGGGTGACTGATGGCAGAATTTTCATTTTTGGGTGAACTATCCCTTTAACTAATGTTAACAGATACAACTTTTGATTTAAAAAAGGTATTTCGCCATCTCAGAGTCAGACAGCTGCCTTCTAAAAATCAGCATCCTTACGCCGTGTCCACACCGGAAGTGAGCGTCGCGTCGCGACGTGACAAAAGACAATAGAACCCATTATAAACCGGGATGTTGTCTTCACTGGATGGGGCGCTACGCGAGCGACAAATCTCCGTCAGTAAACCGATGTCTCGTTCTATTTATGACTTGTTGACACAAAGGACAAATGCTTTGCAACAGTGTAGACAGCCTTTAGCTGTTGTGAAGCAAGCAATAACGGTGTAGACATGGTGTAAGAAATGCTAACAACTTAGAACGTCAGTGGAGAAAGGCATATAGTTCGTCATAACATCGTAATATACATCATATACATAATTCACCCGCTATATTGCTAAATGAACCCGATTTTTCATATTAACAGAAAAATATACTGGGATAACCTGGCTTCTGTCGAGACTCCCCTGCTTCGCAACATTAATGATATGCTAAAGCCGTTGTTGACGCGATTTGTTTCAAGGTAGTTTGTGACGTAAGAAACACCGGCGATTTCAAACTGCGTTGTTTAGTCTTTGGGAATAAAAGTGTTAAAGTCAGCCTGAAATGGAAATTCATCCTATCTAGTTTCTAAATGTTATAGTTGTTACTGTGAACAAATAATCAGTGCACGTGTTTATTTATTGATTTATTGATTTTTTATGTTTTTGACCTCATAATGTTTAATCAAAAAACCATAACTGGATCTTCCAGTGAAACATTCTCTGGTAATATATGCATTAATTTAGTTCACCTAAAAAGATCTGTCACTACTTCCGTTTCATTGCGACTTTACAATTAATAGAGTGCCTTGTTTGACATTTGCTGGTTAACATTATTCAACTAGGCAAGCAATGACATACCTACCTTTGTGAGATTATTAAGGACGAATAAAGTTTAAAGATTTTTTATATCGCAGGATAATTGCTTTTGGATTACTTTAAGTTCTTTGTTCTTCTGTTCTCTGAAACCATCCCTTGTGACATGAGTTTACGTGAAGTATAAAATACAAGTTTGAAATCTATTGCTGTTAAATTGGTCTCTGCTCAGGAAAATATAATATTTGAATGCATCATTATGTAACGTGTAATTTTCGAAAATCACTTTGTTCTTGGGAATTGATAGGTTTTGCACTCTGTTCTGTTTTTCTTTTACAGCTTGTCCCTCGGTGTTAATGAGTGGGAACACTTTAGCTGGTAAGACAACAATAAATGCACCTGGCTCACAGTAACCTCTACATAAAACACAACATCAGTGAGCTCGGTAGGAGGATTTCTTTTCACGAATTAGATCTATTCATCCACTGTCAGTATTTAACAAGCCCTTTACCTAATTAGGACCAGTGGTTCATGTAATTCTCACACAATTATTTAGATCTTGAAAAAAGAAAATCACACCTAATTTTGCTTACATTTTCCACCTATCTTTCAGTAGATGGACAAACATTACCATTAAACCATTAAACTCACACTATTGGTTGAGCCGTTGTTTCAGCCTGATTCAGGCCATGTTTTTGCCACAGCCACTGTTTAAACTTTTGTGGGGAATAATACGCTTAAAAAAGATAATTTATATTATAAATATTAATAATTGTATATATTTACAATATTTACAATCTCATTTATAATTTAAATATTAAGCAAAGTATTTTAACAGAAAAAACACTTTAAGACATCAAAAAATAAAAAAAGCCACCTGAATTATTCTTTTTTTCTGATGGACATATACCACTATACAAACATTTGGGGTCAGTGTGTTTTTTAAATATTCTTTTATTAATCAGGGATGCATCACATTGATCAAAAGTGATAGTAAATACTTTTATACCATTATGAAAATGTTTGATTTCAAATAAATGCTGTTCTTTTAAACATATTCATCAAAGAATTCTGAAAAAAAAGAAATAATGGTCTAATGGCATCCCAACTGTTTTCAAAACTGATAATAATTGGAAATGTTTCTTGAGCAGCAAATCAGCATATTAGAATGATTTCTGGAGGATCATGTGACACTGAAGACTGAAGTAATGATGCTAAAATTGAACTTTGCCATCACAGGAATAAATTACATTTCAAAATATATTACAATAGAAAACAGTTGTATTAAATTGTAATAACATGTTACAGTATTACTGTATTTACTAGTTTTAATCAAATAAATGCAGCCTTGGCAGCCTCAAAAACACACTTCTTTAGATTAGCATACTTGACATTTTTTGTTGTCATTTGCAGGTTTCCGTATGATGGAGATGTTTGGTTTGGTTGAGAAGCACTACAGCAGTGTGCAAGGTGTCTCAATGGAGCCTGGGACTTTCAACAGCTTCCCCTGCTACCGGTTGCACAAGGACGCCCTCGTCTCCCAGCCTACCAGGTACGCGTGTGTGTGTTTCTGTATGTGAGAAAGCATACCATTATGCTCAACTGAAACTCTCTGAAATTAGAAAAATGTATGTTAGCTGTAACATGTCACATGTCAAATCGAAGCCATAATATATATTGAGTTTAATCAAATCTAGATGAAGCAGTTTAAGTTAGGGTTAGGGTTAACATAAAGAGCGATCGTGCTTCTGTGCCTGATCCCTGAGCACTGACCCTCCTTCTCCTCCCCAGCATGTGATAATATTTAGATTAGGTTCCCTTTCCTGTGCTCAGGGGGAGTGCTGTTATTACAGTGGAAGGTTTCAGCACAAGGGTCTCCTCTCCTGTAAATCGCACAAACCACAGCCTCACTTTAACTCGCACTCAGGCAGCTGGGAATTACTACAACACTGTTATTATGATAATCTCATCTGTGATTATGAGAAAGGCCAATGACTCACAGGGTAATGGCAGCGCTCTGGATACAGTTCACACATGTTCTTTAGTGGAAGGTGCTCTTGAAGTTAAAGATCTGTTTTACTGGCTGTGCATGTTCTATTGCAGCACTCAACCATAATTGTTTCTTTTCACTTTAATATCGATTTGTGTTTATTTGAGTTATTTCTTTTATTTGATCAAATTTCAGTTCCTGTGTTGTTATATTTGACGTTGACCATTTTGTTTTGACTGTTCTACAGCATTTGTGCCATGTTGGGTGATAGAGTAAAAGGTTTGTGTTCTTGTTGAGAAATCATAAGAGTGGTATCTCTCTCTTTTTGTTTACTCACTAAAAATAAAAGTGAAGACAAAATAAATACAGACAGAATTATGTGATCCACTGTGAATGTCAAGACTTTCAAGAAAAAAAATTATTAACAAAATTCTCATATAGTCCGATGCCTGCCAAATTTTGGTCTAATGGTCTTTTACTAAACATTTTTAATACCAAAACTATTCACAAGAGTCTGATACCAAATGCGATATTTGGATGAATTGTTCAGGATGGAGCTCCGTACATGGCATGTGGAAATAAAATAGATATCAACTTATTAATTTGTGCCTGGTCAATGGCACAGCGAATTTCCCTCAGTGGCGAGGGCTCTTTGACAGCATGTCCCTTCTTCCTCCCAGGTGTCGGCACCACTGTTACAATGTTAAAACTTTAGAGAAAGGAGGCGGGAACTGGCGAACAGTAAATGTAACTTTAATCACAAAATAAACACAAACTACAAAACGAAAGTAAAGTGGCAGTTAAATAAACAAAACTAAAACGAAACAACAATAAAGTCCAGGCCTGGTCCTCTCTCATTCTTCACTGTCACCTCTCCTCCTTTTATCCTTCCGGAACTCTTCCATGGGACTCGTGACTGATGTGGCGTGCAGGTGATGCTTATTAGCACTCACGTCACTGGCCTTGCTCCGTTCCCACGGCTCTCGGCCTCACCCTGCTTGCCACATAACCCCATCGCCCTTTGCAGGGCACCCACGAGACTGCGCTCTACTCCGGCGTCACAGCGGCAGCATTTGGCGGTAAGGACAGATGAGGCAAGAGAAAAGGAGACGGAAGGATGAGGAGGCCTGCCAGTGGTGCTGGATACCCCTTGGTGGACGGCCCTCTGACTCCTCCACTCCCTGGTGGATGGCAACGGCTCCTCTGGTTTTGGGCACTCAACAGCAAATCCCCCTGTTCTCTGCTCCTCCCCATCGGCCTCAGGCATACAGCGGCAACTCCTCCATCCCCTATTGAACTTCAGCCGCACCTCCACAAGCCAGGCGGATGACAGCAAGTTCAACCGGCTCCCTGGCAAGTCACTCCAGCCCACCGCCTCGAGCATCCATGGCGGCAGACTCTGCTCAGCTTGATGGCACCGCGGATTTCACACAGTGGAAAGGTCTCTTTGACCACGCATTCCTCCTTTCTCCTGGGTTTCACAATGTTAAAGGCTCAGAGAAGAAGAAGGTGGGAACCGGCAAACAGTAAACGCAACTTTAATCACAAAATAATAACACAAACTCGTCACTCCTCCTTTTATCCTTCCGGAGCTCTTTCATGGGACTCGAGACTTTCCCAAGGATCTCTGCCCTGCCCTGCGTTCCACAAAGTTGTTCCTTTGTTTAGGTGAATTGTACCACATTTAGGCCACATTGTACTAAAACGAGGTAGTGAATTAGTACAACATGGCTACACTATTTACATAAATTCTAAATTTGTGGCCATCTTGTTTCCCTACCCCCAGTTTAGTTTAGCACCTCTACAATTTTTTAAAATAAAAATAACCTGAAAGATTACAGTTTCAGTTAATTGCTTTAAACATTACGCGAAGGAGATACCGATTGCACAGCTCTTGAAGATCTGTATTTTGTCCTAAAACTACTTATATGTGATTTATGTTTACAGGTATCTACATCCTGAAGGCCTTCCCTCCGACTACACTATATCTATGCTCTTTCGCATATTGCCTGAAACTCCTCAGGAACCTTTTGCATTGTGGGAAATCCTTGACAAAAACAATGATCCTCTGGTGGGCATTATCCTGGACAGTAAGTATTACTCTTTTTTATGTCCCTTATGGTCGTGTGCAGTCCCAGCATAAAATATTGTAAAAAATAAACAAATAATTTATTTAATAATTATTTAATAATAATTTAGATGATTTAACTACTATAATGCAAAAAATGTTTTTTCTTTTTATCAACTAATTGTTTTTCAAACAGTGGTTCTCAGCTGGTGGATCGCAACCCAAAATGTGCAAATCTGCTAAATGCAAATAATAAAATGCAACCAACTATATAATTACGCAAAATTACTCTGGAAAAAGACATGGGCTTATCCGCTTTCATAAAGGAGAAGAAAACACTTAGCATTGTTTTGATGTTGTTGGTGTTGATGGTTGTGTATCTAATCAAACTCTGTGGTCCTTTGACACAAATTATACAGATTATGTATTCTCAAATACCATATACAAATAACCAAGGCTGCATTAATATGGGTTTATAAACCATGAGAATAAACATGGTTTGTGCTCACCACAGTGCATCATTTATTCACTGCTGAGAGCATGGAAGCACTGTAATATTTTTGTACAATAAATAATTTTGATACTGTGTGGATTCGCCACTTGATGCGCAAAATATTAGTCCTGAAACAAAACCAGTTGAGAACTGCTGACTTCAGACATTTGAGTCTATTTTTTTTTGTCTGTCTTTAGATGGAGGGAAAACATTAACCTTTTTCAATTACGACTACAAGGGTAAATTTCAAACGGTGACTTTCGAAGGAACTGAAATTAAAAAGATTTTCTATGGCAGTTTCCATAAGGTAAGTCTTTTTCCCATTTAATGTATGATCCAGCTATGACTGTGATTAAAGAAACTGTACTGTACAGTCATTAGTGTTTCTGTCTCATGGTTCAGGTTTTCTTTTTCTTGTCTGGAGAGTCATGATTTATGCTGGACTTTGGAAATGTTTGAATTATAGTAACCAAAGTTACTAATGTTAATTCATGCTACAACCAGTCAGTGCGCCAAATATCCAAATACAGCTGAATACACTAATTTCCCTTTATAAAGTTACCTCATTTTCTTTAAAGTTGTGCCTTGACTGTCACAAGCGAATATCACTGATTTTTTAAAAAATTTTAAAATATATTTTAGCTGTCTGCTTTGTCTCATTCTCATCTACTTATGTACGGTTTTGGATGGAAGACAATTTTTTTCTGTCATATAAAATTGTAGTTTATCCAATGTACAGTGAATTCACATTCAAACAGCTAATTTGTTAGTCACTGTAACAACCAATCTCTGTAACCTCTACATTTTACATTCTATACATTTTGTTCAAAACATGGTCTGAACATTAAAAAATTGAAAAAGATATGCATTACAATACAGCATTATATTAAACTTTATAATGTCAATGTTATTACTATACACTATATTGCCAAAAGTATTGGGACACCCTTCCAAATCATTGCATTTTAGATGTTCCAATCACTTCCATGGCCACAGGTGTATAAAATCAAGCACCTAGGCATGCAGACGCTTCTACAAACATTTGTGAAAGAATGGGTCGCTCTCAGGAGCTCAGTGAATTCAATCGCGGTACCGTGATAGGTTGCCACCTGTGCAATAAGTCTATTCATGAAACTTCCTCATTACTAAATATTCCACGGTCAACTGTTAGTGGTATTATAACAAAATGGAAGAAATTGGGAACAACAGAAACTCAGCCACGAAGTGATAGGCCACATAAAATCACAGAGCGGGGTCAGCGCATGCTGAGGCGCACAGTGCGCAGAAGTCGCCAACTTTCTGCAGAGTCAAAAGCTACAGACCTGTGGCCTTCAGATTAGCTCAAGAACAGTGTGTAGAGAGCTTCATGGAATGGGTTTCCATGGCCGAGCAGCTGCATCCAAGCCTTACATCACTAAGTGCAATGCAAAGCGTCGGATGCAGTGGTGTAAAGTGCTCTAGTGCAGTGGAGAGACGTGTTCTCTGGAGTGACGAATCATGCCAATCCGATGGACGAGTCTGGGTTTGGGGGTTACCAGGAGAATGGTAGTTGCCTGACTTCATTGTGCCAAGTGTAAAGTTTGGTGGAGGGGGATTATGGTATGGGGGGAGGGGGGTGTTTTTCAGGGGTTGGGCTTGGCCCCTTAGTTCCATTGAAAAGAACTCTTAATGTTTCAGCATACCAAGACATTTTGGACAATTTCATGCTCCCAACTTTTTGGGAACAGTTTGGGGATGGCCTCTTCCTTTTCCAACATGACTGCGCACCAGTGCACAATGCAAGGTCCATGAAGACATGGATGAGAGTCCTGACCTCAACCCAATAGAACACCTTTGGGATGAATTAGAGCGGAGACTGCGAGCCAGGCCTTCTCGTCCAACATCAGTGCCTGACCTCACAAATGCTCTTCTAGAAGAATGGTCAAAAATTCCCATAAACACACTCCTAAACCTTGTGGAAAGCCTTCCCAGAAAAGTTGAAGCTGTTATCGCTTCAAAGGGTGGGACAACTCCATATTAAACCCTACGGATTAAGAATGGGATGTCATTAAAGTTCATGTGGATGTAAAGGCAGGTGTCCCAAAACTTTTGTCAATAGAGTGTATATGATTAATTAGCAGTCTTACAGACCAGTCTTACAATGCAACACTAAATTTCATACAACGAAAAGAGTTACAAGTTTTTAAAGGGGTGGTAAACCACGATTTCACTATTCTAACTTTAGCTAACGTGTAATGTTGCTGCTTGAGCATAAACAACATCTGCAAAGTTACAACGTTCAAAGTTTAAAGCAAAGGGAGATATTTGCTTTTAAAGAAATCAGTTTCTAAGAACTACAGCAAACGGCCAGTAGGCGACTACACACATTCCTCCAGGGTTGGTGACATCACCAGGCTCAATATTTACATAAACCCCTCCTCCGAGAATATTAAATAAGGGGGGGTGAGGCCATTTTGTATCGCGGCGCTGTTGTGGTATAGTAGGCTGGAGTGTTGTTGCTGCGATGCCGAGGAAACGCTGTTATTTTCATCCGGATTGCAGGTCTGGGGTACTTGCTCTGTTCAGCCTTCATAGGGACGGGGGTGCCTTGCAGAGCGTTTAACATAAAACATGTTATATGCACGTGTGTTTGAGTCAGCGGGGAATCAGGCGCGCGCAGGGCTCCCTGCAGCACATCCACGGAGGAGAACATCCACCGTCTTCGCGATTTCAATGCCGGATTTGCACAACGTCAGCTGCGTGAAAAAAACACTGCCGGTGCGTGGATGCATGACGCGCGCGCTGCACATTTCACGGAGGACAACACAAACTTCCACAAACTTCGCGAGTTCAATGCAGGATATGCACAACGGCTTGTCCTGAAAGCTGGATTTACAAACAGAAGCTGTTTACGGGCCACAACCTGTAAGTCTGATTTATTTTTCATCGATGTGTTTTCCTGTAATAGGTTGTAGCAAGGAAGTAAACAGATGACAACGCTGTTCTGCAAACCAGTCTGTTAAATGCTCATTCATACTTAACGTTATCCGACGAACACCTAACGTTACAAACACTAACGTTAAAATCTCAACAGCGAACCTGACATTAATGATTCTTTGATTAGAGCTTTTATGTATTGTTTATCTACAGGCATGCTAAACATGGTTCTGTGTGTGATTTGGCTAACTTACTAGTTAAAGCCAGTGCTTAGTGTTCGTTTTGGGTTAGTTCTTGTGACAGATATTTGGCTATAATCGTTCTAAAAATACAAAAGTTAAAGTGCCATTCAGTAGCGATCATTACAGATCTGCAGTCTTTACTCTTGAGGACTGAACAGGTTCTGCTCGATCATCTTCACTCAAATGTTCTGGGTCTGATTCGGGCTCAGATTGGTATGGTTTTATTGACGCCGTTGTTTCTAACACTGACCAAAGCACAGCCTCCGGTAAGGGGCGTGACGTTTCCGACATACGTGCACTAGGCGTTTAGCGATTCACAACACACTGGGCCAGCTAATAACCAATCTGAGCCCATCGCGTATTTTTGAGGGACTGGCTTCATACAACCCGGAAAGCATCAGACCGTTTTACAAGGAGGGACAGAGCAGTGTAGAATAAAGGTCAAATATATGAAAAATAAGGCAATTTTTTTTTAAACGAAGCATGAACACATGTTACAGTGCACCCCACAAACACAGTCAAGCCTTCAAAAGAATGTGTTTTACCACCCCTTTAAGCTTCCTTGTCCTTTCAGGGCAAGTACACTGCGGGTCAGTAACAGACAGGAAGTGATTCAGCCATATTTCTGAAACGTCCACCAGGGAATTTCAATTATTATTTCACCCAGGGCATGCGCTACAGAGTTCTGGCAGTATGAAAATGGCTTATGATAGCCCTGTCCTGTTCATTTTATGTATTCTTTCTTCACATCCGTGCTGTTGAAGAGCTCTCTATCACTCTTCCGCCCTCCAGTAGTTTTGAGAGCCTGTCTGATGTATTCCAAGACTCTGTGTGTTACCTATCTGGTTCTAATTCCCTTTTCCTGCCAAGTGTGTTTTACCTTTGAACGCATGACAAGCCGTCCGCAGCCTTTGATGCAGTGGCGTGTGTGTTTATAAGTATTCTCCTGACATCACTTATGATGTGTTTGTAGGGTAATCCCTCTTGGCAGAGCTCGTCAAGATTAGAGTCTGTGAGTAATACAGATTACTTCAGCACTGTCTCGGCTCCGGATTCTGAATTAATAAATAAACCACTGCTCGTCTCATCTGAATGCTGAGGAATAAGCGGGATTTAGAAACTTTCATTGAAGAATTTCACCTGTCATTTAAAAAAAAAATTTGCAATAGTTTTCTGAAGTCAACTTTCGTACTTTTTTTGTGCAGCTGTGAATGGGTCATTTTCAAATTATGACAAACATGTCTCTTGACTTTTCAGTCATAAAAATAGTCATATAGTCAAGAAACTCCATGTAAAAGATTATTTTAAAAAACAATTTATCAAGATCCTTTCATCTGCTATACCACTTGTGTAACACTTTACAATAAGGTTTCATTAGTTAATTACTTTAGTTAACATGAATTAAGAATAAACAATATTTCTACAGCATTTATTAATCTTAGTTATGTTAATTTCAAAATTTACACTCATACATTATTCAAATCAAAAGTTGTATTTGTTAACATTATTAAATGCCCTGTGAACTAACATGAACAAACAACTTTATTTTAATATTTACAAAGATTAACAAATACAGTAACAAATGTATTGCTCATTGTTAGTTCATGTTAGTTAATACATGAAATAATGATAGCGAATGAGACCTTATTGTAAAGTGTTACCACCACCTGTATGACATAAGTCAGTAGTTTTTTTTTCTCATTATGTTTTGTTAGGTTAAACTTAACTATTCATTTTAAAAAGTGTTATTTTGAAAATACAAAAACATACTAGAAAAGTACTTCCAAGTTCAAAGAAAAAAATAAGTTTAAATGAGCATTTGATAAATGTTCCCTCTATGTTGAAGAAGTTATTCATAATTGTTATTTTATTTAGTTAAAAAAAAATACTTTTGGTTAATTTAAATGTGCCATTGCTCTTACATTGTTTAATGTTCACTTGAAAGATTTTCAGTATAAAGGATTTAATTCAGTAATTTTATCTATTTATTTATTTTTGATTAAATGATGTGTGTTTGTACTGACGTTTATTAGAATTCTTAAATAATATTTTTTTGTTTATATCACACAGAAATTAATAAACAAATGTCTTAATTATCCTTTATAATTGGTCATGATTAAAATAAACACTCATCATCCACTTTTATGGGAGAAAAGGATTAAATTGAAAAGTCAACATTTTGTAAATCAGAAAATTTATTGTTTGAGAATGACCCAAATACGTAATATGAAAAATAAAGAGTGCTCAACAGAGTGACAAACACAAACTAGTAATTTATCTCTATTTGCATTTAAGTGAGCGTTCCGCACACAAACTAAGATAATCTGCTTTACAGAGTGACGCTACAGCATTGATTTGGCACGGTTTCATTTTGTAGTTGCTAATGAGATTCGTATTCAGAGCTTTGTGGCTAAAGCTGTGAGTTTATCTGACCACAGCTGAATCTGATTTCCACTGTGTAAACCGTCATTGCACAGCAGAAACTGTCCTCAATACTGCTGACCCCAAGTACCGCACAGTTGGCTTGGAGTTGTTATGACAGCTTTTAAACAAAACACCCGACTTGGAAGAGATCCTGATTATGTGAACAGAGGGTCTAGGACTCTTGTCGGCCCTCTATTAAAAAAGCCCCGTTCCTCTCAACCATGACTTATTCCGCACTTTCTAAAGCCAGTGCTGAACGGCTGTAATTTTGCAAGGTCATGAGAGGAAGTCATGTGGATACGGTGACTCATCAGATATTTCAGTGGCTCATCTTATGGGTGTTATTTTGGACTGTTGTCATGCTGTTTGTGTGCATTTTGAATCAAGGTGAGAACTGTGCTCAATACATTTGGAAGAAGTGCTGACACAAGCACTTTTGAACCGAGTGAAACAAGGCTACTCTGTCAACACGTGTTGTTCATAAACAGAATAAGTCATGAAGAAATATAAAGATACATGCAATAAATAACGTGTAATCATTCATATGTGCTTCCTTTATCACACACTAGCTCTTCATGATAAATTGTGTGAGCTTTGACCCCCCCCCCCCCCATATCCTGACTAGTATTGAGTATGATGACGTCAGGCTACGTCATTTCACCATCTCGGTTAACCATAGACTCGATATAGTCCGGCTATGAGTAACCCACTTCTAGCCAAAACCTTGAATTTGGTCGTTTTTGCCAAAATAACTTGCAAGATGTATGATATTCCATCATGTAAGCAAAGTGATTACAAGGTGTTTGGTTTGATTTCTTTGACATGTCCATGTTCTAGATGACTAGTCTATATTTGGGCTATGGTTGGACATCTCTATTAAATTTTAGACGTCTTTTAAACGCAAAATTGCTTTCTGGGAGGTTTTGGCTTGTTTAGTAGTTCAGCACCAGTTTAGTATCAACGCAAAGCTGGCTACAGAATAACTAACAGTAGTCTGACTGTAAATACTGGTTTCCACAGAACTAACAAATGCTAATACATGGTGACACTTCAAACATTCTGAAGTGTTTGGATTTAGACAGGTGCAGAGTATTTAGAGATCTAGAACATAACTGTTGTTTTAACACTGTCACCAACCTGGTTAATGGACACCGATCCAACAAAACCCTGTTCTTTGCCGTTGGTTTGGGCAGTGTGAAGTAGAAAAGAACATCAGACTGTAAATATGACATAACTCTGAATAAGCATCTTTGTTTTTTTGTTTCGTTTTTTTTTACAAGTCACATACATTAGGCAATCACATTACTTTTTTGATGTTAATGTAAATTACACTAGAGGTTGATGTGCAACGATGCCATCAAAACCCTTGCATATGCAAGAAAATGCTTTTTGAATAGCTGTCCACTTTAGTGACCACTATGCACGAAAGGGTTAATATATCTCTTTTGCCATTTAAGCATATAGTACTGTACTTCCAGGACTTGAAATAGCTGCCCGGGGGCATTTTGAATATGGCCAACTGACTTGCCTTAAAGAGGCTTTGTCTGTAATGCTTGCCTGGGTCTGCCCCTTAGGCCATAAACAGAGACTCCACTCATCTGCCAATAACATCTATAAAATCTGTAAAGAAAAGAAATAATGGGATACAAAGGTTGCGGGAAAGGCAAAAAAGACCAGCAAACATTGGGGAAAAAAGTTTTTTTGAGCAGTTTTTGTTAGTCTTCTGTTATTCCATTGAAAGACAAGTTAAACGTGCATATAAACGTGCACACGCACCCGGCCATCCACGTGATGTAAATGAAAACGTGATTCATCAGACCAGGCCCACTTCTTCCATTGCTCCGTGGTCCATTTCTGATGCTCACATGCCCAATGTTGGCGTTTTCGGCGGTGGACAGGGGTCAGCATGGGCACCCTGACTGGTATGCAGCTATACAGACTCATACACAACAAACTGCGATGCACTGTGAATTCTGACACTTTTCTATCAGAACCAGCATTAACTTCTTGAGCAGTGTGAGCTACAGTAGCTCGTCTGTTTGATCGGACCACACGGGCCAGCCTTCGCTCCCCATGAGCATCAATGAGCTTTGGCCGCCCATGACCCTGTCGCCGGTTCACCACTGTTCCTTCCTTGGACCACTTTTGATAGATACTGACCACTGCAGACCAGGAACACCCCACAAGAGCTGCAGTTTTGGAGATGCTATATATATATAAAACAAGAACATAACTATTTGCCTATTTGTGTCTTAATATCTTATGTTATTTTGCTTCTCAGGTAAGGATACTAGGAAAACCCAACAAAAAATATCTATCCATCCATTCAGTTTAAAAATATTATTTATATTTTTTTTATTAAAATATAAACAATTAATGTTTTAAAATATAAATTAAAAACTATTTGCCATTGTGTTAAGATTGTATGTAATTTTGCTTCTCAGGTGAGAATGCTTCTATATTTTTACTTGGAAAACAAGACAAAAACACGGATTAACAACAATCATTGCACGTTTAAAAGGGGGGCAGGAGCAGTTGGCTTCGATAGTCATGAAGCCTGAAATGGGCCAGTTCATCATGTTGAAAACAGAATTATCCTGAAATTGATCAGGAGGCAGATGTGACCATCAGTGGCTGAGCCGAAAAAGGAGAGCTGCTGACCTCTCATTCCCTTTTGCCACTCCTGCTTAGCAGATCATCATTACCACCGCCAGACCAGCTCAGACACACTCATAAACACTCAGCACCACTCTCAGGTTAAACACATGGAGCACATGGACCCGTCCCTGCCTAAACGGCATGTTGCTGCTGCAGCTGCAGAATCTAATTGGCTTTCATTGCCAAAACACCTGCCACTCAGAAAATGGAAGGTGATATTCAGTATTTAAATCCATATTTGCCAAAACACAAGCATACCGCCTCACAAACCAAATCTCATCTGTCTCAGCCTATTTTTTTCCCCCTACCCTGATAGAGAAGTTTAATTTAAACAGCCTCCCTTCATAATGCTTTATAATTGACGTTAATGTGAGACTTCACAATAATGAGCTTGGTCTGAGTCTGCTATCAAGCCCGCCTGTCTGACAGCACACTCGCACTTACAATTGCATCCAGTGAACTGGAGAAAATTGAGTTTTAGACCCCAAATCCATTAACAGGCGACGTGTGCTGTCTCATACTGAAATCGACTCTGTCATACAAATATGAACTTTTGCTAACTCTATTTTAGCTTGTTCTGTTTTAGTTTTTGTGGTTGTTTCGGACACAATTACAGTTTCTCATCTGACTGCAATGTAGTGTATGGGATTAACAATAGCACACATTGTAAATCAGGAGAGACAATGGCTTGGTTTTCATTGTGTGCATTAGTGAACGTTCCTGTAAGATTTACTAGTCTCAGAGTTATATGGAGATTTTTAGCTGTTTTGAATTTGACATTTAACCCTGTCAAGCCTGAAATATGAAATAATGGTTAGAAAAATCATTGAAATGTATATTTTACTATTGTATACATAACTATTTTTAATTGCTTGTATTTTTATGTATCACATCAAGGTTTTATAGTTATTTATTGACACCACTTTTTTTGTATTTTGCATTGCATTTCTTATCTTTGAACAATTTTTTGTTCAAAAAGGAACCTTTTAATTTAGCTTTGTGGTAGTGAGATTATATGGTAAAATATATTACAATGATGATTGAACTTAATATACCTCAAATAAATATAAAAATGAAAGTGTATGAAATATTAAGTAGTCAATTCCCTGAATATATCATTAATAATATTAAATGTGTTCTTGCTGTTACTTTATCAAAATTAGCAAAGCTTTCTCAGAAAAAAGACATGCATACTGACACGAAAAGACATTTTGGAAATGTTATTAAAAGTACTAAAGCATTGATAATGATCATTTTTCACGTTTCAAGATGAATGATAAATAGTGTTGTTACATTACAATGTATGTAACCCCTCTTTAATCATCAACATCAATGCCTTATGCTGTTACTATATTCACCATATTGCTTAAATAATTATCATCTATCACTATCAGCAAAGCTTTCTATATCAATACATCCTTAATAGTTATTAATCATTGCGTATTCCATCTCGCTTAGCTTCATGTGGCCATCAGCAAAACCGGCGCTAAAGTGGTGATCGACTGCAAAACGGTTGGAGAGAAATCCATCAATGCCGCAGGTAACATCACCATTGATGGAGTGGAGGTTCTGGGACGCATGGTCCGCTCACGTGGAAAGAGAGAGAACTCAGCGCCGGTAAGAGAAAAGACATTCAGCCTCGATCCTAAAGGACAAGTTTTGTCCATAACAGGGCAAGCTTTTGTCTCATACAGACACAAAGAACTCAGTATACAAGTGCGGGAATGTTTCTGAGGGATCTTTGTGTGCAGTCTGATAATTATTAGAGATGGTCTGAAACTCTGAGGCTTGAAAGCACAAACGTCCTCTCAGATTCACCCGTATAATGATTATGGTGTGGAATTCAAAGCATGGGCACTCAGTTCAAGATAGTAAATACAGACTTTATGCAGTTTGGTTTTTCCATCAGAATGTGTGGATCATTATGTCTAATCATGTAGGAGTGCGTCTGATTTTATTCTCCTCCGAGGGTGCCAGCACAACTGATGAGACTAATTGTCTTTGTAATTATGCTGGTGGGGGTTGTAATGTGAGTTTGTGTGGAGCAAAAGTTTAAAAACTATTAGAATCAGTCATTCAGCCCAAAACAAATAATCAGACGTCTCTCAGTCGCGGCTGTTGGTAAACGCATGAAGTTTCTGCTTGTTTAGATTTCATTCATTTGCAACAGATATCCCCCGTAATTTGTTTAGACTTCATAAAATGGTTGTGTTGATAACATTTATGATGCATGACAATTGCATTCATTGCTAAATAAGTGATTACAGTTCAACAGCCTTGTAAATATGCTCTGTTTGTGTGTGTGTTTGTATGATCCTGTCCACAGTTTCAGCTCCAGATGTTTGACATAGTCTGCAGTATATCATGGGCCAGTCGGGATAAGTGCTGTGAACTCCCAGGCTTGGTAAGAGCGTCCACATAGCATATTATTTCATATATCAGTTTTATATGATCAGCAAGCCACATTCTAATTTGCTTACATTAATACTGCAGTTCTGTCACTGGTGAAGCCCAGGGAATATCAGACATTTAACCCCAAACATCTTAAGTATGTGAAATTTAAATATACAGAAGTGCCCACATGGCTGAGTTTCACTTGGAATTGATTGTTAATGCATTAATAAGTGTTACTGCTGTTCATGTACGTGCACTGACATTACAATTGTGGCTCATTAAAATAAAGACGTGTGGATTAGAACCACTAGGCCAACTATAGATCCAGGAATTTATCCTCTTTTCCTCAAAATATTATTTTTTACAGTAAAAAACTGGCAGCTGTGGTTGCCAGAAATTCACCCCAAAAAAATGCTGTGATATTGTTTTTGGATTTACGGGATTCATGTATATTTTACAACTTAACCATATGCTATATCAAAGGGATAGTTCACCCAAAAATTAAAATTCTGTCATCATTTACACACCCTCATGTTGTTCCAAACCTGTATGAGTTTCTTTCTTCTGTTGAACAAAAAAGAAAATGTTTTAAAGAATGTCGGTAACCAGACAGTTGACAGTAGCCATTGACTTCCATAGTATTTTTTTCCTACTATGGAAGTCAATGAGTGCCAATAACTGTTTGATTACCAACATTCTTTAAAATATCATCTTTTGTGATCAACAGAATAAAGAAACTCATACAGGTATAAGTCATATAATGTTAAAATACCTGTTTCAACTACCAAAATCAACAAAAACTGTTTTTCTTTTACCTAGTGGGAGATGTAAAGATAAATGTATTGAATGTCACAAGTTCTGACTGTTCTGAAGTTCTGACGATTTTGTTGCTTATTTCAGTTTTTACTTGGAAATGAGTAAAAACTCTTTAAAGTTTTAGTTCGCCCATGATTTACTCACCCTCAAGCCATCCTAGGTGCATATGAAATTCTTCTTTCAGACGAATATAATCGGATTTATACAAAAAAAATGTCCTGGCTCTTCCAAGCATTATAATGGCAGTAAAGGGCAGCCCAAAATTCACACTTTTTTGGGCTTTACATTTTGGGCTCCCATTCACTGCCACTATAATGGATTAGCCAGGAATTTTTTTTTAAATGTATTTGTCTGAGAGAAGACTGTCATATGGACTTAGGATGGCTTGAGCGCGAGTAAATTATGGGATAATTGAAATTTTTGAGTCTTTAATCAAATCTTCAAAGTAAATATTTTAATAATCTAATTAGTCTTCAAATGACTAAGCTGTAAAACTAATACAATGACCATAAGCAACCTTGTAATTGGCTATCATTATTTATTATGGTTCTCTGCTACCATAAAAATAGTGATATATAATGGGTTTATGTCCGCCAGTATTCAAGATATCAGTATCGTCATACATCTGATAACTCAGTGATATCACTTTTTGTCTCTTTTTGGTCTACTTCTATAATCCTGACAAAATGTTTTCTAAATTATCTCAAACCAGCCATTCTGGCATTCGTCCCTAACTTTAAAGATCTATGACCAATCTACAAATAATTCAATTATGTGGTCTTGTAGCAGACAAATAGACTTGGTCCTCCATGGGTAGGAAGAACAATATCTCCAGATCACTTGCTGTGTTTGTTCGCTCGCGAATTAATGACTTGAGGGAATTGCACAGACACCCATGGTTGACTTGGGCAAATAAAGTTCTGTTAGATTCCAAGAGAGGAAATAATCTGGTGTTTGAAATGTTGTACGACATGTTGTTTTGTTTGCGCTTCAGAGAGTAGAAGAGGACTGTCCTGCCATGCCCCATGCCTGCACCTGTGCTCAGGACAGCAAAGGACCACCTGGACCCTCGGGACCACCGGTAAAACCACTTTCACATATTCCCAACCTTAGAACAGTGGAACTAAACTAGGGCTTTCGCACTGGAGGAAACTTTTCACAGTTCCTAGAACTAATGGAGGAAGTACCCGCTTTTGGCATGCTCACGCCGCAGGAACTAGGAATAATAGTTCTAGGAACCCCTTTTGGGGGAACTAAATTAGCTCCTACTTCAGAATAGGGTCTAACCCAGCACAATAGGAACTCCCTTTGACATAAGTGTATGCTTATTGGCCGAACACGTGTACCCGCCATTTAAAAAAAAGCTGTGTACAAACACAGATTATAGCCTATATTTACTCCACAAACTAACTCTATGAACATGGAAAACGGTGATAGATGGACTTCTTCACCTTTACGTTAAGGAGAAAATCCAACGCAACTCTGTATTTCTGCTCAACTAGCGACGCTGGTTATCAACAGCACGGCAAACGCTAATACTTATTTGTATACTGTCTACTTTCTTTGTATAACAGTTCTATATTTTAGATTAGATTAGATTCAAGTTTATTGTCATTACACATGTACAAGTACAATGCAACGAAATGAGTTTGGAGCAAGCCTCCGAGCCGCAGCTATTTAAAGCGCCGCCATATATATAATAACATATTAGACAGGACTGTTAAACAGATTGTAGACTAATGAAGACCAAGAATGTGTGCTCTGTGTGCTCAAGCTCTGCCGTTCTCAGCGGCATCAAAATAAAAGTCAACAACAACAAGCGCGGCTTATGTCACTTCAGAGTTACTGGCGGTGTGAACGCAACCAGGAAAATGGCCTTAGGGGAACATTTAGTTCTCTGGGAACCACCCTGGTCGCTAGTTCCTAGAACTGAGTCCCTAGAACTACCCAGTACGAAAAGGGGCTCTAGATCACAGATTTAAGACCGGGGAGATTTGTAACACAGGGTTGTAACATAATCAGTTTAACCAATTAGAAATCAACAGGGGTGCCGTTGCACTGTGGTGACAGGTGTTGTATTATTTACAGTACAAAAAAACTATTTTGAGATAATAAAGTAACATTTCTGGTTTGGTTTTACAAGATAATGATTTGCTATCGTGTTAATGGATATCATATTATAGAACTAGATTCAATAAATTTATGAATATACATTTTATAAACTGTGAGTATTTGACGCAAAATTTGACGTGAGATATTTGTGCAAAACACGACTTCCCAAAATTTCCCTAAAATCTAGCTCTTCTTTTTTAGCATAAAAGCTAGCTGACTGGGCTACTCTAGTTAACAAACTTGCTCTCAAACTCCAACATAAAAGCTAGTTGACATATATAGCCTACGTTAGCTGACAAACTTGCTATCATACTTTAGCCTTGAAGCTAGCTGGCATACTTTAGCTAACAAACTCACTCTCATACTCTGGCATTAAAGCTAGCTGACATACTTTAGCTGACAAACTTGCTATAGCTTTTGTTTTACCTAACAGCTTTTACATGACAGTGATCAGTCTCCAGGAACATTTCAGGTTTCTCACAACAGTAATTGTCCAAGGCTAGTTCCTTGTGGGGATCGAACCAGAAACTTTTAAGCTTTTAGTCTTGAGCTTAACCACACCCCACCTCTTTAGGGAAAAACACAGAACGTGTTAAGAAGGAGCATAAAGAGATTAGAGATATAAAATGAAATGGAAAGACTATGTAAGATATTGAGAAAAAGACCCAGCATTAGATTGCTCAATTCAGCCCGTGCTGCAGGTTGAACTCAATATGGCGGGAACAAATAAATGAGCTCATTTGGAAGGCAGCATTGTATGCACCCTGAGGGAAAATGTATTTCTGAGGCCTCGAAAAGGCCATGGTTTATAAACAGCAGTTCTTTTGAGAAAGTCATTACGAGGAGATCGATTTATCAAAACTGATTAGTCCACTCCTGTCCTGTCCGCGTTTATAGATTCCTTCATCCATGCAAGCCCATTTCCATGACCAAGAGGTGGTTTCAAGGAAAACGATTGCATTTCACTTGTGTATATATTATTCCTGCATCTTGATATTTGTGTTCTGAAGCCTATCCTATGATTATGTGTCCTGTTAAGTCATCACATGCGTCTCTCAAATGAATATTTATGCTGTGTTCTCGGCTTCCACCGTCACCAGCAGGTTTTGTTAGATGTGTTTTGAGCAAGCTCATGAATCAAATTTGACCATAGTCTTCGGTGATAAGAACTATCTTATTGCAGTCGTTGCCACTGGGGATGTAATTCAAGTAAACACAGGAAAAGGAAGACGTGCAAACGGTTAAATTACTAGTGTTTGCCTGCAGCAGTAAGGGCAAGAGTTTATGAAGGTCATAAGCAGGTGGGATATTGTTTTAACCAGGTCAAGGATACTCTGTACTGGACTACAGGCAGATTCCATTTCACTGATTTTGCAGGGTTTAAAACATTTTGATAAAGCAATTAGTTTATTAGGTTTAATAAATAGACAGTAGCTGTGGACCAAAACCTTGTGAACTGCCTACATTGGGAACATTATAAGAAATCATACGCGTGAAGGCTGTCCCAAAAGATAGGCATCTTAAACAGGTAGTTCACCCATAAATTACAATTATGTCATAATTTATTCACCCTCATGTCGTATTAAAAGTTTAATATACTTCCTTTTGATTTTTTCCCCCCCTTACAATGAAAGTTAATGGTGTCCAATTCTGTTTTGGCCACCTCTGACTTCCATTGTATAAAACATTTGAAACATTTTAAAAATAAATTGAAAGTTTGCTGAGCCTCCCTAGTGGGCCCTGGCTAGTTTATCGGGCTGTTACCTTAGCAACATGCTAACATCAAACTCTGTTGAAATCAATTGCTAGTTGAGTATTATTTGTGGTGCAGCTACACTTTAAAAAAATGCTGGGTTAAAAACAACCTAAGTTGGGTTGAAAATGGACAAACCCATGGTTGTTTTAACCCAGCGATTTGGATGTTATGACCCTCTGGTGCTCTTTGTTTAGGGGTTGCATTGGTTGTCTTCCCGGTCATAAGTGACCGAACACCTAAAAATGAACCCCCCCTATTTATGCAATAATTATGGTCTATTTTTGCCATTGAAAATTATACAAAAATAAAATATATATATATATATTTTTTTTTAAATAGAGACTAGGCCTTCAAAATAATTTTTTTGAAGGCAGATTAGCGCCCTCTTTTGGAATTATTTAAGAAATCATGCAACCATGTGTGTAACCACTAGAGGTCTCTATGGAGAGGTTTGAGAATTCCCTAGTTCTGTTTTGAACACATTTAATGATTTTTTTTGTTGTTGATGGATTTGAATACATATTTAAAAAATCTCAAAGACTATTTATTATAAAGTTTTAGATATTTTTTTTGTTGTTATATAGATTTTTCCTGTGAATTTGTGTTTTTGCAGATTTCCCATTCATTTCCTATGGTGTCATTTTTGACCGAAGAGCACAAGTGGGAGTATTTTTTTTACGACCACTTAGCATGCTCGAATCATGCCCTCAATTTTTTTGTGTGTTAACATACTTAATGCTAGAAAAGTCACCAAGTTTCATATTTTTCCAATGAAGCTATGATTTTAAAACAATTCTAAATGGGGTTCATAGGCTCAGTTTTTCATAGGTGTGTGTATGTGCGTGTGTGTGTGAGTGGATGTGTCAATATCACACTCTTGATGTATTAGAGTTTCACCCCTTTACTGCTGTGTACTTTTTTTCAGCATTGTGGCCGATTTGTAGATTGTCATTTATGACCGAAGACAATGAACGCTACTTTTTTTTAAACGACCAATTTTTGTTTGTTTACATACCTAATGCTAGAAAAGTCACCAAGTTTCATATCATTCCGATGAAGCTGTGATTTTTAACATTTCAAAACAGAAAATTTTCCGGTCAGAAATGACCGAAGAGCACCAGAGGGTTAAGCAAAAATTGAAAATTAATGACTTACGGACACGTTGATGCTCCCGCCGTCGGCGGTGTGAACGCACAGTAATAATTAGCAGTAGGCAGCAAGGCAGCTCACTAGCTTTGGAACAGAGCTAGAGTTTTTGTTTTTCAAAAACCACGTATAAACATTATTCTCTCAAAAATACAAGCATGTACATACATGTTATTCTCAGATATTATGGTAGCCCAGTTTGTGCTGAATACAGTGTAATTACACTTTTGCCATTAATGTGTTTATAAGCACAAATGTCAGAGCATGTCAAAACTTCTAAAGGGCCCCAAAACAGCTCAGACTCCAGAGGGTTAAAATTGCTGTCTTAACATGTACCCCAGCTCTGGTCATTCAGAAAATGTATTTGCTTATCCTTTTCGATTTGTGTTTATCTAATTGTGTGTGTCTGACTCCCAGGGCGGTCCTGGTATCAGAGGTTCAAGAGGAGATCGGGGGGAGCCAGGCTTGACGGTAAAGTACACATATTCTTCCACAGTATCCCATACGCAGGGCCACCCAGAGTTGTCATGATCTGCCAAATAGACAACAGCTCAAAATACACCCAATGCATGTGCCTCCATGTTGTTTTTGGAAAGCGAGAGTGAGTAAATCTCGCTCTCTCGCTCAGATTTTTTTAAGAGCTTGCTTTGTTTATTTGTATCTCTTCGTCCAGCTGTAGTTTCCTCTACAGTAATGTCCCTCCAGATGTGTGTGTGCATGCACAGAATGCATTATGCTCTAGTCCAAATAAAGCCACGCTGGGGCAGACATCATTTCATTTCACGCTCCAAAGTTTTATGTAAACTTGGTCTAAATGACCATAGCTAAGAAGTTTGTCACAAGCTAGACTGTGACGAGTGTCTTTTGCTTCCTTGATTATTGCATCCCTGATGGAGAAGGAGACTGCAGGGCATTCACACTTTGTTTCAGCAGCCCGGCTGGTGGTAGGCCTGAAACGTTATGTAATTATATTGAGGAAAATAAACCCGGCAATGAAACCATGTTGATTTTATAATGAAGTTATGTTTATTAAGATCATGTCCAATTTTTATGTTCAAGGGGCCTCAAGGGCCACCTGGTGAGATGGGACCTTCAGGACCGCAGGGGCCACCGGGTCCTCAGGGGCCAAATGGACTGTCCATTCAGGGGCCGCCGGTAAGTTGCCAGGGTCCTTCATTTCTTCTGACTACTGGGATTGTTATGCAGAGTTCACTTCGTTCTGTGTATTAATTTTGCCCTTTTTCTTTTCCAATTCCTTTCTCTTCAGGGGGCTTCAGGAGAGAAAGGAGAGAAGGGTGAAATAGGTCTGCCAGGTCCTCAGGTACGGAAAAAAATATATTGCTCGCCTGCCTCATCAGCACTCACGACAGCTTTATAACACCCACACGGTCTCTCATTAGCTAACCCCATCCCCTCCGTTAGAGAGTTATAATTATAGTGCCTGCGTGTGTGTAGCTCATGACTGATAAGTCGTGCATGTGTGTGTCTGTATGTGCAGCTTATCTTGTATTTAAGAAAATTGGCTCCCAGAAAAGAGAACATACAAATATAGATAATGTCCTTCAGTTGGCTGCCTAATAGAATCAACTAGTGCCTTTATGAATTACTTAACTCCCCTGAACTCAGCTTGGAAACGTGCTTGTTAATGCAGGAAGTCTGCTAGGGAGAAGGGTTAGAACTGGGATACGCTTCTGTGAAGTAATGACAAATATTTGAAGCAGGAAATGTATGATTTATTAGAAATGACTTTTTGAAATTCTCCTCTTCAGAATATAAAAAAATATTATCAGATCAGTTTTCAACTGACAATTTGGCTGTAACTGTGGATTGTAATATGTAGCACTAACCAGGTTTTAACTCGTTACTAAATTCAATCTCTGCCAAATTATACATTATGATTAGCTTAATTATGTGGTGTTTTGAAAATAATTGTCAGTACAAAAATAAAATAACTCAAATATTATAACATTTGAGATCAAATAGTATGTAAACCCTTGTATTCTCATTGAGGTCCGAACCACAACTCACCAACTTAGATATCGCCAACACTTTTATTCACATTAAAATTAGCATGAAATGATGATCTTGACACAATTCAGTTTGGTTAAATTTAAAGGTGTATCCTCACATCCCCTGCACCTTCATTCATTTTTTTTTTTCAATATTAATATTATAGTACTGGTTTCTTGTTGATTGTCTCAAATATAAGATAATATGCTGTTCCATGTGCCTTTAACTGGGAATCATTTGTGCAAACATCAAATGGGACTTGAAGAGTTTTCATTTATAATTTTCACTACTGTTCAAAAGTTTAGCCTGCATGAAATTGATCGAATAGACAGTAAAGACATTTTTAATGTTACAAAAGATTTCTGTTTCAAATAAATTGTTAAATTACACTTTATTTTACAGTAAGTGCACTTACGTGTACTTACAGTGTACTTACCTAAGAAAGTACTGGGTTATAAGGTAACTACATGGGTTAAGGTTCGGTTTAGGGGTAGGTTCAGTACCTAGTTATTACCCAGTTATTGTACTATAATAAGTACATAGTATGTACTTGGGGAACAAATTGTTCTTTTGCTGAAAAAATGTATCAGTTTCCACAAAAATATTATGAAACACAACTGTTTTCAACATTGATACAAAAAGCATCAAATCAGCATTTTAGAATGATTTCTGAAGGATCATGTGACACTGACTGAACACTGGAGTAATGAATGCTGAAAATTCACAGAAATAAATAAGTATTTCACAATATTTCAATGTATTTTTGTTTAATCAAATAAATTCAGAAATGCAGCCTGATGAATATAAGAGACTTCTTTTAAAAACATTATAAAATCCTACCAACCAACTTTTGAAAGTTAGTGTACATTGGCGAACCAAACCAGGGAGGGACATTTTTGTCTAGCGTTGACCCTACTGATAGTTCTCAAAAACAAGTACTCGAATACTCGGTGGGTGTGGAGTGTCCGTCATGGCAAAAAAGAAAATATTTGAATTAAAACATAACTTGTACTTGTAAAACATAACTAGTAAGCATGCACAACCCTAAACCAAACCCAGATAAACCCTACTCATTCCAATCCACCACACACCACCGGCTAATCACAATCAAGTGTTTGAAATTGTCATTTGACAATCTTATTTTAGGGAGACTCTAATGAGCCTAAACTCAAAAGACAGGCAGGATGGAATTCATACTTTTGCCTCAAGCAGATCTCTTAGACTTTTATGCTTCCAAAGCCTTCTTTCAGAAGCTTGTTAAAATTCTCCCTTTTCTGCTACAAGTGCTGGTGTTTAGTTTTCTGCTGAAAGTGTCACCAAAAGGCTTCTAAAACATTCGCGGTGACAGTTCCATTTGTTGAGGAATGACTGTTTGATGTGAAGCCAATGACAACCACTCAAGAAAAATCCCCTGGAGTTCTCTGGGGTGATGAAAAGAACATCCTGGCTTTTCCAGTGGTCAAAGTACAAATACACACACATACGGTCCTCAGCCTTCCAGTATAGATGTCTTGGCTTGAGATGGATATCCTCCTTTAAGCAGAGGGGCCATCCGCACCCTCGCTTCCATTAGCACCAGGCATTGAGTTCTTTCAGAGTTATGTTGGCAGTAAGGAGGAAGTGGTCTTTGCCGTACTGCAGCAGAGACTCTTAGTTCTCACTCAGGTCTAATCTATCCTGTCAGCCTGTGAATTATATTTATTGGCTGCTGGTTGCCAGTCCTCCATATCATGTGCCGCATCTCCTCCTCAGTCTGTCTCTGCCGCTGGCACTGAGAGCCCAGTATATAATACTGTTAGGGGTGCCCTCACACACAGTTTCAGAATTACGAGTCCACTCGTGAAGGAAAGAAGCCCATTTTAGCCTTTGCGACAGTGAGTGTGTGGCGCTGATGTATGGGGTGATGTGGAGTTGAACGTCTTGATTTGTAATATTGTAGCTGAAGCGATGAAATATTGTATCATTATGAAGAGGAAGGCTGTTTCTTCTAAAACAATGTATTTTTACCTGTCCACCCAGAGATGAACAGGCACTTTCAGTTCATACTCTATAGGAGCTGAGCGGCTGGGGATTGTGGGATTGTTAAAAGAGTGATGCAAGTGAAGCAGAGAAATGCTCAACTGAGAGATTGAAAATGCAAATTTTTAAGGTGGAAGCAGTGACGTCTGAGGTAGACATTTCAAACTGTGTCATAATTCTGATGTTTTCTGTGGATTTAGTACTTAAAAGGATAGTTACACTCATGTCTTTCCAAACCTGTATGACTTTATTTGATCTGTGGAACACAAAGCTTTCATCATGTTTCATTCATTAATGTTTTTGTTACAGTGAAAATCAATGGGATCCAAAACATTGATTTTTTTCATTACATGGACAGACATATTTTTAAATATCTTCTTTTGTGTTCCACAAGGGAGCCCACAGTATTTTGGTTACCAACCAGATTTTCTTCACGGACTAGGCTACAGTTTATGTTCTTTTTATCTAAGATATCATAGTAGAGCAGCTCTTCAAATCACAATGACTCAGACCACACAAACTGTCCTCACTTTCGATTACCTCCTTAACTCTGAGATTGAGCACTTCAATAATGTCAATACTGTAGCCGGTGAAAATGGAAGACATTCTGTGTATGGCTACGGTCACATGAAACAACAGGGCCGGACATTTATTACTCAGCAAAGGCCAAGCATTTTGTGAACATCGATGTTTGTCATTGATTAAGATATATTGTTTATTTACTTTCAGGGCGTACCAGGTGCCAGTGGAGGACCAGGTCGAGATGGACCTCCAGGACAAAGAGTAAGCAACTTTTGTAGCTCAATTCAAACTATACTGTATGATGTAAAAAAAACTGCAATTAGAAATGATTTTGTGTGATATTCCAGCATGGTCTGATTGCTAATACATTTTCTGACATAGCAGACTTTTTCTGTAGCTCACCTGGTACAACATTACACTTGCGATGTGGAGCACAAGTACGAGTCCCGTGACACATGAGTCATGATAAAAGAGCTCAAAGACTTATGGAAGCAAGCTAAAATGGCATGGTTGCATCAGCAAATGCATTTTTATGTTTTGGTTAATACTATTGGGTATGTTTAAGGTTTAGTGAGGTCAGTGGTATTCGTTATTTTTAAACACGATAGAGCATTAACCTTTTAGCACCACTCACTGGACATTGCAATTCAGAATTGCCGCGATATGTACAACAACCAACGTAATAAAATGTTGCCACATTCACGTTCATCTGTTACGGGTAAAACTTAACATGCTTTTAGCGCCATATTTTGGACATTTCACTTCTAAGGGAACAACTTCAATTGTTCCCTAAGAAGGAAAATGACAACGGAATATCCATATTGGTCAGGGAGCATGATTTATTAAATTGCATAAATTTGGCGTTAATGCATTCTTTTTTGCAGGATTAAAGGGGACATATTATGCAAAATTCACTTTTATAAGGTGTTTGAACACAGATGTGTGTCCCCAAATCACGCATGGTTGCTTCACCAACGAGGGTCAATACCACTTTGTGCTCTAACTTCATATTCAGAAAAAGAAAGAATGGCACTTCGTATTTTGTGAATGTTTTCAAATTTCCTTACTGAATGAGCTTTCTAGAATGCTGTATGGCTAATATGCAGTGTTGGGCAAGTTACTGAAAATTAGTAATTAGTTACAGTTACTAGTTACTTCTTTTAAAAGTAATTGAATTACTTTACCAATTACTGAATATCAAAAGTAATTAGTTGCTTGGGAAAGTAACTTTTAAGTTACTTTTATGTCTGCTTTTTAAATGTAAATATGAACAGTACTGACCAGTCAAACACAATAAACATAAATTTTAGACCTATTTATTGTAATAAACAGGGCAAAAGGCCTTCAAATCAAGCAGTAGTACAGTGTTTAGTGTCCAGCAGCCGAAGCGAGTGTTCCCTCGGCGCAGCTAGAAGAGTAGGCCTATAGCCTGGGAGAGTTATGGCCTTTTTACACCTGCTCACTTCATTCGTTTTCTCTGACCAGATATCTATCCGATTGTGAAAAGACCAGAAGTAAATGCCTTCTGAGATTTTTTCGAGACGGATTTAAATCCGATCATTTAAACAAACCAATTCAGAGGGTGCAACAAGCGTCGCCTCAAATGAGTAAAGCAAGCCAACACGCAACCTGCCGCAAATTAAACTGAAGTAAGTCTTATATGCTCAAAAACACAATCATCTTTATTAAAACTAATGAGACTAAATGATCTTAGCAGTGCTCTCATTTTGCGGTCTTTGATCTTTTAACTGATACATAAAATGCAGCTCATATCTTTTGCTTTCTTGACGTGAACTCCGTTAAATGTGCATATAGCACGAGAATTGAAGATCAGATTATATATGTTTTGTGGAGAGGTGTATGGTAAGACAGCCTGCATGTTTTTATTTTTATTTTTTTAGATTGTGTAGCCCGTTTCGTTTGCGAGCGCCTACGCCTAACCTCAACTTATAAAAAAATGCCCTTTTACTGTGGTGGTGGTGATGGTGGGGATAGTAGTTTAAACTAACATTGTGATGCTTGAAGTGTTTGATATCAATGGATTTTATTATAGGCAAGACAAGTCAAGTGTTGATTTGAGAGGCTAAAGCGTTGGGTTAACTCGCTGTAAGCCGCTGGCCGCTTGGGCGTCACTTTGAAAAACAAAAACTTTAATTGAACAAACAAAAAATGCTCCAAACATTTTTCTAAATTAACTTAATAAAGAAACTAAACGAAATAGAACTACTTTGACATTAAAAACAAAACTGAACTGTTTTAATGGCAGCAACAATGTGTAATAGGGAGGATAAAAAAGAAAGAAAGAAAGAAAAAAAAAACACGGGCCAGGCTAGGGCCTAGATCTGAGCTTCTTGTCTGCAAGCGTTAATTTTTTACAAAAGAGAGTAACGCGAGTAACGAACTCATTTAAATTTCAGTAATTGTAATTGCATTACTTGATATAAAAAAATATTTAGTTACTTCTGCGTTACCGCTAAAAGTAGTGGAATTACAGTAACGCGTTACTTTGTAGTGCGTTACTCCCAACACTGCTAATATGGCTAAAGTTACCATAGTCGCTGACTATATTCACAGAGACTAGAGCTGTGTCGTTAGTTTTATCCTGAAAACGCTCACCATCTGCGAAATTCATACACGCACATTTATTATGCATTGTATAGTCGGGTGACGGACGTGTTACGTTCCCACACGAGCACCTATACAACAATTTATAGATTAACATGAAGGTACATACTAGTCGATGAGTTGAATCAACGTAACTCCACAACAACTAACGTTGCATAAATGTATCCACTAACCATTCAGAAACATCCAGGTGCAGTCTAAAACCTCTTCCTGAGTCTCTCATCTGTGTCCGACTCCGGTTCAAACATGTAAGGCTGCACTCCACAACTGGTTATTTCTGACATTTAGGCTGAGTGAGATTCGTTTTGTTGTTGACGTCGTATCCGAAGCTAGATGGGGGAGGGGAGCAGCAACTAATTTGCATTTAAAGGGACACACAAAAATAGCGCGTTTTTGCTCGCACCCAAATAGGGGCAAATTTGACAAGCTATAATACATGATCAGGGAGGGTATTTTGAGCTGAAACTTCACAGGCACATTTTGGGGACACCAGCGATTGTGAAAAGGGGCATACAATGTCCCCTTTAACTCTTTAATGCACAATTAATGCAAATGTTAACTTTGACGGCCTAAGTTATATTAAGTAAAAACACTTTTCAGTCCTGCCGTGTAAGAATGATTCCACAAAAAACTCATCAAATGAAGCTTATGTGTTCTTCTGTGTCTGAACAGATCTGATTACGCTGAAGGAGTCATCGACTCACAGATTCAGTTTAAAGGACTGCTAGTCAATAACACCACAACCTGAACTAATCAGATCTGCCCCGCTAGACTGTCATAATAAACGCCGAACGTGTTTGTTTTCGTTATTGATTTTGTACCTCGCCTCCAAACCAAATGAAGCAACTTGTGAGCCTTATTTGACATTACAGAATCACACCTGTGATTCACAGATTCTTGAGGTGATTTTGGTATGAGCTCACGTGTAATTTATATATAATATAACTGCATCCTCTTAGTCTGGGTGTTTTGTGCTGCATGTTTCGTCACAGATAAAGAGGTGTTTAAACTTTAATATTGCCATTTCTAGATGGAATAGTAGTCTATACAGATTAAATGCCACTGGAGACTGAACAAAAGGAACACTAGACTCATTTTGTGAACTGTAATGAAAAATATGCATGAGGTGGTTATTCGATTACCTTTCCCAAAGCTGTGTAGTGTAATTAAATGTTAATGTCTTGGTGAGAGAGCCCAAGTTCGCCATCTCTGTTTAGTAATGAGCAGCCTGAGTGAAAATGTTTGAATAAATCTGTCAGTTTGCATCAGAAAAGAAAAACAAGCAGCACAAATGGAGGTGTTCAGACCACACTGCTGCTTACTGAGCTGATTTAAAGCAGGTTGAGGGATAAATCTGCTGTGGTTTCATACACAGTAACTCACAATGACAGTTTAACAAAGAAAGCAGATGTTTGGCTTTGAATTTATGATAATCTCTAAAAAGAACATTTGTAAAGAATATTATTATTGTTCCAAGGTTAACTAAGAGTTGTCTTATGTGCAAGTTGCACCAAATGAAGTGCTGAAGAAGTTATTTGATACTTTTGGGATTTTCACCTACAAATAGACTTCATGGAGACAATAGAACAATTGTATTACATGGTAAAAAGAGACATTTCTAGATTGACATTAGGTTCAAAGTGCAATTGTGTGTGTTTTGGATTGCGACGCCAAGCATGACACCAGTTATAAACACTTGATTCTGCATTGTGTAGCTCTGTGGCGTTTTTGGACAATCAGACCACCAGTTTCGCTGGAGCTTTTATTTCCTGATATACAAAGAACAAACTAGCAGCCTTCTGAAAGTGAATTGCCCTTAAACGATTAGTTCACTTTAAAAATAAAATTTCCTGATAATTTTCTCACCCTCATCTCATCCAAGATGTTTGTGTCTTTCTTTCTTCGGTTGAAAATAAATTATGTTTTTTGAGGAAAACATTCCAGGATTTTTCTTCACATAATTTACTTCAATTGAAGTATTCAGGTCCAAATCAATGCAGTTTCAAAGCACTTTCGAAGGGCTTCAGAAGGGCTCTGCTTTTAGGTTAAAAAGTATATACATTTAAAAAAAATTATAATTATAAATTGACCAATGGTTTCGCTAGATAAGACCCTATTCCTCAGCTGGGATCGTGCAGAGCCCTTTGAAGCCCTTCGAAGCCTGAAATATTTTCCTCAAAAAAATTATTTTCCACTGAAGAAAGAAAGACATCTTGGATGAAAATGTTTCATTTTGAAGTGAACTAATCCTTTAATGTTATCTCTCCCATGAGGTTACATTACAAAAGGGCCAGAAAAAGAGGAGCATTTTGCTGACAATGTAAAATGAAGCAATATTTGATATAAATGCAGAAAAAAAGCGTTTGATTAATTTCTGGGAAGGTTTATTGCTACATTGGAGAATATAAATGGAAATGATTAAATCTATCTTGTGTTCATTTTGTGAAAAACTTGCCCTGATCATTTTTAACTAGATTATATTTGTTGAATACACTACCGCTCAAAAGTTTGGAATCTCTTGAGGAAGGTTCGTATCCACCGCGACACACAGAGAGAGAGAAAAACTTATATGACCTCAAGCACTCATATGGGACTGCATATGTTGCGTGCACCAAAACTGTTCAGAGGCTTTACGCTCTTGAAGTGCGGTACTCCAAAAGTATGCTACACTTGAGGCGTTTTGAATGTTACATTGTTTTCCCTTCCCTCCACTGAACTGTTTCCCAAAAGAGCCTGATATTTTGGGCAATTAAGCGTATTGAGTGGAAGAACACTTAGACTCAGTTGGATCACTGGCTAAAAAGGAGCAGCCAGAACTGTATTATATAATTTGTGCAGACAGATCTGACAGTAAGTTGTTGTTGTTGAGTCCCTATCCCCTACTGAGGTACTTTCAGTGCATCCCAGCATTCTACAGTAAAACAGTAGTCTAGTGTCTCTTCAAGAGGAGTTCATTCTACTCCTTCATTTCCACCTGTTCTGTTGTTACTTTGCTGTTAGCGTTGTAGATCTGGTATTTTGCATTGGAATCGCTGGCTGTTGAACTGTTCCAAAAGAAGTTAATGCCATGAATATACAGAGGTCAGCCAGAGTTGAACACATGCTGTTCATTTAGTGAGTTGCTGATGGATTCAGTAAGTTTTGTCAGGCTGATTCAAACTGTGAGTTTGAGTGTCATTTTGCTTGTTAATTAAAACAGGGGTGCCCACAGGATTCTCATCCGTGGTACACAAAAACAAAATGACAACAACAACATTTAGCCACCTAATTAAAACTTTGTTTCATTATAAGTAGATGTTAGACTTAAAGGGATAGTTCACCCAAAAATAAAATTATGTCATGATTTACTTGCTCTCAAGTTGTCCTTCTGTTGAACACAAAAGAAGATATTTTCAAGAATGTGGGTAACTAAACATTTACCATGATAAATGCACAATACCCAGCTAACACACGGTGTACCAGTTACTTTGGTACTTTGGTAATTTCATGACTTCCTAATTGACAGCGTAACTAGGATGTTGCATGCTCTGAATTGTATTTGCTCTTTATATATAGTGAAGTGTTTGATAGCATGTGCCGGCACATTTGCACTCGCAATTAAAGAGTGCACGATGTGAGCACAGTATAACGTCTGACAGGACAGGAAAGTTTGATTTTCTGAAGTGAGAGACATTTTTATTTCGTAACAAGTTATGAAAATGATGTTAGAATAATGACACTGACAAACAGCCTGACAACATCTCATCCAACAGCAGATACTGAATTCTTCACTTAATTCTTTCTTTACCTAAACTGCGTTTGACAGAAGAGTCAGCAGGATTAGAAAAAACAATTCGAGTTACATTTGTTGTTGTTGTTTTTTTGACTACACACTCAGACCCACTCAAAACGGTTGATAAACACTGCCATAATGTGTTCCTTCCTTTAGAAGGAAATCTTTCCTTTAGATTTCCTTAAGAAGACCTTCCGGTTTTACTGTTCATAATCTGTGCTAAAAGAAGATCTTGTGTTGTATTTATATTGATGTCCGACAGATTTGTATTTTAAACAAAGCATAGTGATCATCAGAAATTCTTTCTTTTAGGGTCTAACGGGTAAAGATGGACCCCAGGGACGACTGGGCCCCCCAGGACCAATGGTATGTAACATGATAAAATCACTAGATCAGGGGTGCAAAACCACAGCCCTGCAGAGTTTAGCTTCATCTCTAATTAAACGCACCTGATCCAACTAAATTCTTTCAGGCTTATTTGAAAATTACAGGTATGTCTTCTCTCCAGGACCTGACTTTTGCACCCCTGCACTAGACTCTTGAAGTCTTTCTGAGACTTGGTCATGAACTTTTTGTCCTCTCAATATCTCATTTTAGGGCAGCCCTGGTGCTCCTGGGGCTCCAGGATCAAGTGGACCACCAGGGCAAATTGGTGATATGGGGCAACCTGTGAGTATTGCCATACAGTCATGTTGAACAAACTGAACTCAGAATGTTGTAGACTGCTGGTCATGCCTTCAGGTTTCTTCAGCTTACGGATATTATTGGGCTCATTTCTATAAATGTGGTTTTGGGGTGGTTAATAGAAGGCACATTGAATTCTGGCAGACTGTCCTGCCACTGAGTGATTATCTTGAGTGTCAGATTCCAGAATTATTCTCACTGAGGTACCAGACCACCCAAAGATGAAAAAAAGACCAGCATAGTTGGTGACCAGCATGTTTTGCTGTTGGTGTGCTGATGTTCTCATTAGGCTTCTCAACTAGCTTAACCAGAAAGCCTACTTTTGGCAGGGCTCAACAATAAGGATGGCCAGCTGGTCCAGGGCCAGCACTAGACAGGCCACTTGACAGAACTTTCACCATGTCTGTGTTGCCACCTTACATTCAGTCTTACATTTGTTACATCCATTGTTATCCATTTTGCTGCTAGTAAGAATGTCAGTAATGTTTTTCATTGTATGCCATCATTTTATAGCTGTATATTTTCCAGCTTGTTCATGTTTTCTTTTTATATATGAAACAGCATTTTTTTGTAAATGTATCTATATTTCAATTACTCTCAGAACAGTTTTAGCAAATTGATGGATATGACAATATTAATGTATTTGGTCTTGGCAGACTAGTATAGAAGTGTGCTACTGCTATTAGATACACAGACACGCTGCTGAGAGTGTGTAAGATATGCTGCTGCATGAACAGACTTACAAAAATCTCGTAGCATTTCTAGACAGGTGGAGTTGGGGGAGGTGGAGGGTTTCAGAGGAAACCAGGAAATATAACCAGCTTACAGCAACACTGGACCAGACCATTTAAATGTTGAGCAAGCAATGTCATTGCCTGCAGAATCAGCAGAGGACAATAAACTTGCGCTATTGAATAAACAATGTGATTGCATTTAAAAGACTTATCAGCCATTGTCATCTAGAGTTTTATGACTGAACTAGATATATGAAAGAATTTAATTATTGGTGTTTTCAATGAAATTATTTATTATGCCTTGAAAAATTAGATTTTTAGTTTTCTGTGCTGCTAGTAAGAATGTCAGTAATGTTATTCATTGTATGCCATCATTTTATAGCTGTATATTTTCCTGCTTGTTCTCTTTTTATATAGCTTTCTGTATATTTCAAATATGACAACTCTCAGAAAAGTTTTAGCACATTTAGCACAAGTTTACAGCAGAAAAATCCTTACTGTTGGGCTCTGCCTTGGTGAACCATATGTGCCAGAAAGACATACGGGTTGGCCAAACAAGATTTGATTGAACAGAATGATTATGATGGTCCTCCAGCTGGAGTAGGGATGTCCAATTCCACCCGTGTAGGGCCAATGTCCCATTGAGTTTAGCTCAAACCTGCCCGAACACGCTTGCTTGGAAGTTTAATCCTGAAATATTCATTAGCTTGTGCGTTTAGGATTGGAGCTAAATTTGGTTGGATAGTGGCCTCGTGCTGGAGAAACACCAAACCTGTCCTGCACTAACCAGCATGGACTAGCCTGATCTTTTCACCAGGGGTGATTTTCCTTCATAGGTGTAGAAGCTAGAAATGTATCTACACTATTTATCATGAATTAAGGAGTCACTTTATTTATCCCTAGAAATCATTAATGAATGCTGGAGAGCTCCACATGAGATACTGTATATCCTACAGACTGCTAGAGTTTTGTCTATGAAACACTTATTGAAGTCCGGTCAGAGAGAGAGAGAGGGAGCTACAAAGTGTTTACTTTGTACTTTATTGTTTACTCAGAGCCTCGGACTGAAATGTTTATTCCTCATGTGTATGTTAGAAGCACATGAGGGATTCAGTGATCTGAATTAACATCAGTCTCAATTAGTTTCCTGCTGCGTGACACCTGTATTAATGTTAGAGCTCTATTACCTTGCATTAGTTCTCAGAGATTTGTAAAATAGAACCATATGCTTCACCGCAGTCTTGAGGAACATCTGCAGAGCTCGATTGCAGCGTGGCCTCTCAACGCTGATTTGAAACCTGTACATCTTTCTCTTTATAAGCCCTGGAAGAAAGATTGTCAGTAAGATGACAGGTTTATGATCAACTGTAACCCAGTTTATAGTAGAGCAGGGCTTTGTTAATTCTACTACAATGGAGATATAGAGCCATAACCTCTTGCTCTGATGTGTGAAATTACACGCAGTACTTTAAATAAACTATGATCATATTCTCACACATTCTGGCACAGCAGCAACATAACCTCACGATGAGTGTCTATGCACCCCAGAGCCTCCAGTGAGGGTTACATCTCATTTTTACACAGATGTTATGATATCAGAATTGTTTAGCAGCCACGGCGCTCTGGCCACAAATCCCTGTCTGTTTTCCAACACATTAGGTCAGCGATGCATCCGTTTTATGCCTTTGGCTCCGTGATCAATTTGGTCCGCTCTCACATTCAAATCTCCCTCTCCAAACAGTCATTAATGCCTTTGTGTTTCTTTTGTCATTTTCTTCTCCGATCGGTGACTCACAGAGAATTGAGAAATGTTTGTCTTCACTCTCGTTTTCTCTTTTTGCAGGGGCCTGCCGGTACCAAAGGCGAACGAGGAGAGAGAGTGAGTCTCCAATCTGCATCTAAACTGTCATGGAGTTTAGATTGGGGTGGTGGCACTCAGTGGCACACATAATGGTGGTTTATCAGCGGCAGGATTAAGCAGCTCACTGACAGGCCTCTTGATAAAAATCACAGCTGCAGCTCTGAATTATAGCTCCCTTATTCACATTCTCTTTATATGCGTGGGGTTTTTAATTCAACCGCTGCGGGAGCATTAAGAGTAGAACTGGTACAGCTAAAGTTGTCTATCAAGCTTCACAGTAAGACTCGGTCCGGAGCTTTCACAACAATATATTTGTGTTTTTATTCTGATTTCTTCACTGCTGTGGTACCGTCTACCACACAAAGGGCGTGTGGAGAGTGTTAAATTGGGTGAATTAAACACCCACGCTGTACAGGCTATTAGGCTCCCTGTAAAGCAGCTAAAGCGTATTTGTGTGTTCTTGGTTTTTGTCACAGCAGCTTGTGGTCTTAATCCAGGCTGAATGCTTGTTTTTTTAGGTGTTAATACTGATGCTAGTGGGTTGAAAAATTCATTTTTTACACAGAACAGTATGGTTAAAATGGTTAATTTTGTGTCATTTTGGTCACACTTTTAACACAAGTTTAAGTATTGGGTAGGATTAGGGATGTTGAATATGGGCATGCAGAATAAGGCATTAATATGTGCTTTATAAGTACTAATAAACAGCCAATATCCTAGTAATATGCTAATTATAAGCAAGTAGTTAATAGTGAGAATTGGACCCCCACCCCTTTATTATCATTATTTCCTGTTGTTTGGCGTACAACAAAATGGTTGCTCGTTCTAATAATTGCATCAATAATCTGTTTAAAATAATACTCTTTAATATCAAGTTAAATGTAGCCTACTAATATAAAATGAAAAGTTTGAGACTACTCTTGTTTTTGCTCTGAAGCTTTCATTGTTGCAACTTTTTTTTTTTCTGGCAGATTGATAAAAACAAAACTGACACATGATTTGTGTAGCAGAGAAAAAAAAAATCAGGCAAAGTCAGAAAGGAACTGTTGATTTTCCTCTTGCTTTTTTGCGTTTTTTTTCCCCACGCGTTGTCCACAGGTTTTTTTAAAAGTTTTTTTTAGAAGCACAGCAACTAAAGCATAAGCATAATTAAGAGAGCAATATGATTTTTTTTTTTTTTTATCAAGCCCATATCTTAAAAAAATTATAATGACTTATTACTACAAATATTCACATAAAGATTGTGCTGCAGAATTGAATCTTTGTTGAATCTTTGTTGTAGCTTTGTTCAAACACATGCCAACGGGTTAAATGATTATAACATTTCAACTAAAATGACAGAAAAAAATGTGACACTGTAAGTCCCTGCTTTAATCCCATGTTTGTTTCTGAAGGGTGACATGCAGTCCCAGGCCGCTGTCCGTGCCATTGCGCGACAAGTTTGTGAACAGCTTATTCAGAGTGAGTTGAAAATGTGTATATTTTGGCTTGCGAGTTCCTTGTTTACACACACATTGTTACTTTTAATCAGGAGTGCATTAAATAAACCTAAGTTACAGTAAAGACATTTATATTGCCGCAAAAGATTTTCTTTTCAAATAAATACTGTTCTTTTAAACTTTTTTCTATTTATCAAAAATCATGCAAAAAATGTATCAGTTTCCACAAAGAAAATATTAAAGGTGCAGTATATAATATTGACAGATAGCGGTTGAATTGGTATTGCAGTCCAAAATTGGAGAAAGTAATTTCCCCCACCATCTCCTCAGATTCAATGCTCACGCGGGTTGCCAGATTATGGACAGATCAAGGATTTATCCAAGTTTTGCGTTCCATGATTGCAATACATTGGGGGCTTTTTTTCTCCGGCAACTGGGGTGTCAAAATACTATTGGTTAAATTGGCAGTGGGCGGGATCACACAGACACGGAACGCACATTTCTAAGTAGAGTAAATTTGTGCAGCATTATTTTTCGGAGAAATAAGTATGTGAACATAGCATGTTTCCTAAATATCTGCAAAAATATTATGGTATTTTCATGCTTTAGAACAGACAAAAAATTAATAAATACATACAGCACCTTTAAGCAGCAGAACTGTTTTAAATGTTATAATAATAAGAAATGTCGCTTGGGCACCAATTCACCTATTCATTTGCCAAACTCGTGACTCATATAACTTCATATAACTTCTGCTGATCCACAAATTTAATGTTTTCTTACCTAATTTCTTTTTCCTCTCTCCCCTTTAGGTCACTTGTCTCGCTACAACTCTATCCTGAACCAGATTCCCAGTCAGTCTGTTTCAGTACGGACAGTACAAGGTCCACCGGGTGAGGCTGGTCGGCCGGGATCTCCGGGGCCACAGGGAGAGCAGGGTTCTCCTGGCAGACCAGGATTCCCTGGAGCCAGTGGGCAAAATGGCCGCCCAGGAGAGAGAGGTAAAAAATTGTTTCCATTTGAAACCTACTGCATTGATAGATACTGTGAACTGCATGCATGTGTTTTGAATTTGTTGGCATTAAATTGTTGGGTAAAAAGGCTGAAACTGAAAAAATGTCATATGGTGAATTTTTTTAAAGATATAATTGTGTAAAATAGTGTGAATATTTGCAAATAATAGCAAAATTAGTAGTCAATGGGGTATTTAGATGCATTCACAAAATGTACAGTGTATACTGGATTACTTTCATATCTAGTATGAGTAGTAAGAAGAATGATTAGTTAATGGTCCTCGAGAGAAATGTTGCCCCTGCAGCTTAAGGTTAAGCAGTGTTCTTGAAGCTATAATAATATTATTGACCAAATAGCATGACCCAAAGTGACCCAATCCATATCCGATTAAGTCCCATTTCTTATATGTGCACCATTTCTCCTTCACAAATCTGTGTTTATAAACAATATGTAAACTACTGTCTTTTTAGTAAGATTAAAACAACTACTTTAAAGATGCTGCAAAACACACACACATATACACCGATCAGGCATAACATTATGACCACCTTCCTAATATTGTGTTGGTCCCCCTTTTGCTACCAAAACAGCCCTGACCCATTGAGGCATGGACTCCACTAGACCCTTGAAGCTGTGCTGTGGTAAATCTGGCACCAAGATGTTAGCAGCAGATCCTTTTAAGTCCTGTAAGTTGCGAGGTGGGGCCTCCATGGATCGGACTTGTTTGTTCAGCACATCCCATAGATGCTCGATTGGATTGAGATCTGGGGAATTTGGAGGCCAAGTCAACAGCTCAAACTTGTTGTTGTGCTCCTCAAACCATTGCTGAACCATTTTTGCTTTGTGGCAGGGCTGAAAGAGGCCACAGCCACCAGGGAATACCGTTTTCATTAAAGGGTGTACATGGTCTGCAACAATGCTTAGGTAGGTGGTACATGTCAAAGCAACATCCACATGGATGGCAGGACCCAAGGTTTCCCAGCAGAACATTACCTGAAGCATCACACTGCCTCCGCCGGCTTGCCTTCTTCCCATAGTGCATCCTGGTGCCATGTGTTCCCCAGGTAAGTGGCGCGCACGCACCCGGCCATCCACGTGATGTAAAAGAAAACGTGATTCATCAGACCAGGCCACCTTCTTCCATTGCTCCGTGGTCCAGTTGTGATGCTCACGTGCCCACTTCTGCCGCTTTCGGTGGTGGACAGGACAGTTATTCACTTCCCCTCATAATGTTATGCCTGATCGGTGTATATATTTAGTGTGAATATTATTTTTTTTTTTAAGTCTGGATTTTTTCCCCCCTTAAATAAGAATGCACACAATCTGTAACTGGATCTACATGACCCCCCTGGCTAAAGCAACTCTTTATAATGAGTGTGTCCACAGTGCTTAGTCTCCTGTCCGCAAGTAGGACAGCTCTGACACAGCCTTTAGTTTCAGCATGAGAAATTTCACCATCATTACTGCTTCTTCTTTCAGATCTGCGCACTCAAACATTCAGATATCAAAGAGGAACATGCAGAGCATGGATATGATGCATTCAGGGCAAAACAGATCTGCTAATGAGGGATAACATATGGGGGGGTATTAGTCTGTTTATGTTAACATGGAGCCTATAATGAGGAATCCCATTCAGAGGTTCTCTTGTAGATTGTCTGTCTTGTGTTTATAATTTTTGGTGATGTTTTTAATTTTAGGTGATGAAGATCAGACTGCCCATGGGGCTTACATTTAGAGTGTTCAGAACCTTAGAGACAAAACATATCTCAAGTCTTGTTAGCATTTCCATTTATTTCAAGGTCATTTTTTGTGACCACCTGGATTGCTGTTTTCATATCCAGTCAACTTTTTCTCTTTTGCTGTAGCTGATAACTACAAACAAACCTGTCAGAATGTGTTATAAACACCAGCCACGTCTTTTATTCCTCTCCCTATAGTCTTCTAGGGGTGTGGAATGGGTTAAATCAAAGGGACAGAGAAGGACACAGTTACTTCAGATGGGTTTTTGTGTTCTAACAGCTCTCTGTCTCTTTGTCTAGGTCTCCCAGGAGAAAGGGGAGAGAAGGGCAGTCCAGGGATAGGGACACAAGGCCCTCGTGGTCCCTCAGGACCCCCAGGTGAGAGACTGTTCAAATGTTACATTTAAGTCAAAATCAATGACTTCTTTGTCCTCAAGTAGTAAAAATTAATTACAGTTCTTCATATTGCACAGACTACAGGAGTTTCCATTATTAAATGTGCTCTGTCAAAGAAAACACAAGCTTGCAAACTTTTAATAACCTCTACACACATCTTGATCTGCTTTTGGTTCCTTGGATTCCTGTCTAGAATATCAAGCAGATATTGAAACAATATTTAGGTCAGAGAGAAATGTTTTCATATCGATTTTAGCAGTACGACTGGTCGGCAGGCTTTGAAAAATGTCAGCGACGGCTCTCTGTTAATTGTGCTTTGATCAATACTCTTCACAAATGAGATTCATTGAAGCAACATAGCTGTAAGAACTAGTGACATCTGAGAAGGATGTGGACTGGCAAAAGCTAAAACTTGTATTTTGTGAGGAAGAAATCCAGACACACTATGGGTGTGGAGTTCAGAGGGGCTTTATGAGGCAGATTTTAATGCACAATGTTTTATCCTTCTCAGGGCCTCCTGGAGAAGGTCGGACAGGAAGTCAGGGCCCTCCAGGGAGACCTGGAATTCAAGGCACCTCAGGTCGTCCAGGTACCCCTGGTAGCCCTGGTGCTGCTGGACCCCCCGGCTACTGCGATCAGAACTCCTGCCTCGGGTACAACGTTGGAGGTAATCCTCTCATTCTCTTCTTCTGTCTCCCAAAAACTCCCTCTATTTGCCAAAGTTTCTCCATTCATTCAAAACTTATTCTACGAGATACATCCAGTGGGTCTAATTCACTAATAATTGTGTTCAAGTAATCTTATGAAAAATCTGAAAAAAGGTTCTTTGGAGAAATCTCTACCAGATTCAGAATGGGCATATGGATGTATTTGTTCTTATGTTGATGAATGCAGATATGGAGCAGTTATTAGCATAACACCCACCCACATGCCTTGACACACCAATATAAAAAACAGCTCCAGTCAAATCAGCTCTCCACTCCACTTCCTGAATTAGAATTGAGGTAGCAAACATAATGTAGAGTTGACATTTGAATTTGATTATAAGTAGAATCAAATACAGATGGATTGAAATCTGTTTAAATTGATAGACGGACGGATGGATGGACTATAGATAGATAGACAGACAGACAGACTACTAAATTGTTAAGTTATCGGCCAATCAGAACTTCTACTAGCCAAAAAAACAAACAAAAAAACAGATTAACTATGTCAGAGCTTTTATATATATATATATATTTATATTTATTATAAAATGTGTATTTCATGCATTAATTTCTTATTCAAACTAAATCCTGTCATCCAAGCCATCTCCTCCCTTCCTCTTTCATCCCCATCCTTTTCACCTAAAATGTATTTTAGGTGGAAATATCAATACAGTACAAAGAATATCAAACACTACGCAGAACAAAACAAACCTGTGGTCTCAGGATAAGTCATGGGTGTGCTAAAATTGTAGGATGTTAGAAAATAACTTATTTTTTGTTAGCCAAATGCTCAAATGTCAGAGCTCTCATCTTCAGAGTCTGTGTCAGTAATGAAGTGCTGTTCGCTGAATCACCACATTATTGTTTTTTTTGTTTATTTAATATTCGCTATTGCTTCAATGCAAATGTACAAGTGCGACGTTATTTTTTGCATATTGACGTGTATGTTAAAGTAAGCCAGATATGCACAGCAAGCTGTATATAATATATCATGATCACTCACTATTCAGGTATTTGCACTAAATCTGTGAGGATAACACAAACTTCCCCAGCAAAGTGAGTAATCATAATAAAGTAACCCACCAAATTGGCTAGTGATTTGACAGCGTTAACCGCCACAGTTTATTTTTACCCGCATTTTGCGGGTTGGCAGGTGTTAAAGGGGTCATGAATTGAGAAATCAACTTTTCCTTGAGCTTTTGATATATAAAAGGTCATCGTAATATAAGAATATCCTGTTTCGGAGCTGAAAACTTCCTTGTTAGTCAAAGAAAAGCTTTTATTGACAACTGGCTCATCAAACGAGGGATCTCTGAATTTGCCTCCCTGTGACATCAGAGAGCAGGGAAATGCCGCCTCAACAAAAGACCAAATTCTGTAGCCCCGCCCACCAATTTGCATATAGCATGTAACATAAATAACATAGGCCTACGTGACGCTAAACCGGATCGAGCTACCAAGCAGAAAAAACATGCTGTTGAAGATCACAAAATAGTGTGCAGTGCCTGGTTGTGGAAGAACTCAGTCGCTGCATAAGCTTCCTTCGGATTCCAATAATAGCAATGCGTGGTTAAACTTTATTATTAATGAAGAGTCACATGGGTAAGACACTGTGCGTTTCTTCGCTTCATTTCACCGCAGATTATTTTGTAAACAAGTTTTATATCATTTGATTATGTGTACGTGTCTAACTAAACATAATTAACGATAACTTACCACACTGTCACAGGCTGGAGTATCCCTTGTATTTGAGGTGCTGTTGGTGGTTCATTGTCTTGCAACTCTGGGTCGAACATGTATGGGCAAATCATTCAGGTTGCCGTTTTTCCACATTGGAAGTTTTTAAAACAATTCCCAACGTGTACTGATGGGGAGTCGAAACTCATTATAATATGCAAAACTGTTATCCAATCATAGTAGTGGGTGTTTACTTCCAAGTCTTCAATGCGGCACACCCATAAAAACCAAGCTAGGGTCAAAACCAGGGTAGAAAATAGCCTATTACTTATTCATTATAATGTTTTTGAATGTAAAAACCATGCAAACGTCATAAGTATAAAAAATAAATAAAAAGCCAGTTCATGACCCCTTTAATTTCAAACCCTGGTTATGTGAATTAAGGGAATGCTTTCACTGTTTTACCATTTTGCAAGTATTATGGGAACGTTACTTTTGAATGTTCGCTGAACCATCTGAAAAAGTAGTAAAGTATAAATACAAACTAACGTAAATGTTTCAGGAAAACGTCCACAAATGAAGTGTAAATAACTGTTTTTTGTGCTAATGTTTTGCTAACATTATTAAAGACCAGATAACTTTGAACAAAAGTTCTGTTAACGTTACTGGAATGTTTTTTCATAACTTTTAGAGAACCTTGCCAGAACATTAACTAAAGTCCTATCGTTCCCTGTTAGCTGGGCAGGTAGACACACAGACAGAGAGACAGACATTCACGTTTTGTGCACAAATAGGTGCATATGCCCTGTTAGTGAATGAAACCCAATGAAATGTACATGTAGTTATCAGGGTAACCATGGATACTGTTCATCTGAAAGTCAAATAAACAGTTAGTCAGGGACATTGTTATTGAGTCCTTATTGAGCTGTGGGCTTAAAACTGCTTCAGGCTTCACTGATAATAATCACAATAGAGCAAACTGATGAGAGAACATAGCGCACCATCTTCCATGCTGCTATTCTCTGTGGCCTTTTGAAGTGCTTCTGCACATTCTCACTTGAGATTGTATTTCCATAACTGCCCATGAATGGCAAACCCATTGCTGTAAACTAGCTTGTGGTCCGATTCAAGAGATTTTTGTCCTATTAAAATGGCCCTTCCCAAACAATTATTCTACTAATAAATTTCTCATGGAGAATGCTTTCAAAGTTTAGGAGAAAGCTGTGTACTTACAAAATCTTTGTATTTCAGTATCCATTTTAATATGAGAAAGGCTGGACAGAAATGGACAGCACTCTTTGTTATATAATTGATTTATCAGATCCTAGCGAAGCTTTCTACTGAACGCCTCACGGATTATTGCAGTTTTGTATTATGAAAAAAAATGCTAATTTTCTCTGGGGTTTCTGCCATGTAAGGCTGTTAAATGACAGTGTAATATTCCACTCAATAAATGAAATACTGCATCAACACTTTTAAGATCTATAAAGGTTATAGCTTTAAGCTTTCAGTCAGCATAAAATCTTGCAACACAGCTTAATAGTATTGCAAATGGCTCTGTAACTTATCCGGCCCTCATTCTCTGGGATAATACTTCATTTCTAATGAGAGAATGTAAGTTTTATGTGTATTGACCAGGTTTTAATGCCTTATTGAGAATCCTTGACTTTCTGAAATGCCACTATGTAAAGATTTTAAGATGAGAGAGTCTGGCAGTCGAGGTGTTGCTGAAAGCATAATGTGGGTTATATCAGGCTCACACTTACCATATTGTCTCTCTCCTCTTTTACCGGGGCATCACTGTCTCACACCTGCATGTGAAGGTCCAGAGCAGTATGAGAATGACTACTGAGAAACAGTAGAGAGCCACCTGCTCTTCTCCTCTCTCCCTTCATTTCTTCATCCCACCTCCTTCCATGGGCCAAAACCAAAGACTGTATCTGGGGAAGGTGTTTTTCACACAATCCAGAACATAAAATCCCATCCACCTGGAACCCCAACCCTCTAAACGTCACCACCATTTAAGCCTCATGCTTTTTAACCCCTTCTGAGCAATATGCAAAACCTCAATTCTAGTGTTTTCAGACAAACTACGAGGCGTTTTCAACATTTTCTGGCTTTAATGTGCTCTTATTTTGTTTTATGAGATCGTTAAACCCACGTCTAAACCAATGAGGTCTATAATAACTGGAGAAAGCCACCCGTTAGCTTTCAAATCAGGACGTGATTTGAAACCTGCCATCTTTGCTCCTGGGTGCTCGATTCTGCAGCCAGGTTTTTTTGAGCCAATCACCTGAGCCATAAAATTCTGTGTGACTAATCACTCTGGAGCTGCAGGAAAATTATGTCATGATTATGCTGATTGGCTGATGGCAACACAAAAAAATTGATCCGTCACTCCACCTTATTTTGCTGAAGCTCTTTTCTGTGAATCTGTGAGACTTCTGATTCATTAGCCACTATAGTAAATAACTACAAGAATAGTAAGCAAATGGTGGAACTATTTCCTCTACAAATTTGTGTTTATGATTGCAATGATACTTTAATAATATAGTAATACCAGTGTACAATAACAGCATAACAGACTTTTGTACTACTAAAATAACTGGAAGCAGATGACACCAGAATTCTTGCACATTCAAGTTACTAATGGCTGCACCCGCTCTTACGTTAAAAATAAGGTGGACATTATAGTAGAGGTTTTGATGAAATATTTGCATTCTGTCGGAATATACATCAACACTTACCAGCAGGGTAATGCTAACCAGCTAACCCTCGACACTTAGCTAATTGCAATAACAACTCCCTTTTTCCTTTCCGATCTGACTTTGTGCCTTTATCTCTTTGCCATTTCCTTCTCTCACTAACTCAACGCCTGCTCACTTGGTGGTGGTGACTGAAAAAGATGGCAACCGATCTAATTCCCCCATGTTCCCATAGTACAACAGTTACCCTCCAACCCCTACCAAAACTACGGCCCCGCCACCAACTACGACAACGAGGAGGATGACGAGGACCCTTACCGTGGCTACCGTGCCTACCCTCCTCAGTTCTACCAACCCAGCTACCCTGACCCCCATGCCTCCAGGCTTGGCCCCGCCCACCCTGGTGACACGGTGGAGATGAGGTCACCTGGTACGCGTCGCTTCTCCCGCAGCACGGCCGAAGAGGGGAGCATCGGTGAGTCGGAAGTACAAGAGAAGTCCGAATAGCCTGGGTGGCCAGCAAACCAACCGTCCACATACAAACACTTTTCATCAGAATATCCTGCAGGATAGGACTGAGGGAAATCCGAAAAGTGCCTGCTATATGCATCCTTATAAGGGTGGGTGTGTGGAGAAGATTAGAAAATGAAACTGTGCCGATACTCTTTCAGTGACTTTTCTGTCTTTTGTGAGGCTGCATGTAGCCAATGAGATGAAAAGCAAGTTCAAAGAAAGAAAACATAAAAAAAACATTAATTCTTAATGAGTATTTTTGTCTTGATGTCCAGTAAAAAAATATTTAAACATTCTTTAAAAAAAGATATATTTGCTTGAAGCAAAATTGTGTCTGATATTAAGATTAAAAAGTAAATAAACAAATCTGATATTAAGATTAAAAAGTAAATAAATAAAAAAATAAAAAATAATATATATATATATAGTGCTGTCAAATCGATTAATCATGATTAATCACATCCAAAATAAAAGTTTGTTTGCATAATATATGTGTTTGTACTGTGTATAATTATTATGTATATATAAATACAAACACATGCATGTATATATTCAAGAAAAAAAATATATATTTATATATAAAATGTTTATATTTATATATATAATATAAAATATTTAAATATATATACAGTATATACATGCAAATATTTCTTAAATATATACATGAATGATTGTATTTATATACCTAATAATTATACACAGTACACACACATATATTATGCAAACACAAACTTTTATTTTTGATGCGATTAATTGATTTAAAAGGTGATTAATCGATTTGACAGCTATAAATAAATATATATATATAAATTCCAAACTTCACTTGGCAATTTTTTTCTTTATGTTTAAAGCATTTCCCTCACTATATTTAGATTTATGCTTAAAAAATATCATAAAAATACACTTAAAGGTTTATTCTCTGAAAACAAGTCTTAATATCTTACACAATATTGCTCTTTACGTAAATTGTGCTTTTTTTTTAAAGGATGTTTACAGATATTTTTGGAAATCAACAAAAAAATTATTAACAAAAGGATTCTTGCAGCGCAGTGGTTTTGAATTGTGTAGTCCATATCTTTTGTAAATGATAATGGGGGTGTCTGTACAGATTGTGCATTTTTTTTAAGTGCAAATTAGTGATGCATATTATGTTACAAATTTCACAAATGTTTACAGCATTTTGCAGTTATCTGGAACTGGCTGCTTAAATTATTTTAATTTAGAGAAGAAATACCTCCATTAATGCTTTTGATGTTCTTATCACTAGCAGTTATTTATGAAAAGCTGAATTCTTAAATCACACTTATTAACGAACCAAAACATAATCTCCTCATTTTTCATTGGTACGTCACAGTAACACCCTGTGTAACACCACACAATGTGTCTGAATCGTAAATGTACTATCACACATTTATGTGAACTTCCTTTACATATGGTCTTGTAAGACGAAGTGTCATGCAGGGGATGCAGTGAAAGCTCTCAAAACTGTTTTTCTATAAAAGAAGAGCTCAGCATGGCATCCTTTCGTGTCTCTGTCCTGTGTCTATTGGGTCTGCTCACTCTGAAAGAGTCCTGAAGAGTTAAGAGTTAGGCCTGTGGTCTACCGTCCTTTCAGAAGGAAATCAAACTGCATGTGGAGCGGGCGCCAGTGGAAAGACTCATCACCAGACCTTTGAATCTACAAAGTAATTTATTTTTACTTTATTATTTGTTTTTGTAACCAATAAAACTGTACTGCAACAATGACTCGAGATGATGTCTCGTCTGGCCTTTGTGGTTTTCCGTTCCGTGTGCTGCTAATTGGTCGCCCACAGATGGTTTTAAAAATTAAATTTTATATTTAAAATAACTAATTTTCTTTTGAATAAACATGTTTGGTATAATAAGGTCATATAATGGAACATGAGCTGAAGTTCCTGCTTTTTAAATTCACTTTTTTACAAGAAAACTCTTTGATTTTTTATATAAAAGGTAAAACTATTGCATAAGACACCAGAGGCTAACAAGGGCGTTTCGTTTCCATCCCAACACAATGTTTTTTTATAAGTTAAGCAGACTTCAATAAGGCTGAAGGAGCATCAGAAAGGACTTATAGAAACATATGAAGTTAATTAGGGCTGAAACGCCAGTTGAATTAGAGCTGGATCAGGCCTCAGAGAGGCTGCTAAAGCCATTTGCGGGACAAGCAAAGGCCAAAGATCCTGAGCTCCTTCAGAGTCACGACTAAATGAATAGGGCTGCAGTTTGACTACCTCTCTGACTTGGCCCAGGTTTAGATAAATACACATTGTCAAAAAAGAAATGAATCTCTATTAGGTATGTTGTGTGCTTAAATATCAAACATAACCAAAAGTTGACAAATGAACGGATTATTCTTAGAATTTTGAGACATAATTTATTTCACATTAACAATATATAAAAAAGACATTTCCAAGTCCCAACTCCTGGACAAACTAAGACACAAGATCCAGGAAACTGCATTATGATGCTCATTTCATCCTGTAGTCTTCTGGCCTGTGAACACACAATAGACAACAATTTTAATTGCAAATTTTTATTGTTGCCATGATAACTTGGTGTAGGTTTGTAATGTATTAATCGGGCAGGTCCCTCCTTTGAAAATAATGAATCACTGAATATAGTGATTTGTTTCCACTGGTATTACATTTTAATTAAAGAGTTTCCCCACTTAGATTACTACACCCTTATTGCATGCATACATACATACATACACATATATATATATACATATATATATATATATATATACGTATATATCATCATCCAAGATGTTCATGTCTTTCTTTCTTCAGTCCATTCCAGGATTTTTCTCCATATAGTGGAGCCTACAACGGCAACCAACGGGTTTGAAGGTCCAAACTGGTTTGAATGCAGCTTCAAAGGGCGCGGCAGGATCCCAGTCGAGGAATAAGGAAAAAGGGTTTTATATAGCGAAACGATGGGTCATTTTCTTTTAGATAAATAAATAATGTATATACTTAACCACAAATGCTCGTCTTGACACTAGCGGCCACGACTTCACATGGTCACATGTAGGCGGAAGTACCGCCCCAGTGTTTACACAGTGAACGTGCAAGGACTAAGTCAAACGCCCTTTACAAAAAAAGGGTAAAACAAATGTCAGACAATGTTGAAGTTAGAGGAGAAAATGAGAGTTTTTTGCCCTACCCTACCTTTTTAAACCAGAGTACGCAGACGAACGTCACGTCACGCATGACCTTTCCAACATGATTACGTGAAGCCGTGGACGCTGATGCAAGACGAGCATTTGTGGTTAAAAAGTTTTTTTTTTTTTTTTAGGAAATGGCAGATCGTTTCACTAGATAAGTTTCATTCCCTTATTCCTCAGCTGGGATCATGTAGAGCCCTTTGAAGCTTCACTGAAATGCTTTGCATTTGGACCTTCAACCCCTTGGTCCCCGTTGAAATCCACTATAATGGAGAAAAATCCTGGAATGTTTCCTTGAAAACCTTAATTTCTTTTCGACTGAAGAAAGAAAGATATGGTCTTGGATGACATGTGGGTGAGTAAATTATCATTTAAATTTTAATTCTGAAGTGAACTAATCCTTTAAGAATGCCAGGATAGAGACAATGGGTGCTTCTCAATTCTTATTTGTGCATCCTCGTTTCCTTTCCTCGCGCCTTAGCTCCACCCCTTCTGGATGCGAGGGAAGGACGCAAAAGTGAAATGAAATATCCTCGCTCCCTTTAGCGTCACTTCAAAGCGTGGTCAATTACTCTACACCGTTGGATTTAGCTTGCACGTCGGGATTCTTGAACATTAGAGATCATTATTTATATTGTATTAGTTTCAACCTCCACAAAATACTACTTATCCATATTTTTTTATATTACCAGTTATTATAAACAATTAATTACTCTGTTATTAACCGCTTTTTATTTGTTGTACAGTATTACAGTTTAATTTTCTTTCATTTTCTTGTGCTTTGATATAATTCTCCAACTGTCCAACTACAGTTGTAATTTGACATACATTTGTGTCTTGTACATGTACAAAATTATGATAATAATAATGAATAAACTGTGAAAAGATGTGAGAATTTATAAGTGCGTCACATTTAATCAATAAAACACAGATGGCTGAGCTCGATCGGTTTCCGGGTCATAGGATGGAGGACGGAGGAGCGAGGAAACGAGGAGGGATATTGAGAAGCACCCAATGTATAACTTCACATCACATCCTATATTGTTTTATCTCATTTACATGACCATTGATTACAACTTCAGTCTTATTGTTACAGTGAGCTTTTTATTTGCTGTAAATGTTTAATGTCTTAAAAAACTAATTCATGGTTAATTTAGTTAATTTTCGAAAGTTGGCAGTCAGTAAGAATTTGAAAGAAATTGGTACTTTTATACAGCAAGTGACAGTAAAGACATTTGTCGTCATGTTACAAAAGATTTACATTTCAAATAAATGCTGTTCTTATAAACATGTTATTCTTCAAAGAGTCCTGAAAAAAATACACAAAAATATTAAGCAGCGCAACTGTTCTCAACATTGATAATAATAAGAAATGTTTCTTGAGCAGCAAATCAGTATATAAGAATTTCTGAAGGGTCATGTGACATCGAAGACTGGAGTATGATGCTGAAAATGCAGCTTTGCCATCACTGGAATAAATTAAAATTAAAAAAAAAAATATTAAACTAGAAAACACTTCTTTTAAATTGTAATAATATTTCACAATATTATGGTTTGTGTTGTATTTTTAATCTAATAAATGTAGCATTGATGAGCATAATTCTTTCAAACACATTAAAGGGATAGTTCACCCAAAAATGAAAATTTGATCTTTTTCTGCTTACCCCCAGGCCATCCAAGGTGTAGGTGTCTTTGTTTCTTCAGTAGAACACAAATGGAGATTTTTAACTTCAACCGTTGCTGCGTGTCACTCATAGAATGCATGTCAATGGGGTCTAGTTCTATTAGGGTAAAAAAAAACATCAAGGAAGGTCAATGTACACGATCTAGTGTAGAGACATCACTTCCTGTGTGTGAGGTCTCTACACTAGATAGTGTACATTGACCTTCTTTCCCGGAAGTGCTGCGCTTTCGGGGCTGTTGGACATGGTGTTGTATTTGAGGTAAAAAATTATATAAATACTGTTCGGTTTCTCTCAGAAACCGATCGTTTTGTGTCTTAAGACATTTAATGTGTCGTCACGAGCCGCATGGATTAATTTGAAGTTGTCTGTGCATGTTTTTTTTTACCCTAATAGATTTAGTCACCATTGACATGCATTCTATGAGTGACACACAGCAACGGTTGAAGTTAAAAATCTCCATTTGTGTTCTACTGAAGAAACAAAGACACCTACACCTTGGATGGCCTGGGGGTAAGCAGATAAATGTCAAATTTTCATTTTTGGGGGAACTATCCCTTTAAGAAATCTTACGGATTCCAAACTTTTGAATAGTATTGTATACGCGACGTCACACATAGTTAGGCCATCTGGTACTGAGGAAATTCACCACCATGTTGTTGGCAGTCCCAAACATGGACAGAGGGGTCAGGGGCCCAGGGGCCTGCAGAGTAATGACACTGACCCACATTAAGGGTCTCACTCAGAGACACATCCATCACCATGACAACAGTGTCACCTTGCCACCATCCTAACCACTGCCTCAGGATGGCATCTGATCACTGCTGATATTACCGTGTTCAACACTGAAGGGCATTTTGCAGTTTGAATCATAATGGGCGGAAATGGCATATGAAGTATGAATTGAGTTACATAAATCACATGAAGTAGAAAGAATGTAATTAAAATTCAACCTACAATAACAAGATACCATTCATCATGAGTTTTTTTCCAATATATTTTAGAAAAACATGACAGGATTTCTCTTCTAGGTATTTAAATAATGCATAAAGCATAAAGGTCTGCATGAGATCAGACTCACGTTTGTGCCGTGGAGTCACCAGCACACACACAGACAGCATATTTGTGATGTACCGTGGTAAAACAACCAGCACTTCAGCAAATCTGGATATTGTGATTCAAACAAGGACCTGATCCAAATACATTTTAAATGTCAACTATTGGTATTTCAGATGACTGCACGCAGTCTGTGTCTAAGAATGTGTTGTATGTTTTAGTCTACTATAGATTCTAGATGCAGACCAATCAGGTTTTTCTGGAGTCAGATATTTGACCGTTCCGGTGGAGGGCTTGTTGCAAACATACACACGGACGCAAGACAGTGACCTTGAACAGGTCAGCTGAGATCAATAATCAATTAGAAACTCAATTTCATGCTGAACTTTTAGTAATGCGTTGATTGAAAGCTCTTGTAATTAATATAAACCAGCCATTACTATGCCGCCACCTAATTCAGAAGTCAAATAATTTCCGTGAGTACAACAATAATGGAAGCTTTCATTATTTTGAGACGATGTCTCACTGTTGACTGAACTCTATATAGTAAAAAGACAATTGCATGCTGGGAGCCAAGTTTCTCATTACAGCAACTCTATTACAAGAGAATGAAAACAAGTGGATGTACATTTCCTGAAGGAAATACTGGTACTTGCATGGCAGCAAAAAATCAAGGGAAAGTTTTAAACTTTAGTTCTGTGCATGAAGAGCCACTGTTGCAAACAGTAATCAACACCGAACACATTTTTGCATTTTGCATCGCTGCTTTTTAAATCGTGCATCAGCATTGATTTTAAAAACGCAGTGTCGAGTTAAAGAAGTTGAGGTTCTTTAGCTTCTTTTTCATCAAGCCCGAAGAATATGTCGATTTTCATGTGTGCGCTTTGCATATGCATACACCCAAATGCATAGCCTTTTTTTTAAAAAGTATACTAGATTCTCCTTGTGCCCCTCCATCATCCCCAGGATACTAAATTTTTTTGTGATAGAACAATATTTTAAATAAATATATCAAGATGCATAAGCGAATTACTAGAGACAGTGTGCTGTTGTATTTTTCTGGCACGCATCCTCTTGCAGTTTTCCCTCACAGACACTCTCAGCACTTTAGGTGTGTTAACACCATGCCAGAATTGCCATAATTACAAGATTTCAACTTGTAAAAAGCATTCAAGTCCTCGCCCACATCCTTTTTTTCTGAGCAGTTTTCCCAGGCTTTTACGCACCATATCTGATCGCTTCTCAAGACGGCCATTGACAGTCACACGAGCAGATTACAGCTGCTTCACAATTGCGCTCTAGTCTCCATTTAAACGCACACACATCAAAGATACATTGCTACACGATCATGAAGAACTTGGAAATTTAACTAAAATAATGATTTCCAGGCATGAAAAATCAATTCATGTATTGTGTTGCCTTGAGCATCAGTGAATGTTTGCAGCTTTTGATCGTCCAGGTAACAACACAGTATTAAGAATAAAGCATGTGTAAACTTTTGAACTGGATCTTTTGTGTAAATTCAGTTATTACTATGTTATGTGGTCTATATGTAAACAAAGATCATGTGACTTGAACTGTTCCTCTCAGTTCCTCTCACTTTTTGAGGGGTGTGTCCCTTTAAATGCAAATTAGCTGCTACTCCCAGTCCCAGCCCCCTTTCAAGAAGAGTGCTGAGCTTCAAGAGCTCGTGTTAGCAGCTCGGATTACGGACACACACACTGAAAAGGTCAGAAACCGTTCAGCCTTTCATGTTCAAACCGGAGTCGGACAATAATGGAGAGACTCCATAAGTGACAACATGTAGAATGCAACAGGACGTTTCTAAGTGGTTAGTTGATGAATTTATGTAGCTGATGTGGAGTTAACTAACTTCAAGTCATTGATTAGCATATTCTGTCATGATAATCTATAAATCGCTAACTGTTGTAAGAGAATATAATGAATATATGCTGCATGGAGATGGAACAGGTATAGTTTAGTTTAATTACGGTTATAACTTATGTTGTCATCTTGCTTTTATGACATGCTATTGCATTTGTGTTACATACGGTATTGCAATGTGAAAAGAAGGATGCGACAGCTTGAGCAGACTACTAAATTTGCTCTACTACAACAGCAACTCTAACTTTTCTCAACATGGCCTTTGTTGTGTGTTCCCGGGGGCATGGGTTATGTAAATTTAAGGGTTAGTGGTGTAACTAACCCATGAATAAACTCATTGTAGTCCCAACCAGCTATTTGTTGTAGTCCTTAAAAAGCGATTGCTTTCAAAGAAAATATCTCCCTTTGCTTTGAACTTTGTGCACCGTAACTTTGCAGATGTCGTTTATGCTCAAACAGCAACATTACACACTAACTAATTAAAAAAAAAAGTGAAATCCTATTCAACAACCCCTTTAAAAGGTCCCATGGCATGACATTTTCATTTTATGAGGTTTTTCAACATTAATATGAGTTCCCCTAGCCTGAATATTGTCCCCAAGTGGATAGAAATGTTGATCGGTGTAAACCCGAGTTCTGGCTGTCTTTCTCTGCCTTTGAGAAAATGACAGGCCAGACGAGCCAATCCTGAAGTCTCCTGGTTTGACGTCCAAGCAGGAACGGTTCCCTCCCTTTCCTCCACCCAGAGAATCTGGCACGCCCATGCAAACGCTCGAGAGATCATTGCTTGTGTACGAGTGAATGCTGGCAGTTTCTCAGTGTTTGGATGTACAAATGAAAACAGAAGTCTTTTTCAGTTCCTTCTGATCTGTGATTTCTGATGTGTAGCTAATTATTTATTATTCGTGCACACAATGCGGCTTCTCTCTCTCCCGGTGTTTTCGTGTTTTCTATCTTGTGAGTCAGTGTTTTTGTACGTCCTCGTCGCGTCTATCGGTTCTAAAATGTGCATACAGTCATGAGTTTCTGCTCAACATCGGCAGAGTAACATCTTTAGAGATAAACCTCACACACGCCGAAGCTCGGGCTGCACTGGCCGGTGGCCTTCAACATCCCCGACCCCCAGTACTGCATCTGGCCCACAGCGGAGGCACCAAACGCGGCGTGAGATTAAGCAGAAGGGGGGTAAGCGTGAGGGTATCCGGGCTAGCCAGCCTAGCCCCACAATAAACTGGATTACATTCGATTACTGCTGTTGTGTCTTTGTTTGCGCTGTGTACTCAACGCGCGTCACTGACGCTTTTATTTTTATTTTAAAAATAATGCTATTATCAACACTTAACTCGTTCATCTCGACAGCTGTAATGGTACTTTGCATGTGTTACAAAGTTGGTAATAATGATGAAGACGGACTCTGTGTGACTGGGACTCGTGTTTATTCAGAACTCTCAGATACAAACACAAAAAACTTGCGCTGACTGACAGCGCTCTCATAACTCAGTAGTTACTATAAATAACTTTGTTAGCAATCGCGGAGCTCCATCTCTGGTACACTAGTGATGTCCGGTTCGCGAACGATCTTTCTTTTGAACCAGTTCTTTTTAGTGAACCGAATCAGTTCACCAAATCGGACTGAATTGTTCTAAACGGTTCGCGTCTCCAGTCAGCTCTGATCCATAATTTACTAAAGTTACTAACTTTCTGACATGAGTGACAGTCCCTCCGACTAAAAATAGACTAATAACCTGAAGTATATGCTGTAACTACAACAGTTCAGACATGCTGAGAACTGATGTGAAGTGAACTCAGGTCCATCCGTCTCTCTGGCAGCAGCTCGTGCCTGTTCCTGCCTCGTAGACCTCGTTAAACCACGCCCCCTCCGCTCATTTAAAATGCAAAGATGTCAGCCAATCACAACAGTGGGCGTTTTTACTGATGTCTCACAGCAGACACGCCTCTTGAAGCAGGGCATTCAGCCACAGGGCAAACAGCAGTATAGAAAAAATGCCTTTTATTTCTAAATTATGGTATATAATTAATGATATATTAGTAAAAGTCATACTAACAATATAAGTACACCTCAGGAAACATTATAAAATAATAGAAAAATGCCATGCCATGGGACCTTTAAGGAATAACCTAAAATGTTTGCTTGGATACTCGGCAAGATGGGCATGTTGACATAATTCTTGTGTGAATTTTTCCGTTCAAGCGCAAGACTTGAAAGAGAACTCCGTTTTCGAACGCGCACTTCAGATGAGTGCACACAAATCTTCTAATTCACGTTCTTTGAATGTTTAAATTGGCAAGGCTTAAATGAGTTGAGTTTAAACACTGATAGTAACGCGTGCTGTTCAGGTCTCGCCTGTGCTCCTGTCTCCTCAACATCAGGGTTGATGATGGTGTAAATAAGTGGTCACACTGAACAAAGTTTAGGGGAAGCCAGAATGCATATCCATCCACAGAAACATACATTAGCCAAACTCTGTATGTCTGTTTTATGCATTGTTATTTTCAACAAACCATATTATAAATGCGTCCATCGATTTAAGATGGACCGCAGTGCAAGTGCGTGCGAACCGTGGGTGGAGAATGGAATATTAATACAGTACTATCTTAAAGCACTTAAAATGATAATCAAAACACTTAAATAAAATGAAATGCGGTCAGCAGTTTGGGAACTGTGCATTTAATCCTGATATGTAAATGACATGATTTAAGATTTTTACATTAATCTACAATCATAAGGAACAGTGTGTGCAGAAAAAGAGACAGAGAGAGAGAGAAAAAGATGCATGAGGGGTCAAGTAAGGTTAAACTCTCAGATCTCTTGGCACAGAAGGAGAGAGAGAGAGCTGTGGTTCGGCCACATTAAATAAAGCAATGCCTTCTAAAATATTTAAGCCTTAGAGGGCAAGTGTGCCGCACACATCCTGAAAAGTGAAGCCAAAACATTTCAAACGCCCCCTTTTGGCTGGATGACATATAGGGTGAATTCAGGGTGATTGGGACACTTTTTCCAAGTCATCTCAATGGCAAAACGTGTCCCAATCACCCTGAATTCATGTGTCATAAATCACGCTCTCTCCATGTAAAAAATTCAATTACACATCAAAATCTTTTTTTCCCTGAAGATGGTTTCTGTCATTTTAGGTAGATCTTATCACGTTGACATATGCTCAAGTGTTCGCTTTTCCAGCAAGTTTGGTTCAGGTTACTTGATGCTATAAAAACGGGGTGTAACGTCATGATTGACAGCTGTACTTGTGATGGAGTGAGCGGAAGGCGGTGGCTCCACCTCAGGATCACTACTGCGCAGACTCGGGCTCCGAAAAATGTAACATGCAACGCCTGTACAGTGAAAGGAAGTGGAGACACGTCGTCCATCTTTTTTTTCCCTGTTTTTTTACCGTCTTGGCCTAGTGACACATTAAACTTCCGCCCAGTTAATACCCTATATATGCTGAAGTAAGTACAATTTACAATCTTTTAAATGTCATATTTATATAATCTGTTGAGGAAAAAAAAAAAGAAAGATGTTTTGACTCACTAACTTATCAGCCAATCAAATGTTACAAAACAAACATCACCATGCTTTACTCCAATTTAATTGCCAGAGATCTGCCCGACACATTATCACATTGTCATCTCCTTCCCGCCGATATGTTTTAATTACACGCTCCATGTGGCTCCTCAGGAGGGACCAGCTTGTGTGAAATAATACAATGGTGACAACAAACAAAACCAGCCATATAGGCATAAAGAGACACAGCTGGCTGCCTCAGTGTTTGTTGGAGAGGGATATGAATTCTGGACAGCACACAGCGACCCCATGCTAACACTCAAAGAACCACATATACATTTGATCCAGAACCTCAAATAACAGTCACCAGGACTGGAGCAGGGTCAAAAAGACAACACAATGTGGGAACAATTATATCGAAACAACACATCACCCTTTTTGATGGAGGCACAAGAGACGCGAAGAACTTTGTACGATGTATACAGTTATGCAATTCAGGCAACATTAGGACTGGGAACAGTGCATTTAAAAATTGAACCAAATGACTGTTTTGTTAATGGCTTTTGCATTCCGCAACACCACTAATGAATTTACAGTGCAACAGAGCAGTCAGATTACCGAATTAATAAATCGTAGGAGCCTGTTCTTCGAACAATACATTTTTATGAGATAGTTCTTTTTAGTGAATTAAAAGCATACGGTTCAATCAGAGAAGTCTCTCGAACAACTGATTCTTATGAGCTGGTTCTTTATAGTGCATCAAAAGCAGATAAAAGCACCTAATGTAGTCTGATTCATGAACAATAACTTCTAATATTAATTATTTTTAATGAATCAAAGACCATACAGAACAACCAGTGTAGTCTGATTCTTATCAGCTGGTTTGGTAACACCTTATTTTAAAGTGTCCTCGTTGCATATGTTACTAACTGTTAAACTTTATAAAGTAAAGTTTCGGCCGATCGCCTTCCGTATTCAATTTATGGAAAAAGTGAAAGTGCCTCTGCCGTTCAAAAGGCTTACGTTACCGGGTACGCTCGTTAGACGTCACGTACGCATCTTGAATTGCGAGAAGGCACTTTCAACACTTTTCCACGGAAGGCGATCGGCTGGAACTTTACTTTATAAAGTTTTAAATATGGATCATTTTCTTACACAAACGCATCGATTCGCTTCAGAGGGCATTTATTAACACCCCAGAGCCGCGTGGAGCACATTATTTGATGGACAGATGCACTTTTTATGGACTTCAAAAACAGTCACTGCCATTATAAAGCTTTGAAGATACAGGACTTTTTTTAATATAACTCCGATTTTATGATTTGATATTTTTAGAAGAATGTCATATACACCTAGGATGACTTGAGGGCTAATTTTCTTTTTTGGGTGAACTATCCCTTTAATATATTGCTCAGTACTTGTGTAGTTCATGGTCAAAAGTGACCAAACACCTAATATGTAACTTTTTTTCTTTTCAGTAAAATGAGCGTAATATATATATAATTTTTATTTTGTGAGAATTTTGTGGTACTAATTAATATTTATTCAATTAATATAAAACATTTTCCCCATTGAAAAAGAAAAATGTTTTTAAATGTTAAAATAGAGACAATGGGCCCTATCATGCACCAGGCACAATGCGATGTGTTTTTTTTTTTGCTAGTTTCAGCCCAACGCAGTTATCATTTCCACGTCCAGCGCCACATTTAAATAGCAAATGCACTCGTGCCCATCTGTTCGCCCATGGGCGTGCTGGTCTGAGAACAAGGTGTGACTCCGATATTTCGATTATTCCTATTTAATAATTATTTAATCGACACATCATCCTCAATAAACCCGTCTCCGGCGTGTTGCCGCCGATCTTTCGAATATTCCCATCTATTATGACCTCTGACCTGTAAAGTTGCCAGAATAATAATCATACGCTGTTTGTTAATTGGCCAGAGGAGAACTGGCACCCAGACTGAGCCTGGTTTCTCCCAAGGTTTATTTTTCTCCATTAGGTCACCTGATGGGGTTTTGGTTTCCTTGCCACTGTCGCCTCTGGCTTGGCTTGCTCAGTTGGGGACACTACATTTTTCAACGAAATATCCAAATAAATCGAATTATTAAACTAAATTAACCATATAAACTAAATTACTGATCTAATTACTGTTCTAATGCCCACATTGTCACTGTATGATAATTGAAATGAGCTGATAACATCACTGCTTTCTCCAGAACGGCTATACGGCTGAATAAAATTCTGTTGCATTATTTTCCTGTTTAACACTGTGAAGCTGCTTTGAAACAATCTGCATTGTTAAAAGCGCTATATAAATAAAGTTGACTTGACTTGTTCAGGCACATTGTTGGCGCGGTGCTATTTTGAAGCAACTGAAATAGTATTTCAGTAAATAGTAGAACATATAATAGTATTTTTTGTGTTATTTAAAGGGCGCGTTAGTAATATGCGCCTATATGTGTGTACACAACGTGCATACACTCTGCTTATTACACACACAGGGACACGCAGCAGCACACAAACATACCAACTATTAAAATTGTTTCCTTCTGGAGCATCTGTGAATGTTTGAACCTTTTTCAATAGTTGTGTTTGAGTCCCTCAATTGTCCTCAATGTGAAAAGAAAAGAAAAAAAATTGATCTCAAAATCGTACAGTGACTGCTGGAAAGGGTTCAAATAAGCAAAAGATGCTGGAAAACCGAAGAATTTCCAGGAGCTGGAGGATTTTTCTGAAGAACATTGGCCAGTTTAACTGCTCAGGACAAACAAGGGACTCATGAACAACCATCACAAAACAGAAAAACAGCCGTGGATCATCCAGGTAACGACACACAGCACTGAGAATTAATGGTTCATAAACTGTTTTGATCGGGGTCATTTTTAGAAATTCAGCTATTTCTTTTGTCTAGTGGACTTATGTAAACATCTTTTATGTAAAATATCTTATTCAGGACAGCACTAAATAAAAAAAATAACATGCATTTTTTTATGATCTCTATACAGTTTTAAATGTTTTACTAATGTATGATAATTTAGCAATGGATTGTATAAAATTATGTATTCCTTAATAGTAATATAATTGTTAGTGGAACAACCGAGGAACCAGGATTGTTAAGATAAATCGGAACCAAATTCATTCAATAGTTCATGATTTCCTTCCCTATAAATCATAAGCTTGAATTTAACATGAGTACTTTATTCATCATTAATAATAACAGAGCCTGGGGACATGAGGAAAATATTACTGGAAATTACACAAAGCACACTGAAGAAAAGGTAATATACAAATTTAACAGACTGAAAAAAAAAGAGGGTTCAAGTTCTCCACTGACCATACATAATATACTGCTCTTGACAGCATTTCTTTGGTTGGCTATTGCTCAAACGAAGGCAAAAGAGCCGCTTTAATGTGTGGAGGAGTTCATTCAAGCAAAACACCCCACTGCACACCTCAGGAAAGATCAAATAATGTGTATAAATTAATGAAGTGACTGTTATTTAACAGGAAGGGTATGTGTACTTGAAAATGTTATCATCACTCATTATTTGTCAGGTGAATATAAGTCGCTTGGAAGACTAATAGCACTTTTCCTTGCCTTAACAAGCAACACTACAGATACATTTCCAGGGCATATCTTATGGCACAACAAACTGCCTTTGAAATACTGCCCGTTTCCCATTCATTAACTAGACTGTGGTGTCCCGCCATGTCACAACCGCCTTTAACTGCAGAGTGAACCTGCTAAAATATCCCTGAAATTATATGACAGTAAAGGCTCATATTTGGTTAGATACTCTTTCAAATGTATAGAGACCTCTAAGCATCTGTATAGCCAATGGTGTGATTTATGCATTTGTTCAGAAATAGCCTGTATGGGCAGATTGATCACATGATGTAGGCAGTATACAAGTTTTGTTTCGTTTACACGACAGATGCACACTCTCTGTTAGTTATTAACATGTTGGGTTGTGTGTTTTTTTCTTAAATGCATCAGCTGAATGCCTAATGTTGGTTTGATTGCTTGTTACATGAGAAAATAATTTGTGTCTCCCTGATGTAGATTTAATGTGGATGCGGTTTGAGTCGCAGTCTTTATGTCAAACAAGTTGGGTCTAAAAAGTGGGTTGAATCCACTTAAAAGGGATAGTTCACCAAAAAATGAAAATTCTGTCATCATTTACTCATCTACAGAACACAAATGAAGATCTTTTTGATGAAATCTGAGAGCTTTCTGTCCCTCCATAGACAGCTACACCGCTTCAAAAAGTTCATAAAGAGATCGTAAAATTACCATATGAATTGAGCGGTTTGATCCAAGTTTTATGAAGAGACTTGATCACTTCATATAGGCTTTTATTCACATATAAGCATTGATCAGCGGGCATAAACAGAAGCTCAACCGAATCTGTTTGACAAACCTCATTGGATCTTCAACGTGCTGCGTAACACAAGAATGAACCTCATTGGTTCTCGCACGTCAAGCGAACAGCTTGAGCTTCCGTTTACCACAAGAGGCTTTATGCCGGACGTCACATGTACAAACAGGAAAACGGGTCTCATTGCATCCACTTGTAGGAGAAAGTGGTAACGGCAGTACGAACTGACGGCAATATCTATGGACTTTTAAGGTAATCAGCTAACCTAGCTAGTTCTTTTTATTGTTGGTGTTTTGTTCGATTTAAACATCTAAATGTTAGTGGGAGGAAGAAAAAAAAAAAAAAAATTGTTTTAGATATCAATCTGCATATGCAATGAACATTGGTTATGCTCATCTTTGCTCGCTCATTTGAAGGAGGCTCTATATTTAATAAAGCATACAAAATACATACAAAAGACCTAAACCGGAAGCTGTTTTACAGAATACGAAAGTTTGTTGCGCATAACCCCCATTGATGAATGTTTATATGCGAATAAAAGCCTAAATTCACTCTGTTCATCATTTAAGTGATCTGTCTCTTCACTAAATAATTTCACTGGAATTTATAAAAACGGAAATCTCTTTTAAATTGAAAAACTTGCAATAGTTTCACTTTGTAATGTCAGTGAATCATTGAAAAATATAACAATAAGAGAATAATAGATCACAACTTTTAATTTAAATAAACAGAGGTGCTTTTCTATGGTGAGCAACTTCAATGTCAGGCTTGTTCAGACGATGACAAGTCAACGGCCTGAAGAAGAATGATTCAGTGGAATTGGCGTTCTGTGCTGCTTTATAAAGGCTAGAGCGCCAACTGCTATTCACACGCTTGAACGATATTACATTTTTGTTTTTCCCCCCTGCTGATCTCCCGCGCCCAGAACCACTGAAATAATGACAGAATTTTCATTTTTGGGTGAACTAACCCTTTCAGGTGCAAGTCAATGCAAAAAAAACTGTCTTTGTTCAATTTGCACACTGAACATGGTTGGAGCTCTTAATTTTGAACTCTAAAAGTGCACCAGACTGATCAATTTGACTTTAAAATGTACAAAATTGTCTTTCGGTGGAGGGGGCGCCATCCAAGACAGACCGTGGTCAACCCCCCATAGTCTCACAAAATCCTATGGTGAACACTGAAATCTAACAGAGGAGTGTACCATCACTTGACTTTCAGCGTTCAGTGTTTTAACACTAAAGTAATATCAAATCTACAGAATATCAGAGAGTGTAAATCTCCTTGAGCTAAAGCTCAAAGCTCCTCACAGCAGTCCTCTGCCGCACCACACCTTTAGCATTTGATTCTGACTCAAATCTTTTTTTTTTTATAACTCCCACAGTGAGACTGCATTTTGTGAATCTCAATATCATCTACAGGAGCTATAAAGCCATTTCATTTCATACCTTGAGATTCATCTGACCACACTTGTATGATAACGATTATAATGAAATCATCAGTCACCTATTGTATGCAAATAAAAGTTCAATAAAGGCTAGAGGAAGAGCAATGCCCTTTTCAGTCATACAATATCATTTGGAAAACAAATACAAACCCTGCATTAAAAAAGGCAGGGATGCTGAGAATTGTGCTTCTGTGCAAAAACTTTTGTCTATCAAGTCCAGAAGTAATATAGCCAGGGGAAGATGTGCTGGGTCAATGAAATGCGCAGGATGGGAAACTTTATTGTCTATTGATGGGGGACGATCTGCACAGATGTAAAGAGTTTATGAGGTGTTTAACAGCAGTATAGCAGCGGTGACACTCTCAAGTGATATGAAATGTCTTGGAGGATCTCATGTGTGCTGCCAAACAAGGCAGAAAAGTATCCCAGGTGGCATGCATGTCAAACAAAGCACTTGACCTCTAAAATGAGTTTTTCCTTCATGTGAATGTGCAACCCAGTGGTACTTGATCAGGATTTGTGTAAAAGATTCTGCTTAGTTTAAAAATAATTGAACAAATGATACTCTAGCAGTCAATTGTTTTGGAATAAATACGATTTTTTAAAATGTTTTTTGAAAGTTTCTTATTGAAAAATGGTAATATTGTGAAATAGTTAAAGGGGTACTTCAGCGTTGGGAAGATGAATGTGTAATTAAACTGGGTCATTAATGTCGTAGAAATGTGTAATTAGTTTTGAATTTGGTGCCTTCTAGACTGAGAAAAGACAGAAAATTTATTTTTTGTCTCTTACGGATGGAAGACAACAACTCCCAGAATGCACTTGCTTCGCTGCCCAACGAGGCCTCTCCCAAAGCCACGGCAACTGGTTATCACTTCCCCACCGTCGTTTTGATTTTCATGGTAATAAAATAATTTTGTTCAGTTAGAGAACAGACACTACAATTAAAAACTGAACCCGTCTTTTCAATAAAGTGTGAGTCAGCCAAATGAAAGTCACGCCACAGACGCAGCAGGAGTCAGATTTCATTCATCACGAGAGCGAAGAGCTGAGCTGAGGTGAGGTAAGCGCGGCAGTCATTCACGGCGCGTGTCCAGTCTGGCGTGTTTTCAGATCATGCCTATGGAAGCTTGACTTTCATAGGAATTCATTGAAAAGTTAAACACTCACTTTGCTTCGCATCGCTCTGTTGTGAATGCCTGAGCCGAGCGGCCGTGCGCATTTACATTCTGTGAGTGAGATCCCACCCCTATGGGCGGGTTGTACATGCAAAACTAGCTACTTCTACTGGCTGAAGTCTATAGCCTCTGGCCAAAAAAATAATCAGAGGATTTTTTCCAGAAATAAATTGCATAATTCTCTCGTCTCAGGGGGACATGAGGGGGGAAAGTACGATAATTCGAATATACTACCGGGTTTCTACTGATACAAAGCTTAATGCTAAATCGCTGAAGTAACCCTTTAAAATAACTGTTTTCTATTTGAATATATTTTAAAATGTAATTTATTCTGTGATGGCTGAACTGAATTTTCAGCATCATTACTTCAGTGTTCAGTGTCATATGACCCATCAGAAATCATTCTAATATGCTGATTTGGTGCTCAAGAAACATTTATTATTATTATTATTATCAATGTTGAAATAAGTTGTGCTACTTAAAATTTTGGTGGAAACTCTGATACTTTTTTCTTTCTTGATTTATAGAAAGCGCAAAAGAACAGCATTTCTTTGAAATATAATAAATAATTTATATCATTATAAATGTCTTTCCTGTTACTTCTGATTATTTTATTGCATCCTTCCTGAATAAAAGTATTAATTTATTAAAAAAATATATATATTACTGACCCCAAATGTTTGAACAGTATAAAATTAAGTTTTGGTAATATTGAATTATAATAGATAATATAGATATTCTGAATAATACTGGTGTCAATAAATAAATACTTTAACCTAGTGACTGGGGGTACAAAGTAAAAAAAGTTGGAAAACACCATTCTAAAAAATATTAAATAAAAATAAACTGCCAGTCTACTATATCATAAGACAAGTAGCTAAGCAATTAGTGTGCAAAAGAAAGTTTCCCACTGTGACCACACAGGCGTTGTGTGATTGGCTTGGCTGGCCAATGCCTTGGCTCTCATAAATCTGATTGGATGTCTACAGTGTGGGGACCAGCAGAGCAGCCATCCAGAAAAGTGCAGCTTCACATATGGATTATTAAACATCAGTTCTTTACGACCTCGCTGCCAGCCATCCTCTCTCCCCATCAGGAGTCCATCCGCACATGACGACACCTCGGCTATGCTCTAAATCTAACATAACTTTGATTCATGCTCTTCAGAAGCACCAAGGAAACATGGTACAGCAGGAACAAAGGGGATAAGACACTAAAACAGAAAAAGAAATAGACAGAAAAACAAACTCACGGGGTCCAAAGCATGGGGAAAGAGTCCCGCTCCTCCTGCGTGTACTCGCTGAGCTTGCGAGGAATCTCTCTGGGTTGAGGAAGTTCCTCTGTCAGGTTCTTCAGAATATCCTCAGGAAGGACCTGACATGGGACACACAGTGAGAACACACACTGCTGAAACAAAAGATTACTGCATTACTGGATTCTGTCTTGCCTTACACTAGGGTTCTGTAAGTCAATTACAGAAACAATGTTGATTTACTGCTTTGTCTAATGTTTTTTTTTTTATAAAAAACAAAACCTAAATTCATTTATAGATTAATGTGGATGTACTTGTGCTGTAGGGTATTACCATGTTTTTTTTTTCTATTTATGCAGCTGTAGAAAACATGTCGTACTGTATTATGTGGCTTCTTAATCGGATACATCCATCCTCCACTAAAACATTCATCAAACGCACTGACATGTCAAGCATTGGACAGTGTATCCGTGAACATAAATCAGAGCATCAACTGAGAGCTTACATCATCTGGGAAGAGGTGAAGCCGTTGCATCATGGTCCTTCTGGTGAGGTTTTTGGGAAGCATCCCGTAAACAGCCAGTTTAATGATCTGTGAAAAAAAAAAAAAATAGGCCAGAGATTTGGCCATGATTTTAGTCAATTTCTCTCTAAAGAACACATGTGGATATTCCGGCCTTTTCATTCTCTAAACAAAAAAAAACATTACTAAATAAAATCATTATACATATAAAAAAATATATATAATTTTTTTTAGAAAATGATGTAATATGTGTATGTACACCGATCAGCCATAACATTATGACCTAATATTGTGTTGGTCCCCCTTTTGCCGCCAAAACAGCTCTGACCCGTCGAGGCATGGACACCACTAGACCCCTGAGGGTGTGCTGTGGTATCTGGCACCAAGATGTTAGCAGCAGATCCTTTAAGTCCTGTAAGTAGCAAGGTGAGGCCTACAAGGATCGGACTTGTTTGTTCAGCACATCCCACAGATGCTGGATTGGATTGAGATCTGGGTAATTTGGAGGCCAATTTGTTGTGCTCCTCAAACCATACCTGAACCATTTTTGCTTTGTGGCAGGGCGCATTATCCTGCTGAAAAAGGCCACAGCCACCAGGGAATACCGTTTCCATGAAAGGGTGTACATGGTCTGCAACAATGCTTAGGAAGGTGGTCCATGTCAAAAGTAACATCCACATGGCAGGACCCAAGGTTTCCCAGCAGAACATTGCCCAAAGCTTCACACTGCCTCCACCGGCTTGCCATCTTCCCATAGTGCATCTAATTTGATCTATAGTAGCTCGTCTGTTTGATCGGACCACACGGGCCAGCCTTCGCTCGCCATGTGCATCATTGAGCCTTTGAAACTCATGACCATGTCGCCGGTTCACCACTGTTCCTTCCTTGGACCACTTCTGATAGATACTGACCACTGCAGACCGGAAACATCCCACAAGAGCTGCAGTTTTGGAGATGCTCTGACCCAGTCGTCTAGCCCTCACAATTTGGCCCTTGTCAAACTCGCTCAAATCCTTAAGCTTGTCCATTTTTCCTGCTTCTAACACATCAACTTTGAGGACAAAATGTTCACTTGCTGCCTAATATATCCCACCCACTAACAGGTGCCGTGATGAAGACATAATCACTTCACCTGTCAGTGGTCATAATGTTATGATATATATATATATATATATATATACACACACACACACACGCAGTGCCTTTCAAAAGTATTCACATTTTTCAACTTTATGTCGCAGCCTTATTCTAAACTGCTTAAAATTACTTTTCTTTCTTTTTTTACACCAATCAACACTTCATTCACCATAATGAGAAGGCAAACATTGATTTGTGACAAGTAATGCAATGTATTTTGTTTTTAATAAATTTGCTGAGTTATCACAAATTCATTTTTGCTTCATCATTACAGTGTAAATAGTGTGGAGATAAAAAAAAAGTAGGCTACTTTTTAAGCAGGTTAGCGTATAAGGCTACAGCATAACAAAATGAGAAATAAATGAAGGGGTACGAATACATGATGTGCTCGTGAGATGTTATTTTTACATAACCAAAAAGTAAAAGCCAATCGTGCCTGTCAAATTTGAAATTAAAATATTCTAAGCAAATGCAGTCACTCCACTGGTTAAACATAAATAAATTAAAATATCAGTCCTGTTTCTACCATGCACTCCAAATGAATGCACAAGTGAGTGGCCATTTTTAACCCGTCACCCAACTATCCACCAACCCAACCCCATCATTCTTTCGTCAAGACATTAATCAGGGATTTTTTTCTCTCTCTCTTCTGACTGGTAGATGTTTGATGGATGAAAGCTGTCTGAGGGAGTAATGGCTCTTCACAACTCCGTCACCTTCCTCTGATCATTATCCACAATTATCCCTGATACATTCCCCCCTCGACTGGAATAACTCAGCCCAAGTCAAGCATTCATCTTGTTAATGACAGAGAATGAGCAGAGCGCTGGAGAGGGTGGAGGGCGGCAGCGGGATGAATTTGAGTTTGCTTTTTCTGGGCCACGGTGCAGCACCTACACGCAACTACTCTTCTTCAGGTGTTTTATCGGTTGAAGAAGAAAACCCATGACGGGTCAACAGCTTGTGTGCCTGGACTACGGATGGGCTCTGACACAGTGGAAAGTAGCAGTCAAGGTTAAGGAGGTGAACAAGAGAGAGAGATGGGATAAGCACTCTACATCACAATAAAGTTGAACAAAGAAAGAATGCGGTCCAATATAAGAAACGTATTGGCAACTAACTAATAAGCACAGATGCATTTCCCCACTACTGGTGAAACTGCTTTTAATATGTTATTTTCAGGCTTTTCCTTCCTCAATATAGTAGAGAATTATACAATAACAAGCAAGACTGAAACTTTTATCAGTTGCATGCGTTATAAAAATGTGTGATGACCAACATGCCACATCTCTTGAAATATCATCATAAAAAAGAATTCTACATTCTACTGGGGGAAAAAATGGCGTACAAGCAATTTTCACTCTGAAATTACTAGTAGACTTCACATTAACAAAGAAATGGCAAGTAAAGCATTGAAATAAACATGACATTTTGAAGTAGTAGTACTGAAATAGTATTTAAAATGTACTCAAATAATCACCGTTGTATTTAGAACTTTGTTTTTGCAGTGTACAGAGCACTTCAGCTTCATTGAGTGCCATCCTCATTCAACGCAAGAATATAACGAGAAGATCTGCCTGAGATTTGTTATTCTCCAAAAACAGGAGGGTGTGATT